>NW_005360124.1:5710346-5750123 GCF_000412655.1 Myotis brandtii | reverse complement strand
CATCCATCCATTCATCCATCCATCCATCCATCCATTCATCTATGTACATCATATAGAGGTAAAGTAGAATATGTCAGTGATGTTGAATCTACAGATATCCATGAAATAAGAATATATAGTCAGTGGCTAGGAAAAAAAGAAAATCACTTTAAAGACAGACTTCAACCAATCAAAAATTAGACACATCTGTCTCACATAGGGTCCCATGCTAATAAAATTCATGTGTTGCTCTAACTCAGTGGTTCTCAACCTTCCTAATGCTGCGACCCTTTAATACAGTTCCTAATGTTGTGGTGACCCCCAACTATAAAATTATTTCCATTGCTACTTCATAACTGTAATTTTGCTACTGTTATGAATCGTAATGTAAATATCTGATATGCAGGATCTATTTTCATTGTTACAAATTGAACATAATTAAAGCATAGTGATTAATCACAAAAACAATATGTAATTATATATGTGTTTTCCAATGGTCTTAGGCGACCCCTGTGAAAGGGTCGTTCGACCCCCAAAGGGGTCGCGACCCACAGGTTGGCAACCCACAGGTTGAGAACTGCTGCTCTAACTGATGAAAGTATAGCCATGTCTAAGTGGAACAGGCCCCAGTGGGGGGAAAACAACAACCCAGGCAATCTATAATGAGAACTATGCCAAACAGAAGAGTTCCAAAGTCTGTGAAACTCTCTTGGGCTGGAATTCTGCTTCTCACCAACTTCCTTTCACTTTATCTGCCAGTCCGTCTTCTCTCCAAGCTAAGAATTCACAGTCAGGCAGCGTCAGTATATGTGGTGTGTTGCAGTGAAAATGCAAACACATTTTCTATAATGAACATATGGGAGACTCCAGTTGAAAAGAGTTCTGATTCTATCCCCAGCATGTTATTGGCTGTGACTGTAGAGAAGCAGGCAGCAGACAGAATCAGGAAGTGTGGAGGCATGGAGGAAGGATGTGTACTTGACTGCTGTTTCCAGTTCCTGAGTCCTGCCATGCCACGCTGCAGCCTCCTTCCGAAAGCAAACTGGTTTGGCTGGTTGCATTCCTGATTTTTAATATAAATCTTTCATTCTACAAGTCAAGGTCTTATCTTGGGGGTGGGGGTAATCTTTATGCAAATTATGTCTTGAAATTTTAATATAGACATCAGAATTTTAAAAATGCAATTATAAAAAATGCTGACATGTAATAATTTTCTCCAACAATGAGGTTCCCTGCAGTGTAACAGGATGCTTAGAATAGATGTTTAGGAGCTTATAACCACTAGCATCTCTTAGACTTGTAGGGGATTTCTTCATTTATGTTGAATGAGATGTGTTTTTATTTTAGTACACAATGATGGAGAATACAAATATGTGTAAGGACTGAAAGAGATTAAGAATTTAAAATGGAACTGCCTTATGACCAGCGATTCCTCTTCTGGGAATATACCCAAAGAAACCCGAAACACTAATTCGAAAGACTATATGCACCCCTATGTTCATTGCAGTGTTATTTACAATAACCAAGATTTGGAAGCAGCCCAAGTGTCCATTAGTAGATGAGTGGATGAGAAAGCTGTGGTACATGTGGACATAGTGTAAGATGACATTAAAATTTGGGGTCCATTTCTCTATATTTTGTAGGATTTACAAACTAGTTGGTTGCCTCTTTAAAGCTGAAGTGGTCATTTTTAAACTTGCTTTCTTACTGAATGTCTCAGAGGACATTACTGAGTGTCTGCCTGTCCCATCCCGTTGACTATTTCTTTGTAGTAACTTTGCTCAAGGACTTACCTCACTAGGTTCTTGAATAAGTGGAAAGTTGTTTCCAATAGGAACAAAGGAAAATGTCCTTTAGGAATCTTAATTTCCTTTAGATGTGGGATTTCAAAACTTGTCATCAGTGACCCAGGAGAGCAGTTCAGCAGTGGTCCTGCGCAGTAGTAAATTGCATTCTGGAGGCTTTATTCTTCGTTGACCTTTACAGGCTCTCTGCCAGGCCTGTCTTAGTTCCATGTGCAAGTCTGAATGGGTGAGGTATCAGGAAAGAGCAGTTTCCTTGGGCCGGGGAATAGGAAAACTTAAGTACCGACATTAAAAAAATGGCACAGTTTAAATCTTTTCTAACTTTCCCTGTCTTATCTTTCTTCATTGCTATTTAGTCTTTGGACTTTTAAGCCACATTTCAGATATTTTCCTTACAACTATATGAATAAGAGTTTTTCAGAAGGGCCAATGTATACCTATATGATAGTGATCTCTGCATAGATAATTATTTTTAACTTAAATTAAATGATATAATTTACGTTCAAATTTTTTTCTCAATAACAAATGAGAAGAGGTATAAAATATTTGTATCTTGCATTCATTTGGTCATTTCAAACTTGCATATAGAATACCTAATAATTATAATAATTATTATTATTAGAATAACAGAAACTGTCATTTATTAAGTGCTTTCTATGGATCAGTCATACTAAATTGCATAAATTATCTCATATATTCTTAATCCTCCTATAGTCCGGGTATTATTCTCTCCACAATGTATAGATGAAGAAACTAAGAGTAAGAGAGCTTGTAAGAGTTGCTCAAAGTCTTAGATGTGAGGAACAATATTTGAATTCAGTGAGTCTGAGGACCTTAACTTTATAGTCATTAGCTTTGTTCCCTGGTCTGTGCAAGGCCCTAGGCACCTGGGACCAATGGGGTGACCTGTTGCCCATGCCTTCCTTTCACGGGAGATCCAGACAAATAGGTAAAAACAAATGAAAGAAACGTACCATGATAAGTGAAGATTAGGATGTAATAGGAACATCTAATTTAGACAAAGATGGGGATTCATTTTTGTAGGAGGAAGCTGAAGAATGAAGAACTGATATATGGCAGGTTGTAGAGTATGGGGTGAGGACTATAGACTGATTTTATAAAATGAGTAGATTCCTGGAGGCAAAGGACATGGAGAGTTTAGAGAATTAAAAGAAATTCATTATGGCTGGATGGTCAATATCAAGGAGAAGATAGCAAATGTTTGGGGATGTAAGCATGGGCCAAATTACACAAGACTTTATAAATCGTGTAAAGGAGTTTGAACTTCATCAGAACTTCATCAAATGGTCTGTCCTTTTAAAAGTTATAAGCCAAGGAACGACTTGATCAAATGACTTGATCATTATGATACTATGAAGCATGGCTTGAATGTGGCAACCCTAGAAACAGTGAGGCCAGCAAATAAGCTATGACAGGACTTTAGATATGGAGATGTTATAAAGCTAATTATTTTATGTTAAAACATACATGGAATTATTGTGAAGCACGAAAAATTTCCATGAACTTTTACTACAAACCACCTGTCTTCAAAGGAATTTCATACTTGAAACACAATTCTCAAGTTTCTTCCTCCATCCTCCTTACCACACTTTCCCTCTCTTCCCTCACCCGCAACCCCTGCTCACCCCAATTATATTCTGCTCTGCTGTAAGGAGTACATCAGCAGACAAACCTGCAGAAGCACAAGTATTTTGGATGGTACCGTGGCCTAGGTGTTCCCATAAAGCAGAACATGAGACAGAAGCTTGCATGGAGGCAGTTTATTTGGGAATGATCTCAAGGAGCAAAGGGAGGGACAGGAGAGTGAAGTAGTGAAGGAGAGTAAATACAAGAATGCATTTTCCATTTGGTGCAACCTTCTGAGGTGCCCAGTGAAACACATCTGAGAACTTTCCTCTATGGAGACAAAATAGGAGGCACATTTATCTTCCATCACACATTGCTCAAGGGTGGCAGTTCTGTGAATGAGCGCCCTCCCATGGGCATCCAGGCTAGAAACTCTAGGGTAAACATTAGGCCCAGGGGAAGGCTCCAGCAAGTGTACCTGTAGGAAGCTGGTGGAAGCTTGCATAGAAGCTGTTGCCACAGCCATAGCCAGAATCAGGTATAGAGCTGTGATGTGTAATAGCAGTTGTTGCTATCTGAAGTGATATATTTTTTTGGTTAGATTTAACATTTGTGCTGCCTCTCTCACCCTTTAGATTGAAAAATCAAGTTGTCTTTTTAAAAAAATATTATTTTTATTGATTCCAGAGAGATAGGGAGAGGGAGAAAGAAAAACATCAATAATGAGAGAGAATTATCTATTGGCTACCTCCTGCATGCCCCCTACTGGGGATCGGGTCCACAACCCAGGCATGTGCCCTGACCCGGAATCTAACCGTGACCACCTGGTTTATAGGTTGACGCTCAACTCCTGAGTCACCTCGGCCAGGCTCAAATCATCTTTTTATATTGTCCATCACTTCATCCCTAGAACTCTACTTGTTCCGTGGTCGGCAAACTGAGGCTCACGAGCCACATGTGGCTCTTTGGCCCCTTGAGTGTGGCTCTTCCTAAGCCTTAGGAGTACCCTAATCAAGTTAATAACAATGTACCTACCTATATAGTTTAAGTTTAAAAAATTTGGCTCTCAAAAGAAATTTCAATCATTGTACTGTTGATATTTGGCTCTGTTGACTAATAAGTTTGCCGACCACTGTGGTGCTTAAATATCTTTTAATTGATATGTGACCGTGAAGTCCCAGTGTCTGCGAAGCACAAGATTGCCTCTTTAAGATGGTGGTCCCAACTAGGTTGTTTTTTCCCCTCTACTTCTCTTCCTGCAGTTCACCCAGCATGCGTTCTTTGAGAGATACTCTACCTACAGCAGACTGGACCAGAGACCACTGCAAGGCTGGGAGGTAACTAACTGTATGTGCAGATCAAGAGAAACCTCAGCCCCATTAAGTATTCCATCCCATAGAGTTACTCCAGATTGAATGACTCCAGAATAACCAATGAAACCTCAGTCTTTGGAAAATATCCATCCAGAGGGAGTCAAGGAAAAGGGGCTTCACTGAGCTCCACATTTTCCCTTGCCCAAGTGTGGGCCTACTTCTGCCTAGTTCAGAGCCCTAAGGCCAGGGAAGCGTGGTGGTCATGGGATGGAGGCACTCTGGCAAACTCCTCACGTGTCCTGAATAAGTCCACCTGTAGGTTTGCTCCAAGTTGATTCTTGCAAAGGGTGAGATTTTATATTCTGTTTGCAGAGGTCACTAGAATTCACATCCTGATATTGTGTTGCAATCACTTCCCCACCAAAGTGACATTTCATGATTAGAAGATTTAGAAATAACTCTTGCTTACTGTCTTCCTCCTGTCCCTGCTGTCCCCAGCCTGCCCCATATTTGGCCAAGAAGAAATTAAGACCCAGAAAAGTGAAGTGACTGGTCTAAGTTACCCAGCTATTTTGTGACAGAAACAAAATGAGAGGCATTCTGTGTGGTATAGTTCTTTTCTTCAGAGCAATTCAATAGAGTGTGGGTTGCTGATAATGTTAAAGTGGTAGGTTTGATTTTTGTGGATAGGCCATGGATTCTTTCTTCCTTCTACCAACCTCCCTAAAACACATAAACTAGCCTAAAAATGCCCTGAGGGCTAGAAATGCGTCTTTTATACAGTGCCTGACACATTGTAGGATCTCAAAAAATATTTGTTGTAAAATGAATTTCTATAGCTGTGGTATTAGTCATCCCGAAGGAGCATAATAACCTTTTTCCCAAAATACATTTTTCTCTGCTATCCTGGTTACTTTCGTCTGTCTTTGTTTATAGTCAATCAATATCACTATTAAGGCACCTCCAGCCTGTTTGTATTCGGGTCTGGAGCCGTGTCTATTGGACATCCCGACTTACCACGGAGATACCAAACACCCTTTCAAAATCTATTACTGGGTCAAGCCTCAACTCTGCTGCTTTAAAAATCATTTCTTCAAGGTTTACTTTGAAGTTTTCTTTCTCTCAATGTCAGCAGGATAGCTGTGAATTTTTTATTTTCAGCAGGCCTGAAAATATTATTCTTTGAGTAATGGTGACCCAGTAAGGGGTTTTCATGTACACTTTCAAAATCTTTCCATCATTTAAACTTTCTCCCATTCACCTAGCTGGGCAAGAGACTCTTTTTTCTCAGTTTCTGTAATTGTTGTTACTGCCTCGACCAATGCCAATTATAAAGCCTAGTTCTGGCCATACAGGAGAGACAAAACTGAACAGAAGTTCATTGCAAGCTGAAAAAAAAAAATTGCATTTCTTTTGTGCGTGTATTTCTTGCTAAGGATAACCTGCCTTGTTAGGTACTACAGAAGATGTGCTGACAAGAAATACGTTTAATGGCACAATTTAAAAATAATACTCTAGATTTGTATAACTCTGAATTTAGAATTTGTACATTAACTTACACATTGATTTATTTGTTGTTGTTTTTATATCTCTATGAAATAAACAAAGAAGGTATATCCCTCTTTGAGAGATAGGGAAAGGTAAGGCTCTTTCAGTTTTTTCAAATTGTTGGGACTTATGTCTGGACAATGGAAGCTGGTTGAGAGCCCTGGAGGGAGTAAAATTGGGTAATGAGGACTGGAGGAGGAAGTTGAAAGGAAGTAGTGTGATGGGGCTATCCAAAATGTGGCAAACATCGAGCTGTCTCCAAAATCCTTGTTGGGAGGATCCAAGACCATCCTTGGGGAAAAAGAATGGCACCAAATGAAAAGAATGAGACAAGAACACAAAGAGAACATTATATATATATATATACTAGAGGCCTGTTGCACGAAGAGATTCGTGCAATAGGCCTTCCCTTCTCCTGGCTGTCGGCAAAGGTTTTCCTCTGGCACCCGGGACCCAGGCCTTCGCTCTGGCCGGAGCCGCCTTCAGTCTTCCGTCTTCGCTGCTCTGGCCAGAGCTGCCTTCATTCTTCCATCTTCGCTGCTCCAGCTGGAGCTGCCTTCAGTCTTCCCTCCGCCGCTTGGAGCCTATGTATGCAAATTAACCGCCATCTTTGTTGGCAGTTAACTTGCATATCGCGCTGATTAGCAAATGGGAGGTGTAGCGAAGGTTTGGTCAATTACCATGTTTGTCTGTTATTAGATAGGATACTAGAGGCCCGGTGCACAAAAATTCATGCACTGGGGGGAGGTGTCCCTCAGCCCAGCCTGCACCCTCTCTCAGTCTAGGACCCCTCAGGGGATGTCTGGCTGATGGCTTAGGCCCGCTCCCGACAGGACATCCGTTAGTCAGACATCCTTAGCACTGCCACGGAGGTAGAAGAGGCTCTCACCACCGCTGCTGTGCTGGCCAACCATGAGCCAGTTTCTGACTGAGCAATGCTCCCCTTGTGGAAGCCCACTGACCACCAGGGGGCAGCTCCTGCATTAAGTGTCTGGTGGTCAGTGAGCGTCATAGCGACTGGTCATTCTGCCATTAGGGTCAATTTGCATATTACCCTTTAATTATATAGGATCATATATATATATATGATCCAAAATACACAAGGGCATTTTCATTGATTTTTAGAGAGGGAGAGAGAGAGGGAGAGAGAGAGAGAGAGAGAGAGAGAGAGAGAGAGAGAGAGAAATAGATCAGTTGAATGCCTCCTTTACATGCCCCAACTGGCAACCTAGGTATATATGTGCCCTCACTGGAAATCAAACCCTTGACCTTCCAGTGTACGGGACAATGCTCCAACCAACTTAGCCACACTGGCCAGGACAAGAACATATATGATACTAAAAGTGTAAAGCTAAATGAGATAAGATATGAATAACAGATAAAGCCCCCCCAAAAAAAGCAGGTCTGCAGTCTCTGATTAACCCTTACAAACATGACATAAATTTTTTCCCTCATGACCTTCCCTATGTGACATAAACCCTTTCCAAATTCCTCCCCAGATCCCCCCATCTAAAAGTTTCCCCTATTAATTGCTGTTTATTTCATTTATACATTTCTCACTGACATGCTAGTAGCACATAGAGATGGCCCTGTTGCCAGGGATAACATGAGTGATTTCTGTATGCTGTGACCTTTACTAAAACCTTAACCCCACTTGGCAAAATTACCACTAAGTTCTTGGCTCACTTCACTCCTGCCATCAATGAAACAATATAGTCCACAATTCTGGCTGTTCTCACTTCCTGCTTGATCTTCGTTTTATGATATCCAGCTTTCCAGGACACATTTGTTAATTATTTTACTTATTTATTTGTACTGACCAAATTTGAACCTTTTTAAAGACTTATATAGTAAATACCCCTTTTAATGTCTCCAGTAATCAATATTTCTCACTGTATAATATCATATATCAGAAAATCAATATAATTTAAATTATTGAATTATAACAATTAATTTTTTTCTTCTTATAAGTTCATTTAGACCTGATGGCAATTGATATTCTAGTTCTAAAAATGTTATATATATATATTCTTTTTTTTTAATTAGCAGTCACAATTCAAATCCAAGACTGTCTGATTCAGTGGCTATGTTCTAATGGTAAAAATATAGGAAGTGCCTAATGTTATCCTTAATACTCCATACACACCAGAATATTATATGAGAACTTAAGCATGTGATCAAATATCACAAGCATTTAAACTAAATGGGAAATACAAACAGGAGAGCTAAAACTTTTTTTGGAAAATAAAATTAGTAATCTAATCCAAAATAGATTGTATAAGATGTATAAGTAGTATCCTCAAGAAAATACTGGGAGATGTTGGAAATGTTAAATTACCTTGATTATGGTGATGGTATCACAGGTGTATGCTTATGTCCAAACTCAACAATTGTATACATTAAATATGTGCAGTTATTTTGTATATAAATAATACCTTAATAGAGCTATAAAAGAAAAGTACAAAGACTTCAACTTTTATAGAATAAACTACAAATTTATTATGTTAACTAACATCTTGGTCACAAGCAATTTAAAAGGTATATATTTTTAAATATATTTTTATTGATTTCAGAGAGGGAGAGGGAGCAATAGAAACATCAATGACGAGAGGGAATCATTGATTGGCAGCCTCCTATACACCCCATGCACTGGGGATCAAGCCTGTAACCCAGGCATGTGTCCTGATGGGGAATCAAACTGTGACTGCATGGTTCATAGGCTGATGCTCAATCACAGCTACACAGGCTGGGTGGTCATAAACAATTTTTAAAAATTTGTTCCTGTAAGGGGAATATAGTCAATAATATTGTGATAAGTTTCCACAGTGACAGATGATAACTAAAATTATTGGCATGATCACATTGTAAGGTATAAAAATTTTGAATCACTATGTTGTACACCTAAAGCTATTATAACCAATATAATATTGTATACCAACTATACATAAGTTAAAAAATAAATTTTAAAAATTTGTTTCTTTAATACAAACAAACCTTACACAGTTTTCAGCTGCTTACTCTAATCTGTTAGTATAGTACGTCTCCTGTCTTGATTTCCTGTCTGTCTGCAACTCTGTGCCTACCTCACTACTTCTTTCTGGTTCTCTCAATGAAATGGCACCAAAAGGACAAAATTGCTTCTTTTGTCTGCAGCTGACTTGTTCACAGTGGGCTCTTGATTGAACAAACCTGAAGATGTCAAGCTGTATAAACACTCCAGGAAAGATATGTTCACAAAGGTTCTGCTCCAGAAAATTATACACTATTTTCAAATGCTTTGCCACATTTAAAAGTGTAATTATACCCTTCTTTTAAATGACTGACATGACATATGTTTACACGTGTTTTAGCTGACTTATGACAGTACACAGTAATGTGCTGTATGTTTGGTGGCAGTGTCTAAAATTTCATGGGAAACATCTGAAGTTATGTGTTCTTCCCCAAGTATTTTTAAAATAAATAATGCCGTTTGCAGATTTCACTATATTTTTTAATCTTTGCATCATAATTTAATTGTCACTTTCCCTTGTTGGCTATAAGAACTACTTACTCAATCATCACATTGTTTCAGATTTTTCTGTTTTCAACAGAACTTACTGTAATGATAAAAATGTGCTGTATCCGCACTGCTCACTATGGTAACCACTGGGGACATGTGGCTATTGAGCACATGCAATCTGGCTGGTGCAAATGAGAAACTGACATTTTAATTTTATTTAATGTTTATTTATTTAAGTTTAGATAGTTTTGTGTGGTAACACTATCCAACCGAAATATAGTGTGACCCACATATGTAATTTTACATTTTCTAATAGCTACATTTTAAAAAGAAACAAAAGAGTAAAAGTAAATTTTAAAAATATATTTTATTTAACTCAACAAACCCAAATAGTATCATTTTAACCTAGAGTTGTCAAATTTATACAAATAAAAAGTTGAATGTTGATTTCCACAGGCATGTGGGAGGGGACATAGGTTGAATGGGTACAAAGTTTCAGTTTTGCAAGTTGAAAAGAGTTCCATGGGTGAATGATGGTGATGATTACACAACAATGTGAATGTGTTTAATGCCATTGAACTATGCACTCAAAATGGTTATGATAGCAAATTTTATGCTATGTGTACTTTACTACAATTTTTAATAATTTAGAAAATTATAATTTCAACAATGACCCAATGCTAAATATTATTAATCCAACATTTTATGTTCATGTTTTTATTTTTTTTACTAACGGTTCCAAACCTGGTGTGTATTTTATACTTACAGCATATCAGAAGAGCCGTTTCCACATAGCCAATAGCTTCATGTGGCTAGTGACCAATACTGGGCAGAGCTGGTCTAGAGAAAGAAAATAGTCAAAATGGTATTATCTTTCTCTCCTCTTCCTACTGTCCAAATGGCACCCAATGCTTTTTAATCTGTGTAATTGCTTATCCTTCATAAAAAGAGGGGCAAAGTAAGCAAGGTTCATTAAATCAAATGTTGCTTCCAGAAAGGTGACATACATACTAGTACTTGGCCCTTCCCCCTAAGACTGTATTTTCCCTTATTTAAATGACACTTAAATGGCCTCTTTTGTATTTTATGTATATATTTACTGCATTGGAGTTCTTCACACCACCCCATAGTCCTAAAAACATTTTAGAGCAGCTGTGCATCTTAAAATCAATAGCAATTTAGAACTGAGGAAATATATCAATTATACTAGTTACATGGCACACAGATATCTTACATAATCCTGTAAACAATCCTATTGTTAGGCATTATTATCCCCATATTGGAGTTAGGAAATTGAGAATGAGAACATTAAGTAAATGTCTCAAGTCACTGAGCTAAAGATATAGCAGGTATCAAATTCAGGTATATCCTAATTTAAACTGGAAAGAAGCAAAACTTAACTACTATTTTTTTTTTAAAGTAGACTTGATTGATTTCAGAGATAAAAGGAGAGGGAGCTATAGAAACATCAATGATGAGAGAGAATCATTGATGGGTTACCTCCTGCAGGCCCCACACTGGGCATGGAGCCTGTCTGGGAATCAAACCGTACCCTCCTCATTCATAGGTCGATGCTCAACCACTGAGCCACACCAGTCGGGCTTGACTACTCTTTTTAATTCCTTAAGTGATGTGTCATTTGTAAGGAAAAGGCTATATATTGGATGATAACACCTAAATTACTACTACTTCTTTTATTTGCTGTAGAAATTGAGTTGATCATCGGTTTCCACAAATTGAACTTGAACTTAAAATTTTCTTTGTCTTTCTTACACTGTGGATTCTGCAGAAGTGATTTAGGGTTAGTGTATGTTCATATATTGTTTAGCGAATACATAAGAAAATGTTTAAATCAAATAATAATCAAAATTCTGAGAAAGTTACTTGTATTCCTGGGAAAGTTACCGTCCACCAATTAATATGCTGATCTCCAAAGTGAATGGAAACTTTAAAAACTATCAGAGAGATAAGCATCTACAATGTATTCTATACAAAGCCTGGAAAAAAAACATGAGAAAATGAGGTAGTTTTACTTCTTGTTGGGAGAAGTATGTAAATTTTGTCATCTTTAAAAATATAGTGTTCTATTATGTTATATTGATGTATAAGTCAGTGTGTGCAAGAAATACAGAAACCAGTCTGGATAGTTCCAGTAGAGAGGAATGTAATACAGAGAGCTGACTACAAAGGTGTTAGACAGTGAGCCTGAAGAGCACAGAGAGAAGTATGAAAAGGTTACGAATCCCCTTTGTCCTCTGCGCTGCTTCCCAGGAATCCACACATCCCACTGCCACTGTCACCCACTGACTCTGCTGGGGCCCACAGCTCCCTACAGCTGCCCACCTCTGTTTGGCCACTCCCACAGGTGCTAACACACAAAGAAAACTGCAGCTTCCCTTCTCCAAATTCCCATTTTTCACAATATCTCCCATTGTAGGAACCTAGCAGGAAGCCAGCTGGCCAAGGAGTCTGGGAAATGCAGGTTGCAAGCTTCATTTTGGTGGTAGAAAGAAACAAATTGGATAGATCTAACCCCAACTCTCCAGCACAACTGAAGAAAAATAAGAGAAATTCTTTGTATTTTCTGCTCCAGTTTGCTGTGAATCTAAAACTGCTCTAAAATGCCATTTAACAAAGAAGGAAAGAAAAAGGAAGAAAATGCTACCCACCCTTTAGGCATTTGTGGTCTCCACTGAATGATCCTTGGAGACATGAGGCGAGTGAAATCAGCCAGTCACAAAAGGACAAATGCTGTATGATTCCACTTACATGAGGTACCTAGTGTAGTTAGATTTATAGGGAAAGTAGAATGGTAGTTGCTAGAGGCAAGGGGGAGGAAGGGAGATGGAAATGGGGATTATTTTTTTAATAGGTACAGAGTTTCCATTTGGAAATATGAAAATAAAAATCTGGAGATGATTACACCACAATGCTCCCAACTATACTCTTAAAATTGGTGAAAATGGTAAATTTTATGTTATGTAAACTTTACCATAATTTTTTTAAAAACTTTAAAAAAGATCACTCTTGATCTTTCCTCAAAACTGCTTACTCCATGTCCAAATAGCACATTAGCAATCTTAGCAAACCAACGAAGTAATTACCCTTCACTTATCTCCTTCCCTCACCCCAGTCTCAAGTCCAACAGAAAATCCATCAATTCTAATTCCAGAACGTATCCTAATTTTGTCCACACCTCTTCATCCCTATCATCACCTCAAGCTTATTCCCGTCTTAGGACCACATGGCTGGTCCCTTCCTGTTATACGAGCTTTCTCTTCCAGGACCCTTCCTCAGAATGGTCTTTCCTAATCACTTTCGAAAGTAACCACTCAATTTCAGTGTTTTTCAGGGTACTTATTACCTTCTGAGATGTAGTCATTTCTTTGTTTGTTTTCTGTCTTTCTTTCCATCATAATATAAATTCCTCCGGTGCAGAGATTGTTTAAATCTTGGTTACTGCTCTTTCTCCCCCATCTAGCTCTGTACCTGCCTGGTACATATTTGGCACCCAACATACATTTTTAAAAAATAAATAAATGAATGAATGAACTTGACTGAATTTTAGTTTTCTCCCTGTCAAAGTGAATAATTATAATAGCAACCCCAGAAATTGGTTTTGAGTATTAAATAAAATCACAATGTAAAAGTGTTTAGCAGCATACAGCACCAGTTAACTGTTATTGTCGTGACTGTTGATATCATCACTAGGCAAATTGCAGGGTGATCCTGGTGCCTGGAGACACTGTTATCACCAGTTATCTTAGTACTTGGGAAGGAGAAAAGTGATGGCTAATGGAGAACCCCCTTCATCTATGGAAGGTAATAGAATATTTCTAGTAAGATCAGTATTTGAATATTCAAGCCAGATGCATGTAAACTTTATTAACCAAGGAGAATTGGTTAGACCTGGAGGAGGTGTATTTTTGTTACATAGAATTTCATAAGCAAGGGTGTCCTATCTGGGTATCAGTCATGGACCAATAGAGTGCTGGGAAGCTTACAATGCATTTTATATGCATCATCTGATTTCCCCCCTCATAATAACACTGTGTAGAAGCCAAGATCACTATTAATATCCCCTTCTAAGGAAGCACCTTGAAAGTTAAGGATATACAACAACTAAGTTCCAAAGCCAAAACTGGAATCTAAACTTTGCAAATCTGATTTATCATTAATATCAAAATAATATACAGTTTTTAAATAGGAAACATAGACACTCAGATTTATATATATAGTTTGGGTAGAGTTGTTTGGTATCCTATCAAGATGGATTAAAATTTTTAAATGAGATGTCAAAATTCAATTTTGTCTAGTTCTGAAAAGAAATCATACAGAATCCCTAATACTCGAACTTGTCCATAGGAGTTTGAAGGATTTCACATTGCTACTTGGGTCTATAAAATCCTCTTTCTTTTATTGAGCCAAAATTGTCATGTAGAAATATCAGTTACCCAAGCTGTACTTGTTATACAAGGAGCTCCCCCCACCTTTAATGTTTCTTTTAAAGTTGCTCATCTTTTCTTGAAAGGAACAAAATTCTGGATTACATCAGTTCACCTTGGCAAAAGGAAAAATGAGACATTTCATGTTTAATAGAAATTGAATCTTTCCATTTATATATTTCACTAAGGGTAGAGAACTTTTAAAATTTTAAACATTATAGTTTTAAAAATATATAACCATAAACGATGTAATTTTCCCTTTAGTTTAATTGTCAAAAGCATTTAATTAATAAAAACATTCGCTTGATAACTTGGTTTCATGCATAATATGACATTCTATAATGGTAGAAGCTAAAACGAGAGATGGGTGTGAAAGATTGGATGAAAATGGGAGTAAAAAATGATATGGAGGATCTAGACAGTTTGGTTGTCCAGGCGGAAGATTTCGTTAGGTAATTTGTGAAGAAGAACCAAAAATGTGGAGAAAAGAAAACTCAAATACAAGTGAGAAGTCTTAGCTGAGAAGGAAAGGAATGTGAACATTAAAAAAAATAATAAATATATCTTGTCTCTTGAGCTCACATCATTTTAATATTTTGTATGATAAAATTGCAATTTAGCATGAAGTATTTCTGCTGCAGAGTGAAGAGCAAAGAACAACACTTGTGTGATTCAGTTATGAGCTGAAAAAGCTGTTTTTATTTATGGAACACCATTGTTAGTTGAAAGAATGACTGACAGACAAACTACAGTTATTCCGGGGCGTATCTGGCAGACACTTCTGAAAAAAAAGACACTTTCAAAGTGAGTTTGTCATTTCAAGGAAAACAATGGATGATATTTGTACCAATGATAAAACTCAAGATTCTAAGCAAAAATTATTTTTTCAAATTATTTCTGCTTCCTTTCCTCTTCTCTTCTAGACTTTTATTTTACATGGTTTAGTATATTTGATAGAATCACACAAGGCCCTCAGGCTCTGCTCATTTCTCTTCATTCTTTTTTTATTTCTGTTTCTCATACTGGATAATGTCTATTGACCTATCTTCAGGCTAACTAACTCTTTATTCTGCTTATTTAAATTTGCTGCGGAGCCCCTCTAGTACATTTTTCATTTTAATTACTGTACTTTATAACTCAAGTGTTTCTATTTGTTTCCCTTTTTGTAGTTTCTCTTTCTTTACTGGTATTATTTATATGTGAGACATTATTCCTGATGCTTTTCTCTATTTTTTAGAAATGATTTCCTTTAGTTCTTTGAACACATTAAAACAGCTGATTTAAAGATTTTGTCTAATAAGTCTAATGTGTGAGCTTTCTCAGAGACAGTTTCTATTGGTTGCTTTTTTTCTGTGTATGACCAATATTTCTTTTATTTATTTACATGCCTATTTTTTTGTTTAAAACTAGACATTTTTAATGTTTACTGTGGTAAGTCTGGAACTCAGATTCTCCCTTGTCCTCTGGATTTACTGTTGCTACTTATTGTGGTGATTTTGGTTTGTTTAGTGACTTCTCTAAACCACTTTTGTAAATTCTGTGTTCTTTGTTGTGCATGACTACAAGACATCCATTCAACTAGCTTAATGGTCAACAAGTGCTTGAATAGAGATTTCCTAACATTCCTGGAACAAACAAAAAAGATCTCCCAGTGTTTGCAAAGAGGCTCTCTGTGTTTTGGGGCATGTCTAGCCTCAAAGTCAGCTACAAGTAAGAGCTTAGGACCTTCTCAGGTGATTCTTAGGCTTGTTAACAGACCAGGCATGCATGTGCTCTTCTAAGTTCCTGGGGCTACAGAAGAGTTTTTCCAATTATCCAGCCTTTCTTCCCAGGTCTTGGTCAGTGTATTATTTGCCACAACTGCTATTCATTGCCTCAAGAAGCAGCTATTAAAATAGGTGCCTGTAGTTTTGACACATGCCCACAAGACAGTGACATTGTCTAGGTATATTCTCAGTTAGCCAAGATTAAGACAAGCCACTTGAGAAATTCTTCAAGGGAGTAAAAAGACAGATCTATTACAGACAAGTCCTTGCAAATGAGGTTCTTCTGCTCCCTCAGGAATAGGTGTCAGTAGTGTGGACTATAATTTTCAAGACTATCACTAAGCTGACGAGTGGGGGCTGGGACTAGGGTAAGTGAAAATGGGACCAAGCCTGCTCTGCTTAATATGATTCAGCCACGTTTTCTGACTAAGTTCTGTCCAGGTTGCTGCAAGATTCTGATTAGTTTTCATATTTTCAAAAAAAGTTGATACCCCCCTAGCTGGTTTGGCTCAGTGGATAGTGTCGGGCCTCTGGACTGAAAGGCCCCAGGTTTGATTCCAGTCAAGGGCACATGCCCTGGCTGCCGGCTCGATCCCCAATAGGGGGCGTGCAGGAGGCAGCTGATCAATGATTCTCTCTCATCATTGATGTTTCTAGCTCTCTCTCTCCCTCTCCCTTCCTCTCTGAAATTAATAAAAACATATATTTTTTTAAAAAGTTGATACTTAAAATATTTTCCAGGTTTTTTATTACTTTGTGGCCTTTTGGAGTTTCTTATAGCACATTTCCCCAATGTTACCTTTTGTGTAATTTTTTTAAAAATTACTGTATTTCCAGTAGCTTCATATTAGTCATTTACATGTGTTTTCTGAGGGGGGGGGTAAGGAGGGGGATGATTTTAAATGAAAAACATTCCCAGCAATTTAAAGATCTGCTCAAAGTTCCCTGGGCTGATGATTAATTTTCTTGAAATTGTAATAATACTGATAATGATAATGATGATAATAACGATTCTATATAATAAAGAGCTAATATGCTAATTAGACAGGACGGTGGAACCACCTTCCGGAACAACCAGTGGGTGGGGGCGGGGCTGCAGCCGAGGTGGCTGGGGCTGCAAGGCAGCCAGGGCTCCGAGGGCCGAGCCCCTTGCACGAATTTCGTGCATCGGGCCTGTAATAATAATAATAATAATAATAATCTGTCTTCCCTGAAGCGCTTATTATGTGCTAGGCATTGTCTATGTGTTTTCTATGCATTTAATTATTTAATTTACACACAATTCTATGTGGTAGTGACTTTTATTATCCTCATTTCATATCCCAGAAAACTGATATTTAAAAAGATTAAATTCAAGGTCACATTATAGCAAGGGGCAGAGATGTGATTGACAGCAATGTCGGCCTGATTCCCAAGTGTTGCTCTTAACTATGATGCCAGGAGGGAAAGCAATTCAGAAGTTTATAACATTTGATTATGATGTATAAGTCATTTGTCATTGCCATTATTATTAAAATTATATATTAGGTATTAATATATTGGGTGAAACTAGGATACTGGCCTAAGTATACTAATCAACAGATATTTACTGACTACTTCTCAGATGTCAGTATTGTGGTAGACATTTCTTAGGATAAAATGTGATTATTATCTTGAAGAACCCAATTATCTACCAAAGAAGTGAGAATGACTATGTGAGAAATAATTAAGGTCTAACTATAAAACTCTAAGAATAAATTCACTGGGAGTTCAGAGAAAGAAGGTCATTGGTCACAGGCTATGGTGCAAAGAAGCTCTTCATGAAACCATGGTAATCAAGTTGAAGGATAAAAAGGATTGAACACAACTTAGAAACTTATAGATGCATTGTCTAATTTGACAATTTAATTTAAAAAAAACATTTTTTCTAATGCAAAATGTATTCAAGGCATTGGAACAATAAAAGATGAAGCTCTAGCTCCCACCCTTAAGAAATTCAATTTTTTTAAGTATGTAATGCAAAATATTAGGTTGTGGGCTTGTACAAAGTGCTGCAGACAAATGTAAGAAGCAATTAAACCTGTCTGCAGGAATCAAAGACAAATTTTAAAAACCCAGAGAGCCAGTGGCTTTCAAGTGGACCCTAAAAAATGAGGTAGTAGCTGTTGATTCTGCTACACTTACCTTTACACTGCTGGGTGGACCCAGCCTCCTGGGCATTGATAAAGGCAGGCCAACAAGAAAGCGCTCATTTCTCAGACCAGAAGAGCAAGCTTTTTCCTTTCTGATCTACAATGTCTATTTTTCAGAAGAGATAAGGCAATGTGGATGGGCAGCTACAGGATTTATTGCCTATACTAACTTAAGAAGAGCCAGAGGGAGAATACAAATGTCTTAAATACTCAAGAAAGTCTTGGATTTACGTACTAAGGTTTAGAAATATAGGAACATGTATCTCTTATGTTTGCTCTCTTTCCTCCATCTAGATTCCTATGTAAGTCTTCCTTTAGTCAGAATTAGAGTATCACAAATACTACGAGGGTTCCACATTTTCCAAGTTCTTCATGTTTTTAGGACTTTGTAAATAGGGAGGGATTTGGTGTCCCAGACAACCTTATTTGGCACCTGCCTAATCCTTCTTTGATGGTAGCACTTAATTATCTTAAAGCGGGTTGGTTTCCTTCCAAGTGAACTGCAAACCTCATTGTTAATCTTGTAAATGCCAGTTGGGGTTAAGCTGGCTTATTTTTTTCCCACTGTCCTTGAACTTTGGGTTCAGCTTATTTGGCAAGGCTGTTTTTTCTGTGCTTATGTTTATTTCTAATACACTATGAGAAGACTTTTTAAAAATATTTACACCCATCAGCAGTTCCTTGGGAACAAGGGTTTGCAGAATAGTAGTCTGGTACAAAGGTAAGCAAATACATAGGGCTTGTCCACAGAACATGAGGTTTTCAGAGTGGGTAGAGCAGAAGCTGGTCAGGAACTGAAGATCAAGGTGAAAAAGTAGCTGATGGTCAGGCTGTACATAAAACCAATGAGTTTGGACTTTGTTCTGTTGAATAAGTAGAACAGTGCCTGATCTGTGAATATAAGGTCACTCCATTAGTGGCATAGAGGATGAATTACTAGTAAAAGGAGTCAAATGGCAATAGTGTTAGGGGCACCAGTGTTAAGGAGGTTATTAATATAGTCACTAAGGATTAATCCATTTCTACCTGTATTCTGTGGTAGAGTTGATGGTGGTAGGGATTTTTAAAGTAGTTGACATTGGACAGAAAAGAAAATGTGAAAGGAAAGGAAAGGAAAGGAAAGGAAAGGAAAGGAAAGGAAAGGAAAGGAAAGGAAAGGTGTTCTAATTTTAAATAACCATTTATTCTTCATAATCATTGGTGACTCACTGAAATTATATATTTGCTATAAAAGTTAAAAATAAAGGTTGCATTCTTTATACATTTTACTATAATTAAAATGCCAACATGAAAAAAATATTTTTATTGACAAACTGACAAAAATATACTGTATTTTACTGACATACAATTTAAAGATTGTAGCCTAGCTTTCAAAGCTCCCCCATATTGAATATTGGTAGCTTTTCATCCCCCAAAATTGAAAAGTCAGGAGATCAGTTATTAAACTTTTACAGGAATTACATTGTATTCTATTAGTTATTCCCTTGGTGTGTGTTTTTATCATCTTCCTTTCTAACTATAGTACTTTTTACTTCTCTTACAACTTTCACTTGAGACACCTAAATAACTTCGAAGAATAAGAGATTACATGGTACCCTACTCGTTCTAGTATATTGCCAGTTGGGTGTTCCTGTTAACTGTGGTCATATTTTTATCTACATCTCGTCACAGATTCCTCTATTGCTATTTTGTAGGTAACATTTTCATTATAACACCTTTTATATTCAGAATATGTGATAAATATTTCATCTGTAATTACAGGAACTCTGAGAGGAGTGTGAATTATACCTCAAAAAATAAAAATTAAAAAATATAAGTCTGATATGCAAGGTACTGCTTATTGCTAGAGTTCACAAATCCACAAATTGAGGTTCATAAAATTATTGTTTGCTATGAAAAACACAAACAAATATTTAAAATCTAATTGAGTAATAAAGATTCTCACTTAATAACACACAAAGCCATGTTATCTCAGTCAGACTTGCTTTCTACTTATACTTTAATAAATTGGTATCTATCTAAAACTTAGCTGTTTTGCTAGGGAAAAAATAGAGTGGGCAAGTATTTAATATATTTAGAAAGTGATGTCACAAATAACTAAAGGAAAATTATTATTCATTAAACAATTATTCAAAACTTTTTATGTACTTAGGGAAAAGGGACTATCTAAGTACATACCTCACATACAGAAAAAGTTACAGATAGTTTGGAAAGTAAAAGGGAAAAAAAACCCTCAAAACTACTTTAAAAATGCTACTTCTATAAATGAAAAGGCAGTGAATTCTTATTATCATTCTGGAAATGTGGAGAACTTTCCAAGTTTGAAACCAAGAAAGGTTATCCCAAAAGATAACCTTTTCTTTTGGGAAAGTGCAGATATATTAACCTAACTCACATAGCCTTTGCTTAAAACAGCACCTTTTCCACCTCTGTCTCCCAGCAGTGCCTGGTCAGGTCTTCACTAGAGCACCTAGCCTGTTGTATTTATTAATATCCGTCACCACGTATGTGAGCTCCTGGCAGCCTGGGACTGTGCTCTACTCAATTTTGCATTCCAGAAGGCTGGGCATGCAGCGGCTGCTCAATCAATATCTGAATGACTTTGCAGTAATTGTGTGAGCAGTGGCCTCAGCATTAGGGGACCTGGGTTCTAGTTCCACTTCTGCTCTCTGCCCTCTTGGACATTGATTTGTTGATCTGTGAAGAGGAAAGTTTGTACTACATTCTCTAACTCTATCCTAACTTTCAATTTTTATTCTTGTACATCAGTGGTTCTAAAAGAACATCATAAAAGGCCAAATAATGACCCAGCCTCAAATTTGAATACTTCTTTTTGGAATCTAAGCCTAGAAGACCTAGAGTACCATTAGGGCAGTAACAAAATCCTTAGATGGGAAATAAAATTGAAGGGAGGATTAACATACATTTTTTAATGACCACACTGTGTGAATTATGGTAGGGGTGGGTGGAGTTAATCATCTCTTCCAGGTACCTAAGGAAACAATTGCATTACATTCTATAAAACCTTTATGAGATTCTTGAGGAAATTAATTTCCCCATTTCCTAATTTTTCAGTATCAGATTACTTTTGAGATAAGCTGTAAAGAAAAGACAGTTCTATAAAAACATCATTTTCTTTATTTGTTTCTTAAGAAAGGTCTGTGCACATAACATGATATTAAGTTTTCAAACCAGTGGGCCCCATGACATGAAACAATGACATTAATTACTTTTCTTAAAAGTAAATCTGGGAATTTACACCCCATTTTTAGAAACCCAGTTAAGTACTTTTCCTTATCTAAAAACCAAGTTGAATGCATAGACACATGCCAAGATTTCCAGTCCCTTGAATCTCTGGGGTGTTTGAAAATGTCTGAAATCTCTTTAAAGAGCATATTAACATGTATCCAAAAAGTTAGACTGTAATACTATTTAACTGCTTGATTTTTCCATTATGGGTCTGTCAGCAGGAATATGTTGCCCTATAGTACATGACAAGTGAAAACGCCGGTAACATTGTTTTTCATAGAAAGAAAAAATACCAAAGAAGCAATTTCTTAGCTAAAATGTCACCTGTTAGATGTATAGGGCTCACTGTATTTTGTTGCCCTGGTAACGGATGGTGTAAAATGACTCCTTTGCACCGCTCTACCAGAGTGATTGCATCCTGTTTTTTTCTATCATTTTACAAGAGGCTGTTTTCATTCTCCCTTCCTGACCATATTAAGTGTAAAGAGATTGAATTACTGTGCTGTACCCGCTCCATCTGATGTGGATTTAAGAGTTGATATTGATGTACTGAGAACTGTGTGCTTCTCCAAGAAAAAAAAAGCTACAAATTATAATGAATTTGACTTTTATGTATCGACCATTCAAGAGTTGAAGTAGGGTTTCTGCACCCAAGGGATAGGCATGGCCTGATCAGCATTTTTCACTTGAACGGATCCAATTGATAAAGCAATATACTCAGTGTCACTCTGCTTGATCTCCGGGTTTAACAGTAGTCATGCTCAAAGTAGATACATTACTCTATAAATTTCACCCATAAAGAGAATGTGCTGGCCATAGCTTTCTATGGCTGCACTCCTTCCGACTTTGACCTGAGCAGGGCAAAAAGGAGACCCACTCCACTACTGTGCTGAGCCCACGCTACACGCTACGCGCGTGTGGGCTCTGTGTGTGCTCATTAGGTTCGTATTCATGACAATCAGGAGCTAGACGCCACTTTCCTTCCTTGTCCAAACCCGCCGAATCAGAAAGTACTTCCCGAGAAAACCGGCTTCTGGCTCTCTCCTAAATGGGAAATTATTCTCCGAAGTGGCACACTGCTTGGTAATTATCCAACTGTTTCACTCTGTCACTACGAACAACTTAATGCCTCAGAAAACCATTTGGCTGAAAATGTCATTTGTCCCAGATTTGAAATAAGAGAGTGCTTTTCTTAAAGCAAGGGTTTTTGTTAATGTACTTTGGGTAATTTAATTTTTGACCATGGCTACATAATACTTGTCATTTCACTGCATGTCCCCGCTTTTATAACCTAGAAGTGCATAGACAAAACAAATGAGAGGGTGTGAGGAAAAAATGAGGAAAGGACGTGTCAGAAGGACGGGAAACTGGGTCCCCTACCCTGCTCCGGGGGTGGGAGCCGGAACAATGCGGTTATCTACTTTATTTACTTAAAACTTATGTCATAGGAAAAGGACCTCCAGTTAATTGCATTCCTTGACTGGTAATTCCCTTTCAGGCTTTTATAGAAAAGACCGTTCTTGAAGCCCTGCTGCTTGATCACAGTTTGGAGAAGCAGGAGATTCTGCCCGAACTGCCAATTTGGATAACTGTGTGTTTAGACTTCTTAAGTGACTTCAGCTATGGTGATAAATGACCATTTCCCTTCTTAGGGGAAACATTGCAAACATTTAAATAGCTAACTGATGACCTTTTTATTGTTTGATTATTCTTAATATGTGTACAACAGGAAACTGTGGTATTGATTTGTTCTTCTTTTCTGGTAAAAGGTTCATGTCAGTCTCTGTGTGTATTTCTCGGTCTCTCTCTCTCTCTCTCTCTCTCTCTCTCTCTCTTTCTCTACCTCTCTCTCCATCCTCTACTGTCTTCTACCTCCTACTGCCTCTTGACCCAGTTTCCTAAACTGGCTACATCCCAGAAATTCATTAATGTAAGGGGTCCAAAAAGGTTCTAAAAAAACAAACCAACCCAGCTTAGCTTCTAAAATATTCATTGACTTCGCCCTGTCCCTGCAATTATGTCCTCTGTCCTTGTGAATCTCTGCCACGGGGTTAACACCCTACAAGCAGTGGTTTCCTGGCTCTGGCCCCTGGCCCAGTAGCATCAGCATTGCTTAGGAACTAGTTATAGAAATGCAAATGACCAGGCCCACCCCAGAGCTATGGAACCAAAAACTCTGAAAATGGGGCCCATCGATCTGTGTTTTAACAAGTCCTCCAGGTCACTCCGTTTGTTCACAGTCCATCCATTCTGGTGATCACAGCCTTGTCACCATCATGGCTGAAACCAGCTGATTTCAAGTGACACGACAATGACCAGTTGCTTTAGTGATCTGTGTGCTCCGTGCCCCCTTCCCCCTGCCCGTCCCCTGCCCTGGCCCAAGAGTTTATTCGGTTTTATCTTTTCAATCATACAGAGTTTGGAGGAAACACCTTAAAGTACCTTTAAGCAAGACCAGCCAAGCCATTAAGTAGGAGAGGAATTGAGGAGAAAATGCTCCCAGAAGCCATTTCTAGCCTGGAGCTCCATTCATGGCCCGCTGCTGCTGACTGTACCTCTTCAGCAGCTCCTGCAGCCTCGGTCACCTCATTTGCAAATGGCAATAAACCATCTAAGTCATGGGAGCCATCAAAAGAGAGCAAATGATAGCTGAGGATAGGCTTCTTAAATTATAAAGAGCTACACAAATACAAGAAGATACAATTAATATTATAATCACTTTTTATCTTTCATGGCAGCTTTAGAATAGTTACTAAGGATTTAGATAATGAACTACTGCTGACACCAAATGTCTTTTTCTTCTCTATATGCTCCTGGAGAAATGGGGGATTTGGGGTAAAGAATTTCTCTCTCTCAATCTCTTTTTTTTACTTTCTCTGTTTGGGCTCCGGACTCGCTGTATAAATAACCTGGCACATAATACCACCTGCTTGGAAGATGGTGTGAAAGAGCAGCTTCGGTTTTGTGCTCAATCACAGAACCAGTCCCACACCCATATTTTAAGAAAGATAAGAGAGCTGCCAGGCGTAAGTGCCTTGTAAATATATTTCCTTCGCCTGGCTCCAGGACATGGAGAAAATGACAACCAGAGATAGTCCTGTCTGGAATGTGTCCTACCTTCCTGGACTGGTAATCAAGGGAGAAGTTTCAGGGTAATCAGGACACTACAATAAAAAAATTATACATATGTGGGCGGGAACTCACAGCTCTCCTCCAAATCCCCCTTTGTCATCCCCCCCCCCCACACACACACACAGAGACTGAAATATTTAGAGGAGCCTTGTCCACTGGAAAAGCATGCAAGCCACATAGGTCATGTAAGTGTTTTCTCAGAGCCACATTTTAAAAGTATCGAAAGCAGGGCGAGTTCATTTTAAGAACATATTGTATTTAACCCAATATGTCCAAACTATTGTCAATTTTACATGAATCAGCGTAAACACTGGTGGAATAGCTCACATTCTCTTTATCATGTTTGAATGTGGTGTGTGTTTTATACTGAGGAGCACATCCCCATTGGACTGGCCACACTTCAGTGCTCAGTAGCCACGTGGTGAGCGTGACTGTGGTCCTGGACAGCTGAGGTTTAGAGAATCTCAGGGTTTAAAACGCAGATTGGGAAAACATCAGCGGTCTTACAGCAAAGTCCAGGCTCCGTCAGTCTGTCCTTCTCTTCTCTCCCACGCGTTCTTCTCCCCCTCTTCCCCTCTCCTAGCACACACACACACACACACACACACACACACACACACACACAAACACTCATTCACACACACGCACACTTCACCTCAGTCACTCAGCACACCTCGCTCACACACACCCCCACTCCCTGTGCATCCCCCCCCCCCCCCATTTCTCCATCCCCCACTCCGATGCTGTTGCTTTGATCTGTCTCAGGGGAGGCAGGCCTTTCTCCTGAACAGGAACCGGAGGCGCTGGTGCAGGCCTGGGTTGTGGATGCTCTGCACGCCCGCCAGTGGCGCTCCTTTCCCCTCCGAAGGCCCGGCTGAAGGTCGCCTTTGACAGGCGTGCACCCGTTTCTATTCAGCCTCGCGCTGGTCTGTAAAGACAAAGGAGGAAGACAGAGGCACCATCCCTGGTCTTTGGAGGAATGGAAAGCTCTGCTTAAGCTCCCTAAACAAAAATCATGTTCGGAAAACAAGGACATTTTCTCGGGAAATGTGGTAAAATTAAAAGGTGATTAAAACCAAGTCATCTTAGAACCACTCAAAATGTGATAAGCCTTTACAAATTAGGATGCGCTACTATTTCCAGAGAATGTGTAAAAATACCCATGCTGCCTACATGATGCTTTTTTTGTTCTTTTTTTTTTAAAGAATAGCTGGCTTTTGATCAGTGGGGCCTCTTTGGGAACAGATAGTAACCATCTTGGGTAAACTCAGATCACGTTACATCCTAATGCCTCTCCGTCCCCCAACCCCACGTCCTCTGAACATCTTCCTAAACCCCTCGGCAGGCCGACCCGTCTGGTTATGCGTCCTGCACCCTCGCCTGCGCCTGCGCATGTGGAGTCCGCATCAGGGCAGCGCTGGCTCAATTAGTCCTGCTGATGCGATACAACCGGATAAAAGTTTATGGCGCGCTGTGCTTGTAAGGATGCCTCCTCTCACGCACAGCCAGCGAAGGCTGGAGGGCCATTACATCTTAATTGGGTAATTTCCTTTCCAGGTCTCCAAAGGCAGGGTTGCTGCCTCAAAGGCTCCACTGAGCAGGACTGCTGGTGCCAGCTGGTATTAAACGTTGGCAGTGTGAGAGGACCCAGGGTCTTATTCATGGGCTGGATCTTGTAGGATTTTAACACCATTTTACATGTTTTAAAACAGAGAGTTGGGTCTCTCATGCCAACCTCTTTGAAAAGGAAAGTATTTGGTTTAAAAGATCCTTTTTGTTCCCATTTTTCTTTCTTAGATTCCTCCCCCCTCCCCGTTTCATGCACACTATACTTTTAGGGGTTACAACCACCTTCAAAACCATGTGTTTCTATACCAAAGGAATTTGTTCTAGTTCATTTGCAATTTTCAAAATGTGTTTGGATATAGATGTTAAGTGTCCACACACACACACACACACACACACACACACACACACCTTAAAGCTCAAAGGAAAGGGGTCCCTTCTTTCAGCCCATAAACTGTTAATTGTGCAATACATTGCTGCTGTTTTGCAGAGGACAAATACAACAATACAAAGCAAGGTAGACTTTATTTAGAATAAAAGCCATAATGTAAAAATGTAAAAAAAAAATTAAATCTTTACCATAGCATTATAACCAAACCAAAACAGAAAAAAAAAGTGACTAAATGAACCATTGCAAGGAGGAGAGGTCGACAGAGGGAAGAAAGAGCAGGAGGTGCCGTTCTCGCCCCCACAGAATCCACGCAGCAAATTGCTGTACTTTAAGGAGAAGCAATCAGTGCTGATTGAAATATCCCTGAATGTCGTCGTAATGACATTCCTCTTCTCCCTCTTGTGTCTGGTATGATAGACCATCATCAGAAATGTGCACCATCTTGCAAGGTGCACTTTCTAAAGACAGGAAGACCTCTGCATGTGATCCTAAGACCAGGAGCCTTCCGCGTGTCACACCAGGCCCCATGCTCAGAAGGGCGCCACTAAATGCTCTGATGTCGCCATCCTGATATTGAGAGTCTTAATAATTTCAAACATGGGGCTGCACATTTTTATTCTACACTGGGCCCTGCAAATTGCCTGTCCTAGATGGACAGAATGTAAGTATCTAGTTAGAGAATGTCCAGATGAAAAACATTTCACCCACAGCTTCCCTGACAAGGTAATCAGCAGGGAAAATGAAAACAACAAATAGAACACTGTCACATTTTATGAGGCTAATCCTGCCCCTGTCCTTGCTGGTTCCCCAAAGAACTGGAGGGATTTAAAAAAGCAGTCAGCAACCCTGGACCCCAGCTTTGGGTCAAAGACCCACCTCTTGGTTCCTCTGTTGATTGGGTTGAGTTCCGGACCGCCCCATGTCATGTCACATCAAACATGACCTAATGTGACAAGACATAACACAGGCTGATGAAAAACAGGAGGAGGATTGAAGGGAAGCGTCTTTTTGTTTAAAATGCCAAGGAGGATGTGAGGCAAACCTGGGCGAGCAGAGGTGACCATAATAAAATAATGCTGCTAAATTATAAATGATAGTCTGTGCATCTCCAGCCCTTTTCATCCGTGGCTGTCGAGGCTCCACGGACTTGGTTAAGCCTTGTTGTGATTTCTCGGTGGGTTCTCATGGCCACCGGCTTTGGTGTGAGAGGGTCTTGGGTAAATCTTCCTCATTCAGAGATGAAATAGGTCCCACCCTGGTAGATAGCTGTTGAAAAGAAATAGCGCACAAAAGCTTCAAAAAGAATGTTAAGAAGATTGTTGTCCAAAGTTAAAATAGACAGAAAACCATCAGACAGTTCTTTTTTGGTAAGTGAATGAAAAAATTAAAAGTTATTTTTTGAGCCTGACCGGCATGACTCAATGGTTGAATGTATGAACCAGGAGGTCATGGTTCGATTCCCGGTCAGGGCACATGCCTGAGTTCCGGGGCTCGATCCACAGTAGAGGCAGCCAATTGACAATGGAGCTGAGAGAATATTCACTGTTCTATTTTTAGCCTGTTATGATTGTGAAGAAACCCCACCTTAATCTACTGAAACCCAGCCTTAGCTTCTAGTAGGTATCTCACGTTTTAAAATGTATTGTCTCTATGGCTTTCCAATGAAAGTTTAAGAGAAGTGAGACTACTTTAATATTTTTAAATGAATTTAAAAATTAAACTCTTCTGACTTTCCTTGTCACATGCAGTTAAGCATAGAGGTAACTTGCAGGAAGCAGAAATGCCTCTTGATGTTAGAGTCACACAGACTGTCCTACTTGCCCGCCACAGGCCTTTGGGTAAGTAATTTTGCTGCCTCAAGCCTCTCTTTCTCCAGCTAAAATTTAGAAGAAACTCTCTGGGTTATTGTGACAATTAGAAACAACTCATCTATACTAATAAAAGGGTAATATGCTAATTAGACCAGACGTCTTCCAGACGACCTTCCAGACATCCTTCCTGACAAAGCCAGGCCCAGGCAAAGCCGCCCGAGGTCCCAGGCACCTTCGGCTGTGGCTGGCCTGGGTGAAGCCGCCCATGGTCCTAGGTGCCTGCAGCCGACTGGAGGAGGGAAGCCTGGGTTCTGGGTGCGGGGGCCGAGGCAGAGGCAGTTAGGGGCAATCAGGCTGGCAGGGGAGCACTTAGGGGTGATTACGCTGGCAGGGGAGCAGTTAGGGGTGATCAGGCAGGCAGGCAAGCGGTTAGGAGCCCAGTGGTCCTGGATTGCGAGTGGGATGTCTGACTGCCACTTTAGGCCTGACATCCCCCGAGGGGTCCCAGATTGGAGAGGGTGCAGCCTGGGCTGAGGGACAACCCCCCACCCCCGCACAAATTTAGTGCACCAGGCCTCTAGTACAATGTATGAAACAAATGCACTGTCCTGATGATGCCTGACCAACAGTCGTAGGCACTCAATAAACACTGTTATTATCATTATGGCAACCACTACCACTGTTATTATCTTATCATCTTCATTCTTACCATCATCATACACCTGTACTGGTCACTCTACAACAGCTTAGCTAATTTAGTTACTATTTTCAAAGGCTAATAATCTAAAATAGGGCCAATACAATAAGTATATGCAATATATTAGGGGTGTCATTCTTTATCTAAAGTGTTTCCATTATGAAGGAGGGGAGAGAAAGCCGTGAGCCCGCCTGGCATATTGTGTTCACTTAAGCTAAGTGCTAATGCATTGACATTGGCAGCAGGAGGTGGACCTGCCAACCTTGTGGGCTTTCTAAAAGGGAGAGTTGGCATAAGGGGAATTCAGACAGACACAGGGATGCAAATAACCTTACAGCAAGCATTGTGGCTACTCCTGGGCACTTGGTTTATTTATAGCTCAAAGCCGATCTGAAAGGCAGTAAGAAAATGACTTAATGGCACCTCCTCAGCCTGAAGCAGGGCTTGCTTTTCACCTGGAGACAGCTCTGGACAAAATCCCAGTCGGCCTAATAGCTGAGCCATGCCAAGGGAGTGTCACGAGGGACTGGGTGCTCACCAGGAAGCTGTCGCCCTGAATGGCAGCCTCTATGTCTTTGTTTGCTTTCTTCTTCTTCCTTTATTTTCTTGCTGTCACCGAGATGTCAGAGTGCCCGTGACCCCTGGGCAAAGCCCTTGTTTTGTGAGCCATCTTGTTCTGAGTTATTTGGAGAGGATCCAGGGAAGTACAAACTGCAGTGACTAACGGGTTGGACTAGGACCCATGAGGGAAGTTTAAAAGAGAGGGGTAATGAGGCAGTCAGGAAGAGCTGAGGGTAGTTGAACAAAGGTCTTCAAGTACACCCAGTGGGATCACACAGAGAATAAAAGGCAGTTGAGGGCTGTCTCTAAAGAGAACAGAACAATAGGGACTAAACTCCAGGCGAAGAAGCCCAAAGCCACCCCGTTGGGTTCATAGGCCCACTGTGGGTCCCCTCCCAACCTGCTTGCCACTAAGTTGTCTGTTTACTCAATAAGTGGAATAGAGAAGCAATAGATCTCGCCTCACTGGGCATCTGAAAGATTGTAGAAGATGAAGTTCGGTGGAGAGCTGGCCGGGCTCTAGGCCCATAGTGATCTCCAAAGTGCTCTTCTTCCAGCCCTCAAAGGGATTCCATTCTTATCACCTTCACAGCAACCTTTGCTTTTATCCCATGCAAAGTAGAACCATGTTAAAATTTGCAAGGATTAATGAGGTAATATAAAATAAGGTCATGCACTGATTAAGTAATGGGGCTAAGCTGCTTTACTACCAACGCTGACATGCACCTGCTTTCCTAGTTTCCACCTGTGTTTGTAGAAGCCAGAGTTGTCCAGGGGTTAGTACTCTCAGAGTCAGCTTGTGTCATGATATCTCTGTATCCTGAGTTGACCACAACAGCCTAGCGAGGAATATCAACTGCAGTAAGAGTGAGTTTATCTTGATGGTAGCAAAAGTGGACTAGCTCAGGCCATTGTGGTGATAGTAGATCTCAGTCTGGCCTCTCCTAAATTGGTGGACAGAAGGAATGAAACCATCTTCAACCCCTAGTTAATTCACTGACCTAGATTTTTTTCTTCATTAAATGTCAGTTTCTGTAGATCAAATGGTGACTCCTGAATCATCAGATGGACCTAAAGTGAAGTTGTGAAGACAGTGAATTTTAATTTATACCTTCCCCCTCATCCCAGGCAACCATCTCTTTCCTCCTCCATTATCTCCCAGTCCTGCCAAGTTAAAATGAATCAAATAATTACACAGAGTTATGGGAGACAGAAAGCCAATCTATATCGAGTTGGACCTGATACCTATGTGATCTAACTTGAGTTACCCATTGTTTGATCAGTTATTATGGAGTCTACTATTTCCCAGGTAATGGAGAAGTTATGAGGGAACAGAGGTAAACAGAACAACAGCCCCCTCTTTTTAGAAACTTGAAAGATACCTGTGATATTATCATATCTTTGTGAATAGAAAGAAAATTGGCCTTACTCAAATGTATAGTGCTGGGGAGGGGTGGTAGAAGATGAGGTTATAAACTTAGATATTGAAGGGTATTATCTGCCATGCTAGGATGCTTGCACTTTGCACTACAACTATTGAGGGAACAATGAAAACCTATAACCATAGTCGTGATATAACTACATTTGTTTCCTTGTTGGTTTTTTATTTTAGCTTGGGCATTTTAATTTTTGATTGTTTTTGTTTTTTTGTCTAAAGTATGGAGGATGGACTGAATTGAGGAAAATTTTTTGAGAGGAAGATCAATTACCACGCTATAAATGTAAGGTGAAAGATGACAGGAGCCTAAATTAAGGCATTAAAATTTGAAAGATGAGAACACTTTCAAGGAATTTAAAAGGTAGAACTGACATAACTTGTAACTTTGATATTTGTGCATTTGAGATAGGGATAGCTGTGGCTAACTGAGTTTTCCACTTTGTTATAAAAATTTGTACAGTGCAGAGTAAAAACTCTGAAGGCTGGCAAATACAAATGTGGGGCCTTGGGCCTTCTCTTGGAAGTTCTGGGTCTGTCTGGCCCAGCTGCAATTTGTTAGGTAGTTGTCAGGTTGTAAAGGACCCGGGCATTCATATGCAAAAGGCTTTGCAGCAGCCTGGATGGGGCGGGGTCTCGGAATCAACAGGGCGGAGCAAGCAGCTATGGCTGATTCTCAGCCCTGCCCTAAGGGGCCGCGCGTCTCAGTGTCCCGGTAATTGCTGCCAGCACCTCTGAGGGAAAGCCGCCCTCAAGTTCCGAGTTCTGCCTGCTGCCAGACCGTCCAGTTTCTCCCTGTATGAGCCCTGGGACCCCAGAGATTTCCGGAACCGGAGTTCAGAGCAGTCGGGAGCTTGTGACTCCCTCCCGATTCAAAAAGACAGCCGCGTCCTCAGGTGCCCGCCCCTTTCCGCGCGCGCCGGAGCCTCCGTACCTCTGCACTTTACTTTCGTAGCTCCTCTGAGTCTGTGTGCTCTTCTCTTTCCTTCTAGTTGTAGAATTTCCACTCAGCCAGCCTTCCTGTGGTTCTGGATGATGACCGTTCTGTCTTTTAGTTGTATTTTTGAAGTTGTTGTCGGAGGCAGCAATTTCCGGTGTTTTCCTATGCCGCCATCTTGGTCTCCTCCCGAGTTGCCAACTTTTAATAAAGAGAAAAAGAATTATCCTTGGTGACTCCAAGCTCTGTATCTTACTTCAGGCCTGGAAAGGTACTCGAAGAAATAATCAAACTATCAATTTTCAACCTCCTACGAGAAAACAAGATCCTGAGGTGCAACCACAATAGCTTTGTGAAGATCAATCCGATTGGCCAGACCCATCTCATTTCCTTCTGTGCCAGAGTGACATGCCAGGGTTGATAAGGGGGAATGCAATAGCTGTATCTACCTAGAATGCAGCTAGAGTTTTGACTCTGATTTCATTTTACATGACATTCTTATTAACAAGTCAAGGAGATATAGGCTGGTTCCAAGACTGTACTCAAAGGGGACCAAACTGAAAGGAAGAAATAAGAGCAATTCTACTGTGGTCCATTTAGTTAATATCTTTCCTAGTGGCCATTGAGGAGAGCATTAACCTTCCTTCTTCATTTGGAAGGAGTCACTAATACAATTTCAAGTTAATGATAATGAGTGAGGATAATGCCCTTCCTCCTTAAACATATTTGCTATTGAAAAGGGCAGGGGTCTACAATGAGGGATAATGATACAAGATGGAGAGAGACAGATGAGGCCACGTGGGTGAGCCAATACCAGAGGTTATTACTCACCTGAGTGTGGAAGTTGGCTGAGTTCCCACAATAAAATCATAACCCTATCCTCACACCATCTTCATCAGGCTACATGTCACAGTTTAAAACAGGGTTATAACATTTGCGATAACCCAGTTGGAGTTTACTTGATAGTACTTGAGAATGGAAAAAAAAATTAATTGTTTAAGGAACAAATTTTGCTTGTTCTCCATTTATACAAGAAAAATAAGGGTAGGATCCTGGACGCAGAATACGAGTTGACTACTAGATGTAGGATTGGTTCAAGGAGCACATAAGTTAAGTAAGTTGCTTAGAATAATTACTAAGGAGGATAACCAAACCTATCATCCCAGAAAGTGCCAGCCTTAACTGCTGGTGAGTATGTTTGTCTCCTTCAGACCTGACATTTCAGAAATGGACACAGAGCTAATGCCATATGCTGCAATCCATCTTTTCCCACTCGCAAAACTGACATTTTGATCTCCAGCTGTCTGTCTCCTATTTCTTAATTGGCCCCAAATTCCAAACTCAGGCAGAGAGGAAAAGCATCATGTATTGGCCCTCTAACACCTCACCAGTCTGTATGCCTGTCTCCTTTGTCTTCTGGGAATATACTACAGTGTGGAGACGGTGCAGGAAAACAGCTGCCCCCCCTCTCCACCCAGGAGATTTCTTAATTGTCTCTTAAGTAGCATCGGTACCAGAGGCCAGACAGAAGCTGCAGCAATGGTCTTCCTTCTCGGTGTCCCAGAATCAGGGTTGTAAATTAGTTGGGTCATTGCCCTTTAAAAGAGGAGGACAATATGAGGTAATAATAGTCAAGGTCATCGTTGTGCATCCAATGAATTCTGTAAACCAGCTGTAAAGATTCTTCCTTAGCCACCCAGTATAAAGCCGAACACAGCTCTACAGGCACTGGCCGACTTCCTAGATTTTCAGATCAGACGGTTTTCCTAAGTAGCTCTTTTCTCTTTGTCACTACTGACTTATTAAACAAAATACAGTAAACCTTCTTATGAACACAAATAGAGCAGTCGTGATTGCAGCATTTAGCTATGCAACAGACAAAGACATAGAGCCAACAAAAATGTTGACTCTGAATTTGAAGAAAGGTCCCCCAAACAGCCTAGTTCCATACTAACATCTACTGCTTGTAGAAACACTTACTATAAACAAGTATGGTGATGACTTTCCTTGTATTGTTCACAGCAATACTAGGAATTGGAATTAACATTATCCATCTTTTACAGATGAGGGCACTGAGGTTTAAAGTTCAGGGAACTTTCCCAAGGTCAATGGAAGTGGTGGGCTGGGATTTAAATCTAGGCCTGGGCATCAGAAAGCCTAGGCTCTTAGCTACTATCAGAGATATGAGTGTTTTCTCTTTGCACCTCTATTTTACCACCCCTCTCCCTTAGTCATGTATCTTAGGTTCAGAATTCACAAATACTTAGGGTTTCTGACTGTGTGTTTTTCACAAAGTATAGTAGTCTCCTGTTACCCACAAGGGTTATGTTCCAAGACCCCTAGTAGATGCCTGAAATTATGGATAGTACCTAACCCTATATATACTATGTTTTTTCCTATATGCACATACTTTTTATGTCTTCTCTTTGGCATATTTGATTTTCCAGCATCACCACTCTTGTGCTTTGGAAACATTAGTAAGTAAAATAAGGGTTACTTGAACCCAACACTGTGATACCGTGACAGTCAATCTGATAACCCAGACGGCTGCTGAGTGGCAAATGGGTGGGTAGCATTAAAATAAGGGTTACTTGAACCCAAGCACTGTGATACCGCGACAGTCAATCTGATAACCCAGACGGCTGCTGAGCGGCAGATGGGTGGGTAGCATCTAACACATGGATACGCTGGACAAAGGAATGAGTTACATCCTGGAGGGGACCGAATGGGGCAGTTTGATGTTTTATCACACTACTCAGAATGATGCACAACTTAAAACATATGAGTTGTTTATTTCTGGACTTTCCCATTTAAGATTTTGGGCCACAGTTGACCACAAGGAACTGAAACTGTGGAAAGCGATACCGTGGGTAAGGGGGAGACTACTGCATCTAATTTAAACCCCATAACCTGCATGCCACATGTGTCATATTATCACCTCGATTATACAGGTAAGCAAACAGACTTAGAAAATGGAAGTCATTTACTTGAGATCAAACCATAGTTAATGAAGCACCAAAGCTGCCATGTGAACCCCAATCTTAACCTAAGTCACGATTTTATAAAGTCTAATACATAATAGACCTTGGAGACAAGGATGCTCTATCCACATCATCCCAGCCCAGCGAATCCTGTTGGAGGTCGCTGACAGGGCACATGGGAGAGGAGAGCCTCATGTAGCTTCATTGCACCCAGGAACCAGCGCTTCTTGGACTTCCAATCTACCTGCATTTCCAGTGGGAATAGCTATTTGTTTTCTCCAAATCCTAGTGAATACTTCTCATTCCCATTTCAGATAGCTACCCAAGGCAGTAATAGTATTTCTGCACATGGCATAGAGGCATAATGGAAAGACTTATAACTGTCAAATCTCCCATTCTGATGAAAAGCGAAGGCTGGGAGGACAGACTCTGAACAGAGTCGCTTTGACGTTCCTCGGCTCATTAGCAGGAATCCACCAGACACATCTCTAACTCTCAGTGGTCAGTCACACGCGGTGTTAACACAAGTGACTGGCCCTGTGGGCATAGAAGTAACTTCATTCCCTCATTAAAAAATAATTGTGGAAAGAGATGGGTTATAAGGCCAAAATTGGGCTTGCCAGGAATAAAATGGACCATGCTTAGTTTTGTTATTTAAAGAATAGAAACTGCTAGTTTGTGTGTAACAGTTGTTTTTTGGCCATCCTTGGCATGGAGGTATTCGACATAATTGTGCTAAATAGTGTGAAAGGGAAACTTGCTTCAAGGCTAATACGATAATGCCTATTATCTGGGAGACTAGAGGCAAAGCAGTTGGTAATATAATTTTTCATGCCTTTTGTTGGCGTTCAGCTAAAAACAAAAGTCTCATTAAAGCGAGTTTTAAATGAATTCTATTTCTCCATTTCTCTCACAATTAATTTTTGTGCAGCCCAACTGCAATTTCCAATTCTGATGCTTTTACCCAGAGCAGGGCGGCGTGAATTGCTTGCCGACCGGCAGAGGGCAGTGCTGAGCCAAGGCTGGCGCTGGAACCTCGCTGCTGGCTGTTAAATCGTGCTTGTTATTAAATGAAATCTTAAGGCTAACGTAGCCACAGAGGAAATTAAACTGCTAATTATGTGTGTATAAAGCACGAAAAATGGGTCCAGTTGTTACTCCAGATTTCAGAGACACCCACCTCTTCTCCTTGGTTTTAAAATATGTAATTATGCCTGGAAATGGTACCTATTAACGATTTTATGCAGTGAAAGAAAAAATTTAGAGTTATCTGTTCGCAAAGCTCGTCCCTTTCAAAGTAAATAAAATATCTGTGGTTTGAGTTTAGTTTTTGTGTGTTTGTTTTTCAAATCGTCCGTGTCTTTGTAAAGTCTGAGTCATCCACAGCTTTCAAATCGTCCGTGTCTTTGTAAAGTCTGAGTCATCATCTACAGTCTGTTAGGCCCTTTAGAACAGAGTTCTAATGGATTGAGAGAAGATGACCATATTTACTTTTATAGCATTTTTCTTAAAAAAGCAGATTTTCTGTGGAGGCAAAGATTTCAAAGATTTGGAGAGAAGTTTATTCTGATCTGGGAGGGAAAAGAGCAATAATTTCACAAATGTGCATAAGCATTTAGAAAGGTGATGTGATTGTGGACTTACCCACATGACAAGGAAATACTAAACAGATATCTCAAAATAAGTGAGGTGTCAGTGATGGGCCAAGATTATGTTAGGTTCTTGGCGCTGTGCGAGACAGGCTGGTAGCTATCCATAGATGATCAGATAAGTGAAAGGGAAAGAAATTTGATACTAGGTTTTAACAAAAATATAAATACAAACTGACAGGGAATGTCTCCGTTACAGTGAATAATTTGGGTAACTTGCATGACCCAGGCCCTTCAATTTGCAAATAGTTTTTCATTGCATTCCCATCGTTTTAGTTCCTTGCTACTCACAATGTGTTCCCTGGATTAGTAGCATCCCTTTGGGAGCTTGTTAGAAATGCTGAGTCAGAATCGGCATTTTAACAAGGCTGCAGAAGACTGGATTGCAAGCTCAAGTTCAAGAAGTCCCGTTTAAGGCCATATCTCAGTAAGTTGCTTCCCCTGAAAAGGGTAGCTTTCTGCTTTTATATAGAGACAGTGCATAAAACCTAAAATAGAAAATCTCATTTTGAATTAATTAGAGTTTTTATGGTTGTAATTGTTTTCCCCTTTGCAGCAACAAACCCTTTTGAAATCTTTAATGGAAACTTTTTCCCAGCTGGTTTTAACGGGACTTAAAACATGGGCCTGTCACGACCCCGGGTCCAGGAAGAATCAGTGCACAGCGAGGACAGGGCATTCGCATGCTTCTTTTCGGCATTTCTTGTCCTGCCAAAGATGGTGCATTGTTATGGGTTCATCGCCCCTTCCACTGACTCAGCTCTCCGGTTTATCCTACGCTTTTTATGGGCTTCATGAAAGGATGATAATGACCTAGGTTACTTATCCCTCAAGAGCTATGACCCAGAAGCCTTTTCCCCTTTCCTGGAGCAAGAAGGGCAGCGTGGCCAGGTCAGCCAGTCAGGGGAATGAGGCTCTCCTGCCTGGCAAAGTGAGATTCATCTAAAGCAGATACTTTCCACCTGGGCAATCTTAATTCATTCCCTCAGGAAAGCACAAGAAATACGGTCCCCGCAAGTCTCCTGGTACCGGGAGGCAGGCAATACCTTTTAAGCTTGTTAATATCTTATCCTGCTGGGTTCTACAACGGACTCAGAGAATAGCTCCAACTCTTCAAACCAGCATGTCAAAGAAATGCTGCTCTCAGGCAGCAAGACTGAGAGTCCGAGGCGACACTGCAGATGGCTTTATTCTGTGGTGATGGCTCCAACCGCCTTGATTAAATTGCTTCCCACATTGTCTTTCCGCCAGTGTCCCGGCAATCATCAGAGGATCTAAACTGCCAGGATCCGGGCCTGCGCTGTGAGATATTCAGGCTGCATATTAGAGAGGCTCCCTCCCCTCCTTCCTTCCTCCTGCCACATGCATGCTTCCAGCGAGGCTCTGTAGAGGGCAGCTCAGGTGTGCTGTGACTCCGGGAGCCTGGGGAGCCTCCCTCCTCGGCAGCAATGACCTTCTGGGCACCGGAGGCCCGCTCAGCAGGAAGGGCTCCCTGGATAACTGCAGCAGGGCCTCTCCGATGACCTCCCCTCCCCCTCCAGCCGAGGGGAAGGTCTTACTGAACGCAGGCCCAACCTTCTTGGTTTTTCCAACAGAAACTGCAGTGGAAACAGGCCAGGTTTTATTTGGCTTTGTGGGCACCGACCTAGGACACTTGAAATTCGCCCCATACTTTTTAGGTGGGAATAAATTGTTAACAGTGATACAGAGAGCCATCTCTGCCCCCTGTGCAAGGTGTTTCTCCATGAGCCTTTCAAGATTTTTGTTTGTTTGTTTCATTTATGTCCGGTTTATTGAGGTATAATTCAAAAAGAATAGAATCCATTCTTTTAGTGTACATTTTCTATGCATTTTGACAAATAAAACCACAATCAAAAGATAGAACATTTTCATTGCCCCCAGTGTCTCCCCAAAGCCTTTGTAGAAAACCCCCACCTCAACCCCTGGCAATCACTGGTCTGTTTTCTTTTCCTATAGCGTTGCCTTTAGTCCTGAAAGATTTATTTACACTTTTGAAAAAGAAATAGGGCACTGGAGCAGGATAGCTAGCAAATTGTTGGTATCTGTCTATAAAATCTGGGTGATGAATTCATGAGTGTTCATTATGTTCAATATTCTCTATATTTTAAGTCATTTTATAATTAAAAAGAAAATTAAATATAAAAATATTTTAAAATCTATGAACATAATTCTGTTCTGGAATGTACAGTCATTATCAGCAGCACTGAATTCGTCTCCTTGAATATTTTCATAAGTAATGAAGTTTTCACCATGCCCAGTATAAGGTACTTATGCCATATCCTGGTTAGTTTGGTAATAAAAGTCTAGTCAAGCTTTTCCTCGACAAGTGCCACTCGCTCCTTCATCAGTGATAACGGCTCTGCACTGTTTTCCTGTGAGAATCCAGTTACATTTTGTTACTGCTGCTTCTGTTTTGCTGTTGTGGTTGAAAGTGGGGAGTTGTGAGGGCTAAGGAGCATGCACAGCACAGAGCCCCTTTAAAAAATAACCATTTGAGGTTTGTATGTTAAAGAGAAAAGGGTTATGAGGCATCTAGCTGTTCATCTCACCACACGGTCTCCTGTTAGCAGGACTTGGCTAATACAGGGCACGGAGGGAATAAGCGTGCTTTTGCCTTCATTTTACTCATCTTTTACCAAATAAAGGAGCCTTGGCTTTGGACAGGAAATAGCTAAGCTTTGAAAATAGTTGTGAGGCTTATCCCATTCTTTCATTTTAATGACTTTCCCTGGCAGTTAATCCCATCTTCCCCTTCTTCTGTGACTACACTTATTAGTATGCTCTTCAAATAGCTCAGAAAACAAACAAGGCTATCAAAACACAGCTCAGGCCAAGTTCCCCTGGCTGAGGTGGCAAGCAAGCATGGTTCCCTGCCCCCTGGTGGCTCGATTAAAGAACTCCCGCTGTGGTTACCCCCGTGGCTCATCACCCTGCCTGCCTCTGAAATGCTGGGAATGGAAGGTCCAAGATGCAGCTCTGCTACTCACTGCAGAATAGACGGGCATTTTGGTAGTGGCTGGGCTTTACTGTATGCAAGGCATTTGCTTGTGAAGGGAGTGTGGGCTCCAGAATGTTCCTGTTCACAGATCACCTGAGAAAGCATGGACTTTAAGCCCAGAAGGTCCCAGGTTGCATTTTCCATGTGGAAAGGGTCAGTCTGTAAAACAGGTCAGGAGCTGGCCCATTAGACACTTCAGACAAGCCATGACTTCAGACACTGACTCTTCCATCTGA
>NW_005360124.1:5668406-5709150 GCF_000412655.1 Myotis brandtii | reverse complement strand
GAGAGTCCGAGGCGACACTGCAGATGGCTTTATTCTGTGGTGATGGCTCCAACCGCCTTGATTAAATTGCTTCCCACATTGTCTTTCCGCCAGTGTCCCGGCAATCATCAGAGGATCTAAACTGCCAGGATCCGGGCCTGCGCTGTGAGATATTCAGGCTGCATATTAGAGAGGCTCCCTCCCCTCCTTCCTTCCTCCTGCCACATGCATGCTTCCAGCGAGGCTCTGTAGAGGGCAGCTCAGGTGTGCTGTGACTCCGGGAGCCTGGGGAGCCTCCCTCCTTGGTAGCAATGACCTTCTGGGCACCCGAGGCCTGCTCAGCAGGAAGGGCTCCCTGGATAACTGCAGCAGGGCCTCTCCGATGACCTCCCCTCCCCCTCCAGCCGAGGGGAAGGTCTTACTGAACGCAGGCCCAACCTTCTTGGTTTTTCCAACAGAAACTGCAGTGGAAACAGGCCAGGTTTTATTTGGCTTTGTGGGCACCGACCTAGGACACTTGAAATTCGCCCCATACTTTTTAGGTGGGAATAAATTGTTAACAGTGATACAGAGAGCCATCTCTGCCACCTGTGCAAGGTGTTTCTCCGTGAGCCTTTCGAGATTTTTGTTTGTTTCATTTATGTCAGGTTTATTGAGGTATAATTCAAAAAGAATAGAATCCATTCTTTTTAGTGTACATTTCTATGCATTTTGACAAATAAAACCACAATCAAAAGATAGAACATTTTCATTGCCCCCAGTGTCTCCCCAAAGCCTTTGTAGAAAACCCCCACCTCAACCCCTGGCAATCACTGGTCTGTTTTCTTTTCCTATAGCGTTGCCTTTAGTCCTGAAAGATTTATTTACACTTTTGAAAAAGAAATAGGGCACTGGAGCAGGAGAGCTAGCAAATTGTTGATATCTGTCTATAAAATCTGGGTGATGAATTCATGAGCGTTCATTATATTCAATATTCTCTATATTTTATGTCATTTTATAATTAAAAAGAAAATTAAATATAAAAATATTTAAAAATCTATGAACGTAATTCTGTTCTGGAATGTACAGTCATTATCAGCAGCACTGAATTCGTCTCCTTGAATATTTTCATAAGTAATGAAGTTTTCACCATGCCCAGTATAAGGTACTTATGCCATATCCTGGTTAGTTTGGTAATAAAAGTCTAGTCAAGCTTTTCCTCGACAAGTGCCACTCGCTCCTTCATCAGTGATAACGGCTCTGCACTGTTTTCCTGTGAGAATCCAGTTACATTTTGTTACTGCTGCTTCTGTTTTGCTGTTGTGGTTGAAAGTGGGGAGTTGTGAGGGCTAAGGAGCATGCACAGCACAGAGCCCCTTTAAAAATAACCATTTGAGGTTTGTATGTTAAAGAGAAAAGGGTTATGAGGCATCTAGCTGTTCATCTCACCACACGGTCTCCTGTTAGCAGGACTTGGCTAATACAGGGCACGGAGGGAATAAGCGTGCTTTTGCCTTCATTTTACTCATCTTTTACCAAATAAAGGAGCCTTGGCTTTGGACAGGAAATAGCTAAGCTTTGAAAATAGTTGTGAGGCTTATCCCATTCTTTCATTTTAATGACTTTCCCTGGCAGTTAATCCCATCTTCCCCTTCTTCTGTGACTACACTTATTAGTATGCTCTTCAAATAGCTCAGAAAACAAACAAGGCTATCAAAACACAGCTCAGGCCAAGTTCCCCTGGCTGAGGTGGCAAGCAAGCATGGTTCCCTGCCCCCTGGTGGCTCGATTAAAGAACTCCCGCTGTGGTTACCCCCGTGGCTCATCACCCTGCCTGCCTCTGAAATGCTGGGAATGGAAGGTCCAAGATGCAGCTCTGCTACTCACTGCAGAATAGACGGGCATTTTGGTAGTGGCTGGGCTTTACTGTATGCAAGGCATTTGCTTGTGAAGGGAGTGTGGGCTCCAGAATGTTCCTGTTCACAGATCACCTGAGAAAGCATGGACTTTAAGCCCAGAAGGTCCCAGGTTGCATTTTCCATGTGGAAAGGGTCAGTCTGTAAAACAGGTCAGGAGCTGGCCCATTAGACACTTCAGACAAGCCATGACTTCAGACACTGACTCTTCCATCTGAGTCTGTGACATGATCTCCAAGGAAAACACTGCTTGTCAGAACCAACGGATAATCCTTTTGCAGTAATTGAGGTTATATACTATCAAGGAATATCTGTCAGACGGAATTTTGAGGTGAGTGGGATGCATAACACCATATAAAGTGAGATACAACTCACTATCATTAATATGTAAGGAACAAATGTTAATGTTAAGTAAAGACCAAAGAAGAATTTCATGGCTAGACTATCCTGGGAGACCTTTTAGGGAGGGAGAGCAAGACAGGGCACTAAATAGTTCTCAAACTATGACACTACTGAAATCAACCATGTATGATCATCATTTAATTTAGTTGCTCAAACTGTGCTCTTCCAAAATTTCTATGAAGCATGGATGGGCCTCAAATGCAATCACTGTCCTAGGATTAAAAATAATCATATATGCTGGGTCACTTCCATTTTATAGACAGAAACACTGAGTCACCAGTGAATTATAATGATTTGTGATAGATCTCACAGTCAGTCAGTAGCAGGGCAGGAAGCAGATTTGAGAGTGTCTGTGTCTCAGGTAGGAATTCTAGTCTCCAGAGGAGACGCCTTCTCCGTAGCAGTAATGAACTGCTTCACCGCCTCCTAATGTGCCTTCGTCAACTTGTCCTTCCAGGCTGCTGGAGGCTCCGGGTCACTGGGTCACAATGCAGTGTCAACATGTCACAATAATATCAGCTGGGTGATGACAAGAGGGAGGCCAGCCCAGGTCCAATGCCGCCTGCCGCTCCTGCTCATCCAGGCCCCATTGTGCCTGCTGCCACCGCTTGGTAGGCGCACTGCCACTACGCTACAGTCTTGGGGCTGCGGCGGCCAGCCATGAGACCTGCATCTGGCACCCAGTCAGGGTACACAGAGACATAGCAGCACTTTTGTCATGCAGCCTATGAATGGCATTATGTTTTGAAAGATTATTTTAAAAAAAGGTGTTTGGGAATAACATAAAATAAATGAAACTAAAATAACATAAAACTAAAAAAATTAAAAAAAACTGTTGTGGATTTGGGAGGCAACCAATTGATGTTTCTCTCTTTCTCTCTAAAATGAGAATTTAAAAAAAAATCTCTGCCCCCCTGGTTAAATGGTTTATCATCTACTTGCTGGCTTCAGCTTTGCTTTTTGTTCTTTTTATTTTTCTTTTAATCCTCACCCAAGGATATGTTTTTTTTATTGATGTTTAGAGAGAGAAAGAGAAACATTGATCAGTTGCCTCCTGTACCGGAGATTGAACCCAATGGTTTATCATCTACTTGCTGGCTTCAGCTTTGCTTTTTGTTCTTTTTATTTTTCTTTTAATCCTCACCCAAGGATATGTTTTTTTTATTGATGTTTAGAGAGAGAAAGAGAAACATTGATCAGTTGCCTCCTGTACTGGAGATTGAACCTGAAACCTAGGTATGTGCCCTAACCAGGAATTGAACCCTCAGCCTTTTGGTGTACATGATGACTCTCCAACCAACTGAGTTGTTGGGCCAGGGCTGGCCTCAGTTTTCCATCAGGCATTGATATTCAATTTGTAGCCTGAAAACTGTAAAACAAGAATAAGGCTATACTTATGCTGATATTATCATTGTGCAGATAATTTTACACAATAATCATGGCTCTCACCTTCTACTCTATGGAACAAGTGACCGGATATATAATACATTGTATTATAATACTAGAGGCCCGGTGCATGGATTTGGGCACTGGTGGGGTCCCTCTGCGTGGCCTACAGGGATTGGGTCGAAACCAGCAGTCCAATGCCGCCTGCCGCTCCTGCTCATCCAGGCCCCGTTGTGCCTGCTGCCACCGCTTGGTAGGCTCACTGCCACTCTGCTGCAGTCTTGGGGCTGCGGCGGCCAGCCATGAGACCTGCGTCTGGCGCCCAGTCAGCTGAGTGGCACTCCCGCTATGGGAGCACACTGACCACCAGGGGGGCAGCTCCTGCATTGAGTGTCTGCTCCCTGGTAGTCAGTGCATGTCATAGCAACTGGTCGACTGGTCACTTAGGCTTTTATATATATAGATAGATGTATGTGCAAGATCAGTACCATTCCTTTATATTTAAAGTAAAGCTAAGAAGAACTAAGAAAACAGTGAGTATGTGTGTGTGAACAACACAATATAATGGATAGATTATATATATATGGATAGATTTTATTATTATAACCCAGAGGGAAATAAAACACGAAGATGTAAAACAATAACTTTTTGTGATGTATTTCTTTCCATTGTCTAAACTGAAACAGAATTTCCTGATGAAATTGACGATGGGATACATAGATAGTTTGATGGATATAGATATATAGATCATATATACTTCTCCATCCTTTGGTTTTTCCCCATTCCTCTGACCATCTTGCTACTTCTTCACCAGGCGGTGCCCTCTGAATCCTGCCCATGCCCCATTCGGCTGCATGGCTCCCTTAGGTCTAGATGACATTTGGTTCATTATAAATTAGGAATAGCCAATCATGGCCCTGATTTAGTGCTTCTGGAAATATGTCTGTGTGGCCCACCTGGATATATAGAATCATCTGAGATACTTATTAAAAATGCTCATTAATTGTATCTACCCCAGATCTACTGAAACAGATGTGTTTTAAGCCCCCCTGCCTTCTACTTTTATGCATATTCACATTTGAACTTCACTTCCTTAGAGCAGTGATCCTCAGAGGGGAATTTTCTGAAAAATGCAGGCATAGCAAATCATGCCTTGTATTTGGTGGTGATGGTGATGGTGATGGGTGGTAGAGTTCAAATTATCCCACAGCATCCCAATTTGGATATAACCTTATAATACCCACGGAGTGAGAATCACTGCCAGGGAAGGCTCATTAGGGTTAGGGGGTTTTCTCTCTCAAGAATGTGTTTAAGTCATTAATACAATGAGGCTAGTAAACAGTTGCCCTTGGGTTTTGCGATGCCCTTGAAAGCAAGTCATTAAAAGAAAAACAAACAATATTGCACACTTAGCTTTTTATATTATAAAATGTCTTAATTGTATATGATAACATAGCAACTAAATAAATGTTTTATACAATGGAAATGATTACTAAATATCAAAAGCTTTTTTTCTGGTTATGTTTGACATAAAAGTTTTGAAGGCTGAATAAGTATTATTGTTACTTTTGGTGGCCATGAAAATGTATCACTCACATTAGAGAGCATAATTAGCTCTATGATATATGATGATATGACACATGATATGATACAATATGGGGTCAGTCCTATCTGCTGACCCTCTGGATCAACCCTCACATTTATACCAAAGCCAGGCTTCTCTTAGGCTTCTCCTAGTTAATGCTGAGCATGGAGAGGGTAATAGGGTGGACCCTTTCCAGTGAGATGCAGAACTCCCCATAGAGCAGCGGTTCTCAACCTGTGGGTCACGACCCCTTTGGGGGTGGAACGACCCTTTCACAGGGATCACCTAAGACCATCAGAAAACACATATATAATTACATATTGTTTTTGTGATTAATCACTATGCTTTAATTATGTTAAATTTGTAACAATGAAATTGGGGGTCACCACAACTGTATTAAAGGGTCGTGGCATTAGGAAGGTTGAGAACCACTACCATAGAGGGACTTGGGCTCAAGAGCTTCCCACTGGCCTGGCTGAATCTTTTTGAAACTGCATTGCAGTCCAAAATTCTTCCTACTCTTCCTTTCCTCTCTCCTTGATCTCCATGATGTAAGTGTCTGCCTGAAGGTTCTCTCTGCCTCCTCTTGCTCCCTCTTCCCATCTTCTCTTATTTTCTCCCCTAATTAAGTCTCCTGCTCATCTAATTCTGTCTTGATATCTGCTTCTTGACAGACCTGAACTAAAACACTATGCTTCATTTATGCTTCATTTGAAGCTGAAGCACTAATCATCTTGTGTCACTCTACCAAACACAAACACACACACACACACGTGCTCTGGTAGCTTGCTTATGCTTTCCTCAACTTACCTTCCTCTTGACCATCAGAGTTGCGTCCTCTGAGTCTCATTCTCATGGTTTCTTGCTCTCTAATGAATGATAATGAATAGTAATGAATTAAGATATCCTCTTTTTGCCTTCTAATTATATATCTTCTTGTTAATATAGTGCTTCAAACAATAAAGATATAAAAGATTCCTAAAGACCCCTAAGAACTTCTGTGTGTGGGAATTTCAGTGCCTGGCCAGGGGGATGCTGTGAGTCAGAGGTCCCTCAAATCACATTCTACAGGTCGCTATCTACTGTATTACTTCTGTGTAATGGTACAGTCATCACGAACCCCTTCCCTCCCTTCCCACCCAGGCCTCCCAAGCAGGGATGAAAGCTGGGAGAGTTTTCCCTCCTCTTCAAATCACCATGACAATGCCTTTCTCGCCAGACAAAAGGAGAAAGTAACTTGAAGAGTTGTCTTTGTTTGAGCTCTGTTAGAACTGTGATGTGGAGGAAGTTAGAATCTGATCAGTAATGTAGTTTCCTATATGTAGTTACACTCAAGCAGTACAAGGAAAGAAAAATGGAGAGGGCGGGAGAAATCTGGCAGCTGGAAAGCCATTGCAACCAGGAGCGTTCTGTAGTGACTATTTATGCAGTTAGACTGTCTGAGTCTCAGCTAAGATAGGAAGTAAGTTGACACCCTAAGTTAGTAAACATTGCAAAAAGATCCTGAACATTGGACCCTGGAGTACCTAAGGTCTATGGCAGATGAAATAGTACTTTCCAATTTTAATCAGAGTGTTCAAAACGTTTCAGAAAGAGTAATATTTAAATGGATACTGAAGTGATTGTTTAAAAACTGATATGTAAATATTTTAAGTTAGGCCTAACATGCTTTCTAATTGCCTCTATATTTATCCTCAATTTATTTACTTACTCTCATACTTGCTAAATTTGGAATGAAACTTGACAACTTCCTTTGGATGCTTGGTAACTATAGCAATTGGAAGGATAATAAGAAGTAAATATGAAAGTGGCTGTATCTGCTAAGCAAGTCATTTTAAGAATTGGAGTTGCAAATCTGTTGTGCTAACTACTGGTGGGCTTTGTCAGTGGTGGAATTACATTCGCTCAAACAGTATTTTACTCACCCATTTTAACCATCTTATCCTCTACTTCGCATACTAATTCTTAACTCAGAAAGAATGCTTTTGGGACAGCAGTTAGGAAGAAAAAAAATATAATAGTGTCCTATTGCTAAAAAAACATATAATTTGATTGTTAGTTTTTAAAATCCTATTAAATCTGAATCCAAACTACCTTTCAATACTATATTTCTGCTACCCTCTACATGTACCTTACACACCAGCCAAAGCAAACAACTCATTCTTCCCAGAGATGGATGCACTGGCCTCTCAGCCTTTGCTCATTCTAGTCCACCTTCTTAGAAACCATTAAGATGTGTCCACTCAGCCCCTGGCAACCACCAATCTATTCTGTGTCTGTTTCTGTCCACTCAGCCCCTGGCAACCACCAATCTATTCTGTTTCAGTGAGTTTGACTTTTAGATTCCACATACAAGTGAGATCATGCAGTATTTGTCTTTGTCTGACTTATTTTGCTTAGCATAATGGTGAGTATAATTAATGGCATTATATGAACACTTGGAAATTGCTAAGAGAGTAGACTTTAATGTTCTCACCACACACAAACACACAAAGGTAACTATATGAGGTGATGGATTTGTTAACTAATCTGATTGTAGTAATCATTTTACAATATACCATACATGTATATCAAATCATCACTGGGGGTCGAATGATCCTTTCACAGGGGTCGCCTAAGACCATCGGAAAACACATATATAATTACATATTGTTTTTGTGATTAATCACTATGCTTTAATTATGTTAAATTTGTAACAATGAAATTGGGGGTCACCACAACTGTATTAAAGAGTCGTGGCATTAGGAAGGTTGAGAACCACTACCATAGAGGGACTTGGGCTCAAGAGCTTCCCACTGGCCTGGCTGAATCTTTTTGAAACTGCATTGCAGTCCAAAATTCTTCCTACTCTTCCTTTCCTCTCTCCTTGATCTCCATGATGTAAGTGTCTGCCTGAAGGTTCTCTCTGCCTCCTCTTGCTCCCTCTTCCCATCTTCTCTTATTTTCTCCCCTAATTAAGTCTCCTGCTCATCTAATTCTGTCTTGATATCTGCTTCTTGACAGACCTGAACTAAAACACTATGCTTCATTTGAAGCACTAATCATCTTGTCTGAAATCAATAAAAAATATATTTTAAAAATATTTAATTATCCTAGTAGTTTGTAAGCTCCTGGAGGTAAGAGATTGTGATCAGAAAAAAGGTCATAAGTTTGCCACCCATAAGTTCAGGCATTATGAAACCCAAATTTTAAAAACTGGGCCCCCCAGAGTTAAACATATCAGCCTAGGCTCATGCACTGAGCTGATAGAAGCTCAAGGTAAAGGCATGCTTATGCACCTATAACAATGTTAATTTGCCTCTCCTGAACTCACTGTCCTTCCACACATATTTCATTTTTGGTTTCTTATATTAGTTCTGAAAGGATGCTGTAATTAGCTGTACCAGCAATTCCTGGTTGACCAACAAAAAGAAAAAAAAGTCGGGCTTCATGCTGATGGTAAAGATGATGGATGCTCTCTTCTTTTGGGATAGTTTTGCCAGGCATGATTGATTTAATAATAGGTAGGTTTCATTTAGATGCTAGTGGCAATTGGGGAAAAAGTTGGCATGGAGAATAAGAGAGTGGTACTCCATAGCCTTAACTCAGAAAGAATGCTTTTGGGACAGCAGTTAGGAAGAAAAAAAATATAATAGTGTCCTATTGCTAAAAAAACATATAATTTGATTGTTAGTTTTTAAAATCCTATTAAATCTGAATCCAAACTACCTTTCAATACTATATTTCTGCTACCCTCTGCATGTACCTTACACACCAGCCAAAGCCAACAACTCATTCTTCCCAGAGATGGATGCACTGGCCTCTCAGCCTTTGCTCATTCTATTCCACCTTCTTAGAAACCATTAAGATGTGTCCACTCAGCCCCTGGCAACCACCAATCTATTCTGTGTCTGTTTCACTTTTAGATTCCACATACAAGTGAGATCATGCAGTATTTGTCTTTGTCTGACTTATTTTGCTTAGCATAATGGTGAGTATAATTAATGGCATTATATGAACACTTGGAAATTGCTAAGAGAGTAGACTTTAATGTTCTCACCACACACAAACACACAAAGGTAACTATATGAGGTGATGGATTTGTTAACTAATCTGATTGTAGTAATCATTTTACAATATACCATACATGTATATCAAATCATCACATTGTACACCTTACACTTACACAATATTATGTCAATGAAATTGGAGGGGGAAAATTGGTGCAGGCCATCACTTAAGGACAAATTTCTACTTCACTTTTCCGTGATGACTTCCTTGACTATCCAAGCAGGAAATGACCCCTCTATTACCAAAACAAACACAGCACAGGACAGTTTACAAGCACAGATTTGGGAGCTGGGCAAGTGACTTAAGTTTTCTAAGTGTCAATGCCCTTGTCTATTAAATAGGGAAAACAGCAGTTTCAAAAAATGTTTGTTTTGAAAAGTACATTAGATAAGTTATTATGATTATGCTTGTGATTTGGGTCTGGACCCTTTGTCTGTCGGTTTAAAGTACATTGTTTGTTTATAAGACTTACCTCTCCACCCAGCCTGCATGCCTCAGTGGTTGAATGTTGACCTATGAACTAGGAGGTCACTGTTTCAGTTCCCTGTCAGGGCACATGCCTGGGTTGTGGGCTTAATCCCCAGCGTGGGGCGTGTAGGAGGCAGCTGATCAATGACTCTCTCATCATTAATGTTTCTATCTCTCTCTCTCTCTCTCCCTTCTTCTCTGAAATCAATAAAAAATATATTTTAAAAATATTTAATTATCCTAGTAGTTTATAAGCTCCCGGAGGTAAGAGATTGTGATCAGAAAAAAGGTCATAAGTTTGCCACCCATAAGTTCAGGCATTATGAAACCCAAATTTTAAAAACTGGGCCCCCCAGAGTTAAACATATCAGCCTAGGCTCATGCACTGAGCTGATAGAAGCTCAAGGTAAAGGCATGCTTATGCACCTATAACAATGTTAATTTGCCTCTCCTGAACTCACTGTCCTTCCACACATATTTCATTTTTGGTTTCTTATATTAGTTCTGAAAGGATGCTGTAATTAGCTGTACCAGCAATTCCTGGTTGACCAACAAAAAGAAAAAAAAGTCGGGCTTCATGCTGATGGTAAAGATGATGGATGCTCTCTTCTTTTGGGATAGTTTTGCCAGGCATGATTGATTTAATAATAGGTAGGTTTCATTTAGATGCTAGTGGCAATTGGGGAAAAAGTTGGCATGGAGAATAAGAGAGTGGTACTCCATAGCAGGTATTTAACAAAGACAGCCTAGAAATCAATATTAATCCTTTGCAGGCAGCTGAAAATTTCAAACAACTTTAGCAGATGAATGGGCCATAATGTCAATCATGTAGTATTAGTCTATTCATTGGTTCACTTTTGGACCAAATGGGAACTATTGTTGATTAAAAATCAATTCCAGAGATGCCACCGCACATGTTAAACAGTTCTTATTTCCCCCTGGGGCCAGTGTTCCTCCCTTTGCCTTTTTAGGTCTTTCTTTAATCCCCTCAATTTCCAAGTAGCTCAGTGCTTCTCCGGTGGGCAAATTCTTACAGGCCTGTTGGAGCTCCAGGGTCATCTGCCTCCCTCCTATGGAGCAGGTGACCACATGGAGCTCTCCCCAACCAGAGAGTGCATCTACTACACACACTAGAGATAAGCCGAGGCTGTGACGGCTGTAGGGAGAAGCCCTGTAGACCAAATCAAACTTCAGGCATGGCCCCGTGGCTGGATTTCTTGTCCTCTGTGCATGTTAGTAGGAGAGGTGTCACAGCAAAGCTGTGAGGAAAATTAACAAAGAAGGAACTGTGAACCTTCTCTCTTTTGTGCCTAGTAAGTATATCCCAGGGTTTTATGAATAAGGAAGAAGACCTATTACAGATCCCATGTTAGTCCTGAGTTTGGCTAGAGTGGTGGGATGCTTGGAGAAATGAACTCTGAGCCAATCAATCTTCCAGGAAACAGAATTTTTCCGTGGTTTCATCTGTTACTTGTACCTGGTTAGTAGAAAGACACAAGCCTGAAGTTGCCTAAACAATTGGAAAGGTGCAGAAGAGATTAAGAGCATCCATGTCAGTGATGGTGAACCTTTTGAGCTTGGCGTGTCAGCATTTTGAAAAACCCTAACTTAACTCCGGTGCCATGTCACATATAGAAATGTTTTGATATTTGCAACCATAGTAAAACAAAGACTTATATTTTTGATAGTTATTTTATATATTCAAATGCCATTTAACAAAGAAAAATCAACCAAAAAAATGAGTTCGCGTGTCACCTCTGACACGCGTGTCATAGGTTCGCCATCACTGGCCCATGTGAATGGTAAACAGGATCTCTCTGATGAACACGTTGGGATATGTATGCCCATCCAGGGGAGCTGTTTGTCTCTGTGGGAACTTGAAGGTTGAGGGAGCATCCTCTTTCACAGGGAGTGCTGTAGTGTCCCCGATCAGGGCAGCACACATTTGGGTATGTCCTCATGTCTTCAACCTATGTTAATGCAACGTATGTTTTTCTTCTGTCTTTTCATGTCTTTCCATCAACCAAATAATTATAATTATGGTGACAATGTCCAAGAACCTCAATTTATAAAATTACCCCTTTCACATTGTTAATTGGAAAAGATCTAGAAAACATGTAAAAGTTTCCCCAAGGTTCCTTTGATAAGAAAGCAAAGGAAGAAATGTCTACGGTGTGGTCCCCTGCAGGACTCTGATGTTAGGGAGAATAAAATGAGATCATTCAAATTTATAATAAGCTGTGATTCTAGGAGTCAGATCCTGATGTCTAGTTCACATCCAGGGGGAAGTGTATTCTTGATCTCTCTGTATATACTTCTAAAGAGAGCAAACTGAAAATTTCAATTAGGAGAGCTTATAGCATTGGAAGTCTGAGAACTGGAGGGAGGCTTCATTTAATTACAAAGAACCTCTAAAATGAGCCCACTGTTACCAGGTTTATAAAAGAGTGAGAAGTAAAATGAATTTAACTCATTTATTTCTTACTGCAATGTAGGCACAAAAGTAGATGTGTTGCATTGTTATCTTGTTTTACACTCACGACTTTTGGGAACTTGTTGTTCTTATACCATGTTAGATGAGGTCATTGGGACTCCAGTCGCATTACTGGTGAGTGATGAATTCATTCAGATGTCCCTTGCTACAGAGTTGGTAGTCTACTATTCCATGTACTATATTCTAGCATATGATCCAGACAAAGGAGACTAAGAAGTCCTCCTTTATGTCTTCTTTTCTTTCACACCTGACATCCCAGTCATTAAGTTATATGGAAACATTTATATAGAGACTCCAGTCTCCTCCCTATTTCTATTATGCTGTTGCAATCTATCAGCATTTCTTTTCTGGATTATGCAGTATCCTCTTAACTGGTCTCCATGTGTCTTCCCTTGTCCTCCTATTGTTTAACTTGACATAGAAAGCTGAGTGGATCTTTTTAAATGCCAGATCAAATCACTCCTCTGCTTAAAATTTCTGCACCAGAAAGGTAGGTACATTTGCTACAATGAATGAACTTACATTGATTCATCATTCTCACCCAAGGTCCATAGTTTACATTAGGGTTCATTCTTGGTGTTGTAGTCTATGAGTTTCAACAAATATCCGTCAGTATGGTATCATATAGCATAGTTTCCCTGCCCTAAAATCCTCTGTGTTGTGTCTACTCATCTCTTCTTCCCCTGTAACACTTAGTGATCAATTATCTTTTCACAGTCTCCATAGTTTCACCTTTTTCAGATTATCAGATGTTGGAACCATACAGTATGCAGCCTTTTGATTACCTTCACTCACTTAGTAATTTGCCTCCATATTTGACATCTGTATATCCTACAGAGCAAAAGACATTATTTTTTTTATTTTGATGGAGTCCAACTTATCAATTATGTCTTTTATGAATCATGTTGTTGGTGTTGAATCTAAATAGTCATCATCTGACTCAAGGTCATCTAGATTTTTCTCCTATTTACCTTCTAGGAGTTTTATAGCTTTACATTTTACATTTAGGTCTATGATTCATTATGAGCTGACTTTTGCGAAGGCTATGTCTGTGTCTAGATTCATATTTTTTTCCCCTTTAGATGTCAATTGTTTCAGCACCATTTGTTGAAAAGGCTATCTTTTCTCCATCATATTGTCTTCGTCCCTTTGTCAAAGATTAGCATATTGGACAACACTGAACACCCTTGTATGATTTAAAGCATACACCAATAAACTATAAATAGAAAGGAACTCCCTCAACATGATGAAGAACATTTGAAAAAAACCCACAGCTAACGTTATACTCAATGGTGAAAGTCTTAAAACTTTCCTCCTTAAGATCAGAAATAAGACAAGGATGACTGCTTGTGATACTCTATTCAACATTGTACTGGAAGTTGTTATAGTCAACAAATTAGTCAAGAAAAAGAAATATAAGACAAGGGCTGGAATGAAGGGGGAACGGGTAGGGACTTCTTCATGGGTGTGGGGCATGCTATTGGGGTGATGATAGTGTTGGGCCTAGGTAGAAGTAATCATGATGATAATAATAATATTAGTAATAGTTCATTCATATTCAGACCCCAGCCAATGCCTGGAAGGAAGTTCAGGAATATGAAAAGAATGCTGGCTGGAGGTTGTAGTCCTGGAAAAAGAGGTTGCTAAAGATGGGGACTGGGATTCTGGATGAAATTTATACCAGAAACCAAATGGAGGTAAAAACTCTCAAATGACTTCAACCAACATAGCAAGGGAGGAGAGCAACCTGTGACTCCGTGAGATCAATATCAGTGTTCCTAACGCCAATCCCGTGTCTGCAGGGCTGGGTTGCCTGCACACTCCCTATCGTTCTCAGGCTCAGTTCAGAACCTGGGCAGGTCCCAGACTGTAGATGGCAGGCATGGGTGACTCAGCCGCACGCGGCTGGGAGAGGCAGGGGAACGCACTTAATTATAGGCCTGGGACTATAAAGTAAAATGGAGAATTGGGGCAATTACCCGCCTCCTCCCCCACTTTCTTTCCTTGTCTGCCTACTTTAGGCAATTATTTTACTTTTACATGAGTCTATAGCAGTTTTCTAATCGTACTCTATTCTATAGTATTAATATAGTGTGATATACTAGTAGAAAAGGAGTTCCATAGAAATGCTGTATTAAATAAAGTTAAGCAGGCTTTATTGTGGCAGGACTTGGGGGAGTTGTTTTGTGCACTGACCATTTCAGAATGAAATGTAACATTTGCCCAAACGTTTTTGCCTATGAAAGTTGGGTGTGTGTGTGTGTGTGTGTGTAGGAGAGAAATGGCTTGCCATGCCAGACTGATCCTTCAAGGAACTCCTTTTGGGAAATGCTAATATCGATATTTTCTCCTCTTTGCTGCCAACATCAGAGGGCCTTGCTGGAAATAGTGTGGTGCAAAGGGAAGCCCACGGGGCTTGGGGTCCATGCGTCCAGGACAGGAGTCAGGACTAGCCCTGGCGCCTGGCAGTGCCACTACATTACGTTGGGCGAGTCGCCTTATCTCTGTGCTTCCGAGTCTGGAAAGGGAAGCCTCCCCCTGGCTGCTCTCACGGGTTCTTTCTTGAAACAATCTGAAACTCCCAGTGTGATGTGTGGGGAGGGGATTTCCTTATTTCACCAACATCTGAAAATACTCTATAGGGACTCGTCGTTCTACCCAACTTTTCCAAAACCATTTTTAAAAGCATTGCTATCTCTACCTTGATTTGAGATGTGCCCTTGATCATATATTAAATTCTTTTATACACTTCAGTCTATTTCTGGATTATTTCAGTTTCTTCTATTGTTTAGATATGCAGGTCCCATGCAATTTAATTATTGAGATATTTTAATTGGTTTTGCATATAATTGACTACTTATTGATAAGTCCATCTTATCAATTATGTCTTTTATGAATCATGTTGTTAGTGTTGAATCTAAATAGTCATCACCAGGGAACATCCAGGGGACCAATGGGCATAGAAAAATATAGTTCACTTGTATTACTGATGGCATAATTTCAATGGGAAAAAATGTGTTTGCGAATGTCTAGTTGATATTCTGGAAGGATGAGTCAGTTGGGTGACTCTCTGCAGAATGCTGCAGCTGCCCAGAAAGTTACATCTCAGTTACAGTGGGGAAACTAAGTCAGAAATCTGTATCTTCATTATCCTTGTAGACTAGATAGCCAACTTTTTTATTACTAGTCTGGCCACCTGAAATCACAACATAGCCTGCCTTGACTTTTGAAATTTAGTCTTGGTTCTTTCTTTCAGGCTGTTTAACTGTTTGGCTTTCTCCATCATTGCTTTTAAATACCTATGTTCCAGCCAACTTATAAGTCCTGCTTAATGGTACAGTGGTCGGCAAACTCATTAGTCAACAGAGCCAAATATCAACAGTACAACGATTGAAATTTCTTTTGAGAGCCAAATTTTTTAAACTTAAACTATATAGGTAGGTACATTGTTATTCACTTAATTAGGGTGCTCCTAAGGCTTAGGAAGAGCCACACTCAAGCGGCCAAAGAGCTGCATGTGGCTCACGAGCCGCAGTTTGCCGACCAAGGGCTAGGATAATTGTATGAATTGGTTACAAAGTTAAATATGCCTGTTTGCCAATCTGTGTGCCCATCTTTGAATAACTAGGTTGTCCCTAACCAAATGCAAAAGCCAAATTGATTGAAGACAAAATATGGCAGTGATTATTTCAATAAACTGGAAGCCTATTTAACCTTGCTCTCCTCAGGGGGAAAAAAAACAGATTTTTTTTTTGTTGTTGTTGTTGTTGTTCTTTGGAAGCTGCAAATATTCCTACGTGACAGATTTTACATTAAACCTTTATTGCATGCCTTTAATAAAGGATATTTCCCTAAACTAAGTAAACGATAACAACAGCAGGTAACATGGAGCTATTTTATTATATTTTTAAATTTCAAACAAACTTCATCATTTGTACCTAAAAGGAAGCCTTTTGTGCTCACTGGCCTGCAAGATTCTTTGGGTAATTGAAGAAAGTTTCAGAATACATTATGAAAGCTGATTATATTTACTCATCTTACATTTTGTGATTCAGAAAATGTAGAAACGAGATGTAAAAATATGTTCGGTTTTTATCCCCAGGAATTTATTTAACTTCCACCTGGGAGGGCTTCAGCTAGCCCTTTGTGATGTCTGCGTCAAAATATGCAAACTGAAAATTGGTTGTTAAGATACGAGGAAAATGGAGCTGAGCCAAAAAACAAAAAACAAATAAAAATAAGTGCAGAAAGGAAATGCCTGATAAGCCTGGCGTGGTGCCTTGTAGGAGTGAATGAAGCATTCACAAAATATATTAAGAAGAAGAGGGGTGTTTAAAATAACTCACGCTCAACATCCTCTGATACAGACACAAATCTCAGAAGTAATTAAAATAAAGATATCAAAGGGAAGGGCAAATACCCCTGCAAACTCAGAATGGTAAAATACACACAGCATGACCTCGGCTACCATTGAATCAAATAAGCTGTTAATTACAAAAGGATGAACACCCTCTGGAGATAACCGCAAACTCCAGGCAGTCAATAGGATGTGATAACATCCAATACAATCAAGAAACATTTGAGTTGAGCACAGGATTATACATGAGGATAGGAGGTTTAGGACACATGGCATTTCTGAGTCTAGTAAACAGAAAGCACAGGATGCCAGCTGAGGAAGGCATAGGCTAGGAACGACAGGTGTGATGAATTAATCACCAGGAAAGCGGGGAGATGGTGGCCAGTTCTGTTTCTGGCTGGCAGGGAATGAATGCACTAGGATGACCTCTCTTGCATCTCTAAGCTTCCATTATGAATTGAGTACATGGGCGGCTATAATGTTAAGAAATTCTAAAAACTGTAATTGCTATTGATTTTTGGTTAAGTAGGAAAGTTGTGGATTTGTATTTAAACAATTAGGAGACACACTGTGTCCCTGAAATTCTTGGTATTACAATATTATCACATCTGGTTGAGATGATGTCTGAAGGTATATTTTAAGACAGAGAAATGCATTTTGATGAACATAAGTACCTGATGTTTATCCTATGTACTTGTTACTTATGGCTGTGTAACAAATTACACCAAAGTTTAGTGGTTTATAACAACATACATCTATCTCACAGCTTCTGTGCATCAGGTGTCCAGGGTAGTTTAGCTGGGTGCCTCTGGTTCAGGGCCTATCACAAAGACCCAATGAAGCTATTGGCTGCGGCTGCAGGTATCTCAAGGTTCAAATTGGAAAGGATCCACTTCCAAGCTCATTCCCAGACTGTTGATGCCTTTAGATCCAGTCCCAAGCTTAGCCATGTGGCTGTTGGCAGGCCTCAGGTCCTTGCTGGCTGTCCTATGGGGATATCAGTCCTTTGACATGAAGGCTTATCCATGGGGCTCTTCATAATGTGAAAGCTTGCTCTCAAGAGCTGAGAGAGTGACAGAAACAGAGAGACAGAGACAAAGAGCGAGGCAAGATGGAAGCCACATTTTTTTGTTACCTAATCTGAAGTGACATCCCCGCATCTCTGTTGCACTCTATTCTTTAAAAGCAAGTCACTAATTCCAGCCACACTCAAGAAGAGGGGATTACACAAAGGCATGAAGACTAAAAGGTAGGAGCATTAAGGATAATTTCAGAGGTGCGCTCCTACATCTTATTTGTTGAAATTTGAGAATCAATATAACAACATTGAAATACGACTTATTAAAGAGGGTTTTTTTTTTTTGCAGTCCCTAACTAGGTCTTTTTTTGCATTATCGTTAACTATTTATGGACAATAAAGTATGTATGTATGTATGTATGACAGGTATGTAGGCAAGATCAGGAGCTTCATGTAAGGGTCTAAACTTATTTTCTTTATCCCTGCATCAATATTGGTAGGTATTCAAGTTAACATCTCAACTTATGCTTTCAAGATCCAAATTGGACCTTTTGTCAACATTGGGCATTGTTAACCCCTCCTTCCATAAAAAGTCTCTCTTGGCTTCTGAGAGTAATGCTCTATTCTGGATTTCCTTCCACCTCTCTGATTTTGCCACTTAATGTTCATCAGATACTCTTCCATCTCTGCTTACTTACTAAAGTTTGATATTTTCTATGGTTTTCTCCTTAGCCTTTACCTCTGTTCACTTTGTTTATTTTCTTACAGTCACCTTACACATACCTGTGCTTTTAAGTATACCTGGATAGTGATGATATTAAAAAATACCTATACAGTACAGAAATCTCAGCTCCTGTGTATCCCATGTATCCGGTCACTCTTCATTTCCAGTTTATTATTTTTCACTTCACAAAGATTTTATTTTTTACCATCTTCAGTATCTCAGGTAAAGGCATTTTCCCCTTTTCACGTGGATAAAGATTGTAGACTCCTAATTGGTTACTGCCTCCAGTGGCAACAACTTCAAACTTGTCTTTGTGTTGCCACAATGATCTTTAAATGGTTTCATAGCCCTTCCCTGGCTCTTTATCAATGTGGTGATAAAAATCTAGAAACCTTATCTTGTTTACTTCTTTTTCCAAATCTACCAAACATGCAATGAATGCTGTAGTCATTTGGAACTACTTGCAGGGTTCTGAAACTGCTTTCTCACACCACTGTACCTGTGCACACACAGTTCCTCAGGCTTGTATATTTTTCAGGCTCATTCTAATTGGCTGCTTTCTATTTCTTTTTGCTCCCACATGCATAGCTAAAGAAGAGCCAGGTCTAGAAGACTTCTTTAAATTGGCCTTCTCCCCACTTTTACCCCCATCCCAGCCTTACACACATGCATACATGCACAGGTACAATTACAGCACACAGCCACAGGCTGACCCTAAATACTCTTCTTCTGTCCCATTACATCCCAACTTACCTGTATCATTGCCAAGAGCATTCTGCACTGTGCTTATCTGTTTACTTAAGTGTCTCCCCTAGGCTGAGGGTGATAATCGCAAGGGTAAGATCTTATACATTTCTGTATTCCCAACATCTAATTCAGAATCTGGCATAAAATAGGTGCATAATAATGTGTTATTGAATGAACAAAAACATGGGTTAATGAATGAATGAATGTCAAATTCTCACATTTTGACCATATATTCGGTTTAATATGTTCAATTTTTATGAGAACCCTGATTTTTTAAGGGGCATGGAGAGTGAAATTTCTAAGAAATATGGATCCAGCTATCTCTTTGTCCCACCAGGTGAGAAACAGTAGTTGGAGTCCTTGCGAATTCTTATTTGAAAGGGAGAGCCGCATTTTTCTGAGCTGATTACGAAACTATGTCTACCAACCACATTCACCGGTTGACCTTCTGTGTCCTATGTGCTCGCCTATAATTTTCTTGGTGCTTCCAGCCACTTGGCTGCTGTGTTGTGATTAGTTACATTCAGAAGGTTCCCTCTTCTGTGAGGATGGAGAGTTTTCTCTGTCCATGCCCAACTCTTCTCTGCTTTGTGGGACAGTTGGGATGGAAAGTGAGCCAAGATTGCAAAGGTTTGCCTTTGATGAAACAATCACCTTTGCAGACACTCTGTGAAAAAATGGACAAGAGCTATAATGAAAGCCTAACTTCAGTCAAACAAATTCAAATCCAGTTTTAATTGTGGTTGAGGTTCCAGAATCTCATCATAGTAGGACTGGTTATTATTGTGTTGAGTGATTCACAGGGTGATAATAACACAGCACAGAAGTTGTTTTTGGCCTGTCTTAAGAATTTAAATTCCTTATAGATACCATCTTATTACCTCTCCAAACATGCCTGCATCTTAAAAGAAAGCATTGAACCTATGCTCACAGGTAGGTGCTTGAGTCTGTTTCACTGCCTAGGGGCAGGGCCACACCCAATGCATACTAGGAAAGTGACATCTATTATGGTCTAATTGTGGGCCCTTAATGCCCTTTATCCTCCCTAGAGTGGAGTCTCTCAGTCTGTCTATTATTACTAATATTATTAGCCACATATGATGATTTAGGATCCTCAATTCATGTGTGTGTGTGTGTGTGTGTGTGTGTGTGTGTGTGTGTGTGTAATCTGAATAAGATGCCCTAAATTTGCCAGGGTATGCATATGTATATAACTAATGTGAAATTTTAAGCTGAAATGTTATTTTATTTTAATTTTGTGAGTTCATTCATAGAGCACTGAGTTTCTATCCTCTCTAAACCTCCCCAGCACACAGACCATATTACCCCCTCCCAGTTACCTTTTCTCTTTGGACAGAAGTGAATTGATAAGTCTTCATAGACTAAATGTTTCTGCTCTAACTTTAGGCAAGACTATGAAAAAGGCAATTTGTGACCAAAAACCTTCCCTTTCCTGGTAGGCCACTTCTCACTCCCTTCATTTCCCTCCTTGTCCTACTTGTTCAGTCATCCTTGGGATGTTTTTATTCTCTCCCTGTTGTGTGATGTTTCATTATTGCTAACAGACCATCCTTGACATGGAATGGTACACATGCTACTTTTTTAAAGTACATCAACCACTGAGCCACATGGGCCTTGTATGCCTTTGTGCTAGTGATACATATTCATGAGGCTCACCTGGAGCGCCCACCCTGCCTGTTTCCTGCCTTCTGGCTCCCAGCGCATGGCGCATGATTAATATTCAGTGCGCCTAGCTTCATGGTTCGATTTCTGGTCCGGGCACATGTCTGGGTTGCGGGCTTTATCCCCAGTAGAGGGTGTGCAGGAGGCTACTGACCAATGATTCTCTCTTACCATTGATGTTTCTATCTCTCTTTTCCTCTCCCTTCCTCTCTGAAATCAATAAAATATAAATATTTTTAAATTCTGCAATGATGGTAGGAAAATAATAACTCCAACTTTTTCCAAGTTTAGACTTAATGACTTTCTTAGTAAAGGCATGGAATCTAAGAAAAATGTTGTACCTTCTTTAGGTACAAGAACCAGTATTTATGGAATATGTATGTATTCAGTGCTTACCTATAATGAAGAATGCAAAGTAATATTTAGCAAGACAGAGTTTCTAACATTGGTTTCATCCACTTCAGCAAATGCTGCCAAGATCTTCATGGCTACATTAGCATCTTGCTTATACGGTATAGGTGGGTGATATTTTCATTATAGTTAAGAAATAGGACTCTAAGAAATTCATTACTGTAATGCCTACTATGGACAGTTGCCACACATCATTGCATTTCATACCAGTCCAGGATTAGAAGAGAACAACTTAAATGAACAGAACTTTAATTGGACTGGTATTGAAGAATGGCTGCAAAAAATTTTCCTCTTCTTGAATGGGAGAGCACTTCATTTCTGAAATTCTTCACAATGTAAGTTATTCTCTATTTGAATAAAAATATTGGTGAAATTTAACTTTGCTTTAGCACAGCATGGCAATTAAGCTTTTGCTTTAGATGAGAGTTTAGCTTATTCGTTGTGATAATGGTAATCATCATGAAAAAGTTTTATTAAGTATTCAGAGCCTAGACAATATACAGGGGTGGGCAAAAGTAGATTTACACATTGTGAGTACATGTAACACAGAGTTTATGGTTGTATTGTTAAATTTATTTTGTATTATTTATTGTCAACATACTTTTGCCCACTGCTGTATATGTTACACACAAAATAAGTACTGTTTTCAGAGAACTCTGTATATTCTTACATCAGTCCTCTAAATATAAAAATTTAATTTGTCTCCTATTTCCCATATGTGAATATGAGGCTCCAAGTACTTAATGGGCATGTCCAAAGCGACAGAAGTGAGGCAAGTCAACCATCTTTCTACTAAGCCTTGTATCATGTTATGCATTTGAAAAGGCTTAGAAATAGGCAAAATTGGTAAAGATTGTCTTATTTGAGTTCCTATTTGGGGCTTTTATTTATCCTTATACTCTTCTTGAAGCTCTGTTAACCCTTGTCTTCCATTATATACTTCCTCTTACCTCTGAGTATTTTTTTTTTATTCTCCTTCACAGATCTTTCTCTGCCCACTCATACCTAACATGCTGATATTCCTCAGAATTCTGCCCTAAACCTTTCTCTTTCTTCACTGTACTCAATATTTCTGGAGGATATCTTCCTATAGCTTCTTCTACCCCCTGTATAACCCCACACAAATTTGATATCCCTCATTCAGACTTCCCTTCTACTTTATATCTCTGCCTCAGTAACCTACAGCTAATATAAGCACAGCCTACCCTTTTATTGAACTCATGCTCTTTTATACATGCTTCTGTGGTGGAAGAAGAAACTTTACCCTTCGATGTTCTTTTGGCTGGCCTAATAATTAAATATACATGAGACAGACTAACAAGAGATAATAACCAAATTTAGTTACATGCATACGTATGGGAACCCCACATAAATGAGAGAGTCAGAAACACCACATACATGAGAAGTTCACAGATAGAAAGGGAAAATGAGGTATATATGACATTCTGAGCTAAGAATGAGATAAGGTGCCTTGGGGCCTCAGAGGGTCATTGTAGGATGAGTAAGAGCAGATGTTCAGTAATTAGTGGTTTGCTCTGCCCTATAGACAGGTCAAAAAAGATAATCTCTGATAATCTCTAATTATACACAAGGGCCCTAACTTAAATTTTTCTAGATAGTTAATGGGGTGGTGGTGGGGACTGACATTTCTTTTGACCCTTTAGGGTCGCAATTGCCTTTGGCTTAAAATAATCCACATACCAGAGTCACATCTTGGGGTAACTTGTTCTAAACTCCTACCTTCCTCTTTGTGCTTCCCATATCTTAATGGCACCACCATGTACTACCCAGTTGCCCAAGCCAAGAGCTTCAGAGACATCTTTCAGCCTTCATTTTTCCTCACCTTGTATATATAATTGACTTCCACAGCCAAAGATTTTAAGAAACAGATCTTTTCTGCCCATTTTTCTTTAAATTCTCATTGCGGTCCTGACCATCTCTCTCTAAAACTTTTACTATAGACACCTATATATGTCCTTGCATTTCTCTAATTATCCTTTTACTCAATGCATTCTATTCTATTCCTCCTACCTGGGAAAACTCCTTTTAATCATATCCAGGAAAATAAGGAGTATCATATTCAATCTGTTTTCCTCTCTTGTAAGAGATCAAGTCTGTACTTTATCATGTTCTATAACAACTTGCAAAGCTTGTCTGGTTTTATATCAACTACCTTCCAAAACCTCATCAAAGTAGGAGGACCCAGCCAGAGTAGCCACAAGCCAAGTGCTCAAGCAGCAGTAACTACTTCAGCCCCCTGGGTCTTGGCAGCTGCTGCACTGACTCAGCCAAGCTCCCCATAAAATGATTACAACATTTTTTAAAGGGCCTTTGTTCTTGATGTGTTTGAGATGCATGTTATCTAGACTTTAATGCAATCCAAAAGGAGGGCAATAAGCAGAAATCAGTATAGCTAAGTCAATGGTAGCACAAAAATATCTCCTAGGTGAAATAATAAATGAAAATCCTTTGGCTCTTTGTAAAAGTACAACCGCCCATGATACTATCTTGTGCTTCACTCCCAAAACTTGCCCCGGGGGTTGGAGGTGTGGTGGAATTCTGTAGCAAAGTAGCAAGGTAGGATGCACATAGAGCCTCAACCTTTTCTTCTACCTTTTGTTTTTTTAAGTGGAGTCTTCACCTGAACTTGATATAAACTTGGTTTATAAACTTATGGGAATTTGAATTTACATTTTTTTTTCAGTTTTTGATACTATATAGTTGCAGGAGTCTAAGCTAAAATGTATAATCAAATAGCACATGTTCTTGAATTGTTAGCACTAGAAGAAATCTTATAGATAGCCTTATTCAACTCATTATTGAGAAACATGAGGCTCTAAGTAGGGGAACAATGGATCTGTAGTCACATGACTAGTAGATATCAATCATATCAATAATACTTGTGTTGGCTTCACTTTACTTAAGTCAGTGCCCTTTCTGAACTCTCATGTAAATTTGTCATTCAAAAAAATTAATAAATTGGTTCTCACAGAAAGCACCATACTGAAGAGGATAAGTCAGAATAGACATTGGAGCCAGACCAACCCAATCCAAATGCTAGCTATCTAATTCTTAGCTCAGTCAAGTTAATTAAATTTGAGGCTCAATATTCCCACATGTAAAATGGGCTTAAAATGAACTATCTCATAGAATTGATATGAGGGTTAAGTAATAGTATGTATGTAAAATGTTTACATTGTGCATAGCATAGTTTCTTTTTCTTAAAAAAGAAAGAAAAAACCCAATTATATAATATATTACACATTTAACAGCTTTGTCTGAACTCTAAAAGAAAATAAATTAATCACACAGCTCTTGGATGTAAGGAGTATTCAAAGAAGTGCAGATATAAGCACATCATTTTCACTGTTTAAAATGGAAATTAAGGGAGCTACCTACTCCAAGGATTATCCTGAAACCAGAATAGAATGACTTACCCATGTAACCACAGTTAATCAGATGCGTTTAAGGTTTTTTAGTTAATAAAATACATACATTTTAAGCTATAATTATACTATAAACTAGAGTCCTGGTGCAAAAAATTCGTGCACTGGGGCGGGGGGTTCCCTCAGCCCAGCCTGCACCCTCTCCAATCTGGGACCCCTCAGGGGATGTCCGACTGTGGCAGTCAGACATCCCTCTCACAATCCGGGACTGCTGGCTCCCAACCGCTCACCTGCCTGAATGCCCCTAACCACTTCTGCCTGCCAGCCTAATCACCCCCTAACCACTCCCCTGTCAGCTTGATTGATGTCTAACTGTTCCCCTGCCAGCCTTATCACCCCCAACTGCCCTCCTCTGCCAGCCTGGTCCCCCCCAACTGCCCACCCCTGCCAGCCCGGCTGCCCCAAACTGCCCACCCCTGCCAGCTCGGTCACCCCTAACTTCCCTCCCCTGCAGGCCTGGTCACCCCTAACTACCCTCCCCTGCTGGCCTGATCACCCACAACTGCCCTTCCCTGCCAGCCATTTTGTGGATGTGGGCACCGCCATCTTTGAGGGTGGGACAGTCAATTAGCATATTCCCTCCTTATTGGCTGTGGGCACCTCCATCTTTGCAACAGTGTGAGGGTCAATTAGCATATTCCCTCTTTATTAGATAGAATAATATGACTAAGTTATATAAAGTGGGTAAGTGCCAAGTAATACAGAGATATATGTTCATAGGGAAAAGTCCTAGTGGAGGTAGAGGGTGATAAGCCAGGCCAAACCTCCTAGACAAGACACAATGAGCTGTGGGCTGAAGTTGGCAGGAAAGGAGGGACCTGATTTAACAGTGAAAGGGCATTTATGTGTGGGAGAAATTATTGCATAGATTAAGGTTAAGCAATTTGTTTCCTTGACAGTGGGTGAAATATTCTCAGTTTAAATACACTAAAAATCTATTGTGTAACCAGAGGTTTGTCTTCTATCTTCCCTTATCTTTCCAATCAGCACACTCAACAATTACACCCTTTGCTCTAAGGCACTCCCACTCTTAAGATCTCACCCATAAATCAGGGAGCAGCTTTAACTATGTGCTTTGCCACCTTGTGTTGCAATAGGACATACCAACAGGACATAATCTCCACATGGGGTTTTTGTGGGAGCTGCAATCAAATCCAATTTAAATATGTACGTTCCCCCACTCTGCCTTTCGGCAAAAAACCTAAGTTGCCATGGGAAGAAACCAGTAATAGCAAACATAGAATGGTGCCTCCCAGTTGTAGATAAGGACTGCTGTTAGAAGAGTGTGTGTGTGTGTGTGTGTGTGTGTGTGTGTCTGTCTGTCTATGTGCATTATGAATAAACAAAAATTCAGATGTGAGAAAATCCTTAGCTTGGCCACTGATGGACATTTAAGAACTTGAGAACAGCTGGCTTTCTTATTGTGTTTCTCACTTTAGAGCTAGAAGGATGTGAAAGATTATCTAGTTCACTGGTTTTCCAATCACATTCCCAAGAGCCCAAATGTTTCACAGAGGGAGTTAGTAGGCTGAGCTCCACCACACACACTTTTGATGCCTATCATAGGTCTACTCGCTATCAAGAGCAGTGCATATTGGAAAGCACTTGTGACTTAAAAAATGCAGTCATTTTAAGTCATCTGACTTAAAGGCATTTGTGACTTTAAAAAGTATTTGTTTCTAGGCAATTATGATGAAAGATTCCATTGGGCCCATTCTAGATAGCCAACTCCCAGGGAACTAAAGTGAGGGACTGCTTATTTCCTGTCAACAAAAAATCCCCTGACACTCAGTTCTAGCCCAGTCCTCGGTCAGGCTCCCTATGTTCTCACCTATACACCTGTCTGGGCATTATGGTTCCCAAGAAGGTTGTTTTTTTTTTTTTTTTTTTATAAATTCCAGCACCAGAGCTTCTCTTTGAAGCACTGAAAGACACTTTTCTGATCATCACAAATTGTCAACCTAAAGCAGATGTGACCCTGATAACACAAGTAATTTCCCAGTGCAGGCAGGCAAACTTTATGTTCTAAACAGAAGTGGCAGTTATCTGTGAGGCCTTGTGGGGCCATTCACTGGTGACTGTCCATGTTACCTACCTCATTGTCTAGTAACAATCACACTGTGTGCTGACATGACAACTTGTAGTAGCTTTTGTCTTCATTGACTAAGAAGTGTGTTTGAACAGGGATGCATTAATAAAGCACCTAAGCATATATGAGTTCAATATACATGAACCAAGAACTGCATATTTGAGAGCTTTTGATATTCAGTTTTTTTTTAAAGTTCTGCCCCAATAAAAAAATCTAAAAACTATTGAATAATAATAATCATTTATTCTTGTGGATAAGGAAACCAGAGGCCAAGGAGATGAAGTGAATTTTTCAGTCACACAGTTTTTAAACAACGGAGCTGGAACTAAAATCAATGGTATTTGGCTAAGCATTCAGAGTTATTGGCCCCCGCTCTTCCAAACAGAACCACAGAGTTGCAGGATGTCAGAGTGTAAGGGGTACTAGAATCCAGTTAGTCATCAATTTTCTAAAGCAAGGGTGAATGATAGAAGGATGCTGGAATCCCAGCTTGAGTCTTGAATTCTGGCACTACCTAGCGATGCAGATACAGCCTCTTTAGGCTTCAGTGTTTTCAGAAAACATATTTGCACTTGATTATTGTTCTGGGTCAGTGAACTTTAACTGCCCAATGTAATTGTTTTGGGTGTCAGTAGACTATTACTTGGTGTGGGTGGGACTAACCCCTCTGCTAAGGATGGGCAGGTGTCCTGGGCTTTGCCACTCAGCATCACAGTGAATGGTCCCAGCATCTACCTGACCTCACCTCCACCAGAAAGAACCAGGTCGGGGTTTTGTTTTCTCTCCACGAGGATGAGGGCCATGGCTGTAAGGGATGTATGTGAAGAAAATATGCCTGAGAATGAAGCCACATAAAGGAAAGGAGAGCTACAATATGGAAAGACAGTCTTTGTGCCATCATCTGAGGCTCTGGATCCAGCATAATTAGCCAAGAGAGTTCATCTTTTTATGTAAACTAGTTCAGATTACATTTTGGCCACTCACAGCCTTCAAAAAATCCTGAGACAAAAATCCCTGGAACAGTTCAGCACTAAAATTGCACAGTTTTATGAAGAGGTGTGAGCAATAACAAATGCACTCGGAAATATAGGGTAAATTATGTAATGAAATGCTTTTAAAATAGTGTTTTAAAAGCTCTCTGAACATGTCTCATTGTTTTTATTCTTTGAAGTTACCAAGGTTTAGTGCTTTGGAAATGAGTACCTACTTTTTAAGAGAGTACTTTACATCAGCTATACATTCTTTTACCCTGAATCATTAGAGTAAGAAAAGGAGTGAAGGGGGTAGCACAGAGGAAGGCCATTGCACCATACTTTTAGCAGCATTCTAAATGTGTGTATTAGATTTATTTAATAGTTGTCTTAACAGGTTGGACCATTTTATCATTAACTCGAGGTATCCTACATTTACAATACCATTCCCTCATTAAATATTTCTTAAGAGGATTTTAGTTGAGTAGAAATATTTAAAATGAGGTGCTGTAAATCTTTTTTTCTGTAATGAATTTATTCCTTTCTATGGAATTAATTAAAATCATTTGTGGATGAGAGATATGCAGTAAATGAATCAAGTGGTGTTCAGGCAAAGGTTAAAGAGTAACTGCCATTAAATGAAATGAAGCACATTGTGAAGGCATCGTGTTAATGGGGAATTTTTATACTTACACGCACCAACAAGAAGTTCATTACTCAAAGAAATTATGCTTATCGGAGATTGCTGTTTCCTGCCCTATTTCCTTCCCTCCCTCTTTCTTTTCTTCTTCCCTTTCTTCCTTCCACCCTTCTTTTTAAATGAAGAAAATTGGCTTCATTCCTGTTCTGAAACAAACCTATGTGTTTGTTGAGAATCTGGACACTGAAGTACAAAATTGCCATAAATTCTTTTCCTTAAATCCAGAGTCTTCATTCTTAGACAGGCCATGGTAAAAATGGTGAAGATAAGACAAGAATGGTGAGAGAGCTAAACTTTAAAACCAGGGGAAACATCTTTTCAAATATAATTCACAAACCACGAATGGAAATGTCATTGCCTCACTCAGAGGGTTAATCACTTTCTAATTTGAACTGGCAAATTTTATAATGACACTGTGAAATTAGCAGCATTTTATTGTGTTAATTATCTGAAGGATACTACATCATTACTTCTAATAAATGTAAATGAGATTGTGTCTCCTAGGATAATACACAGACAAGGTGAATTTTTATTGGCTATTTATGGGATTCTAATACAGTCTTTCTACATTTTTCTTCCCTTATAAAATACTTTTAGTGTTGGCTTACCATGTGAATTTACCTGTATTTTATTTAATATAATATTTTAAAGGTCATTAAAGCTCTCCTTTGCTCATTTGAACTCACTTTCACTCAAAGCAATGTTGACTATTAAAAACTATGTCAAGTGTCAACTCACTCAACCAAGACTGAGGGCCACAGTCCTACTATAAGAATAATAAAAATTCAGCCATTCCTTTTAAAGATACTTAAAAAGATGTTGCTCATTCACTCACTTGATTCAACTATGTACTTTGGAATGAACTAGTAAAATGTTGAGGTCAGTAGTTAAAAGGAAATAAAGGTATTTTTTAAATAAATAATTTAATACATATGGCAGTTAACAAAGACAGAGTGAATTGCCAATCAAAGTTGACAGACACTGTTGGAGACCTACTCTGAGTGAGTCACCACATGAGAGTGTAGAGTGTGAAGGAAAATAACAGGCAGTTCTCAGCCTAAAAAAAGTAACAAGCTAAGAGACAGAGGAAAAACAAATACAGAAGGTATTAAAAACATATAACCTAAATGAAGAGCTATTAAGATTAAAAGGCAAGGGATGTTGGTCACATGCTGATTATGAATATCATAGAAGAAGGGGATGTCACTTAAGATGAACCTTGGACAGAAAAAATAGATTTTAAAAGCCTGAGATAGGGACAGGGCATTGTGATAATTATTTTAATAATAATAGTAGCTACCAATTAAATAACTACCATGTGCCAACATATTCTATACATTAATATCCATTATCCTAGTAGCCTTGCAATGTAAATATAATTCCTGTTATATAGATGATGAAATTGGAGACAAGGATATTAAGTAATATTACCAAGATCACACAGACAACAAAGTTAAAATTTTAAGCCATTTCTGTTTAGTGTATAATCCTGCACTGCTTTCAATATAGGAAGGTGCATCTAAAAGCAAAATTTTTTCAATAGGCATTTTCACATTGGGTAACCAATAACTGTGGTTTCTAGTTCTGAGGATAAATAAAAAACAAACCTCTCTTTCTCTTTTTCCTCAGATTTCTCATGTTTACAAAGAGGGAGAGCCCTAGCTACCTGTAAGTTTAAGATAAGGATTGTATAAAGTAATTAATGTGAGCACTTAGCATCGTATCTGGCATTCACTAAAAGACATAGTTATTATTGTTGCTGCTGATTTTAATCATAGTTGGTGTTGTTGTGGTTGAAAATAAAGTCAATTTCCTGTCTCTCACATAATTTGTTTCTTTCTCATTTCAGTTAGTTGCCCACCTTTCAACTGTTTCATCTTTTTTTGGTTGTTTTGTACATAGGGTGAAGCTCAAAAATAAATGATGGATCAGAACTAGGCTGAAATAATCTGGTTAACTTTTACACACTTACATGACTTAAATGAAAGAAGAGATTTGAAACTAACAATTGAAATTTACCTTTACTATGATAAAACAAGCAAGAAATATGTAGCCAGGGCTCACAGTGTTCATTGCTGTTCTTGGTGACTGGCTATACAGAGAAATAAAGCATGGCTCCACCATCAAAGAAATTACTATTTAACTAGTGAGATAAGACAATCATTCAAACAATGAGAGATAATAGAAACTGGATTATAATTAATGGCTTAATTATGAAACATAAACTGTGAATATTATAGAAGAGGGTGGACTCCAAGGGAGAGGCATAGCCCCTTAATGGAGGTAGAACCTGAATTAATTACACCTTGTACGATGAAGATAAGATTGGATGAATGGCATGGAGTCCCGTGTGGATTATGTTTGTCCAAGCTATATTACCACAGAAAACTATCTATGTTGTTAAATTATCAGAATACATTACCTCTTACTTCAGAATTGAGCTATACTAAGGATTTGAGGAAAGAGTTTTTACTGCAGCTAAATATGACTTGGACCACCCTGACCGGTTTGGCTCAGTGGATAGAGCGTCGTCCTGTGGACCGAAGGGTCCCGGGTTCAATTCCGGTCAAGGGCATGTGCCTTGGTTGCGGGCACATCCCCAGTAGGAGGTGTGCAGGAGGCAGCTGATCGATGTTTCTCGCTCATCGATGTTTCTTACTCTCTATCCCTCACCCTTCCTCTCTGTAAAAAATCAATAAAATATATTTTAAAAAAATATGACTGGGATCATTATAGAAATAGAACTGTTGTGGTAATAAGACCCAACTATTCCATAGCTAGCAAATTTGCTTTTTATATGTGAAAGAAACATATAATAAAAATATTACTAATGTTAAATTGGGTCTAGTAGATTAGGTTATACAAATCACCTTTCATTAAAACTAAGCAGTGGATAGAGTGGGAAGGAGGAACAAAAGCATAAAAATTTTCTAGTCATGCCCTTGCTGGGTGGCCCTGTTTCTTGAAGTGTCATCGCATACATCAAAAGGCTGTGGTTTGATTCCTGGTCAGGGCACATACTTAGATTGTGGGTTTGATCCCTGGTCGGAGTGTGTACGGGAGGCAACCGATCTATGTTTCTCTCTCACGTGGATCTTTCTCTTTCTCTCTCTCTAGAATCAATGAAAAACATATTCTTGATGAGGATTAAAAAATGTTTTTACTCATATTTAGAGAGATAATTTGCTTCTTCCTTTACTTATTTTGTCCATTCATTGATTGGAACAAGGGCTTTGGAAAACTGAGGTATCTACTAAAGCATCATCTGAAAAAAAACAAACAAACAAGTTGTAAGATTTAAAATGAAATTACTATTTTCCAAGTTACTAGATGAAAATCAAAAGAAAAGCAAATCATAAGATATAATAGTAGAAGTACAAATTAGAATGTCGATTGACAAAATAAATATAAAACGTGTTACAAAGTGAGTATGTAAGGGCAATGACTCAGAAATCAAAACATGATAGTAGATGTATGACTAATAGGTTAATTGATGAATATTTATTAAAAGGGTTAAAGATCTCTATTTAAGTAAAAAGACTGCTAGATTGGGTCAAAATAACTAACTATACACAATCTATAAGAGTCATGCATAAAACAAAGTGATTCAGAAATATTAGGAGGATGGTCAGGCAAATGCAAACAAAAGGGAAGCAGGAGTGGTAGCATTCCTTTAAAGTAAAATAGAATACAGGACAAAAGGCATTGATGAGTAGAGACATATGTTGATCAACAGTAAATTCCACAATGAAAATATGTATGTTTGTTAATTACATATTATCACAATATATATAACCATTATTTTTTAAATATTTTAAAAAGTTGATAGTCTGGCAAAACAAACATATTACTCTTTGCCTCAATAATTCCACAGGAGTATAATATTTTTACATCATTCCAATGAAATGTTTTTAAATAAAAATGTCAGGTTACACAAAAATACATTTAAAGTATGGCAGAGACTGTTTAATGGCTCAGCAAACTCATTTCCTTTCTTCCAGGGCGCACAAATAAATGTTTTCCAGCCTCCCTTGACTTGGGTAGGGTCATATCCATTGAGTTCTAGCCAATGGGATGTAAATGGGAGTAATCCATGCCACCCCTAGGCCGGTCCCTTAGACTCACCCACAGGCTTTTTGTTCTTCTGTGGGAACATAGACACCTAGGAAACTCTGCTCTGAAGATTGTGGCGCCACAAGATGAAAGTAGTCTGGGTCTCTCATCTTGCTGATCACAAACACCCGTTTTAGACATTGTACAAGGGAGACCTCCATTTCTATGATGTTTAAATCATACCGTTGGAGGCTGGGTTTTATACTAGCATGCGTTGCATTCACTAATATAGTGATTGTAATTTGCGTGTGTGTATGATGAGAATATTAGTACATGGTGTCTGCATTTTCATACATACGTATTCTGTCATGATTATTTGCTCCCATGACCATATAGATGTATTTTTAATTACCTGCAAATAAAAATTAATTGTGTTTATCATTGGATGACAGGATTAGAGATGAATTCTGTTTTCATATTTACTCTTATTTTTCTGATTTTCTGTAAAGAACTTGCATTACTTTTATTATCAGAAAATATTCAGCTTATTAGATTTTTAAACAAGAGAAAAAGCAATCTCCTCCCTCAAAGATCTTATATGTGTGGAGACAAGCTCCTTGTACATTAATGAATTGTGAGTAAACATACATGTCTTAAGAGCTTTTAAGAGCTTACTAATCACAGAAAGGACTAGTCATTCTTTCATTTATTCATCAAACATTTATTGAATACCAATTCTTTGTCTGGTCCTAGGCCAGGCACTAGAGATATGATGACACAGTAGATACGCTGACACAGTAGATACGCTTTTACCTTCAGAGAGTAAGTAAAGTTTCTACCCTCTGCATTCACAGTCTATCATGAGATATGGTTATATAAGCTAAATACAGTACAATATGATGATTACAACAGTGTAGACTAGCGATAGCCTAGACAAGATAATAATGAACTCTGCTTTAGTAGTCAGGGGGATTCTCATGACAGGAGACTGCTGAGCTGGATTTTAAAGAATAAATGTGTTTGCCAAGTGGATAAGCAGAGAGAGCATTCTAGAAGAGCTATTAGCACATGGAAGAAAGCATGGCATCGTTGCAGACACCATGTTAATTGCATAGAATGGCAGGAGTGCAGCTCCATGGAGGGAAGACAAAGGGGAATAGGAGGCAGAAGGTGGAGCTAGGTGAGGACAGATCATAAAGGCTTCAGAGCCAGACTATTATTTCTGAAGGATTTCAGGTAGAAGAGAACTGTGATCAGATTGGCATGGTGGAAAGATGTCTTTGTCAGAGTGAAACATGGTTGGAGTAGGGGAGGCTGGAGGCTGGGTTAATACAAGGTGACTCATAGCTTCAGCCCCATCTCAGGCAAGAGTTGGACAAGTGGATGGGAGTTGTCCCTGTGAGCATTTCCGAGAGCATCCGCCACAGCATGAGCACCATATGGCTCTACCTGACTTGATATTCTGTCACCAATCCTGTGCCTTGGGCAGCCAAACAGAATCAGTCAGCACACAACATATACTGACATTTGTTTCTTTCTCTTTTGCTACCTACATAGAAAACACCTAACTGCTCAGATAAACCTTTCTGCAAATTCAGAAAGACCTGCAAATGACTGAAGCTAATCTTGAGGTCCTTTTCCTGCAACTAAATTTTGAGACAGTTTCAAAGATATGTCTAGCACCTGGGGCCAAAATTTTACAAAATTGTAACACATTTTTGAGGACAGTTAAATATTAGCTAATTTGCTGCTGTGTACTTTGAACACCGAGTGCTGATGTTCAGCCTTACCACCAGGTCTCCTCCCACCCAATGCTGTATAGGCCTGCTCTTTCCTTCTTTCCCACTCACCATTCAACAGATTTCTGGGCAAATCCCTTCTCCCCTTGCAGCCCTCTTAAATCTCTTATATACAAATTCAAGGGGAAACAAACAAATTAGCAGTGAGCAAAAAGGTGCATTTTGTTTTTACAGTATAGTAACTGTTTGCAGATATCATACATCTTGGTTCTCATTGTGTATCATAAAGTCAAGTACAAGGGAGGCAAGGTTAAACTAATGTAGATAAGAGTCTGTATTAGCTTCCTAGATCTGCTGTAATGAATTACCACCAATTTGGAGGCAACATAAGTTTATTTCTTCACAGTTCTGGAAGCCAAAGTCCAAAATCAAGGTATTAGCAGAACAGCGCTCCCTCTGGAGGCTCTCGGGGAGAATCCTTTCTGTGCCTCCCAGCTTCTGGGGGCCGCTTGGTGCTCCTTGGTGTGTGGCTGCATCACTCCAATCTCTGCCTCTGTCTTCACATCACCTTCTGCTCTCTGTGAGTCTCTTACAAGGGTACTTGTATTGGATTTAGGGACTACCCAGGAAATCAAGATGATCTTATCTCAAGATCCTTAATTACACTTGCAAAGTCCTCTTTTCCAAGTAAGTTTACATTCACAGATTCGAAAAGTAAGATGGAGACATATTTCTTGAGGGCGCCACCATTCAACCCATTGCAAAGATCATGGAGTTAGAATCTCATAGCCAGAAAAAGTATGTGAATCTGTGACTGCTCAGGGCACTTAGAAACTCATTGAAGGCAGGAGTTACATTTTATACCTTGACTAGCACCCAGTACATTGCAGATCAAATAGTGGCGAGTCAGCAAAATCAAGACTGAAACCTTTGTGTTGGGATTCAACTGATTGGAGTCATTGAAATAGATGATGCGGATAAACATCCCAACTCCTACTCCTGAGAATTTCATTTCAGTGCATTCATCTTCTCTTGAAAAGTAGTTTTCTACATCTTAGCAGTCAGTTTTATGTGAGTTTTTTTAAAAAAGCCTTCCACAACCCTCAGATTAATTATGTGATGTAGAAAAAACACTGTTTCATATTGTTCTTTGCTCAGATTTGTCTTGTAAAATGTGATTACCTCTTCCCAGGGTCACTAGCTTGCTGATGTGAAGGTTTCAAACCTTGCAGGCACCTGAAAGAAATCTTTTCTTGAAAATCTATTCTAGCAGAAATGCACAAATTGAAGCAAGGACCCCTCTTATACACACACACACACACACACACACACACACACACACACACACCACTCACTCTCTGTTAATGACACTCCTGGTTGATTTATTGATTGCCTGTAACACCACTGGCTTTTCTCAAAGCACTTGTGATCTTCCCCCTTGTAAGTGCCGCCCCCAGTGGAAAGTTGCCCCAAACTGGGATGTTTTGATTGCTGTTTGAGTTCCCAAACTTGACTGGTCAGAACTGAACCTTCTCAGCTTCCCTGGAATAAGCTCCTTAAGCCTTTTCCCTCCAAAGAATCTGTAAACAGTTGAAGGTCATGATTGTTCACTCTGCAAGATCGATATGCCATTAAATTGTGACAAAAAGGACTGCCAGACTATTAAGGCCTCCCTCATACCCTCAGTAATCCTGATAAAGTGATGAGCTGTTTTAACCTCTCTGGCTTCCATTGCTAACTATGTAGAAAACTCCTAACTGCTGAGATAACCCTTTCCACAAAGTCAGAATGACCCGCAAATGACTGACACTGATTTTTGAGCTCCTTCTCCTGTACATTTTTTTCTCTACTATTTTGAAGGCATCTTTTTTATTAATATTTTGTTGTTGTTCAAACAGTCTAAAGTCTAGTGATATTCTTTAAATTATTTTGACTCAAAACTATTGTGTTCCAGGGTGAACTAGCTTCCTAAAAACCTCATCATGTAGATGAATAGGTCCCCTGCCTAATGGTTAAGAGACAAAAGTGTAAGTTTTGTGGGGCTAGTTCACCCAAAATACATGGAATTTGCCTAAATTGGATCAATCTTAGACATGTACTGAGTTCATAGCAGGGAAATCAGTTAATTTCCATCTATTTTTTTTTTTTTAGTAGTAAAAGCTAAGGAGAGAGGGGGTTCTAATAAAATGGGAGAAAAGGCAACTTTTGTGAACTGAAAATAATTTTTTAAAATATGTTTTTAGTGATTTCAGAGAGATGAAGGGAGAGGGAGAGGGAGGTAGAAACATTGGTGAGAGAGACACATCAGTCAGCTGCCTCTGAGAGGGAATTGAACCATGACTTCCTGGTTCATGAGACTACGTGCTCAACCAATTGAGCTACACTGGCTTGGCTGAAAATAATTTTAATGGAACTAAGCATTCTGGAAACTATGTTAAAATTAAATAGAGACCAATCAAGTTTAGCTCAACAGTACATGGTAAGCTCATTTGTTATCTGGGGAATGTTAATTTCATCCAGCTAATGCTAAAATCAACTGCTTCTATGAACTGATATCCAATGTGTTTGAAAAGCCTATGATTGTTTAGCTGGATAACGTTGATCTCACCCTCTTTACTAATGCTGAAGTTATCTGATATTCAAAACATATTCTTATACTTTTTGTTTCCAGTTTAGTTCTTCACCAGCCACGTTGGCTTTTGTAAGCTAATGTAATCAGAGTTCAGTGTTTAGGTTTTATTATATCTGATGTGCACATGCACATATTTGCATATACACATAAAGCACTAGCATTGTCTCTTCTGAACTGTTCTTAAAAAATAAATACATTGCCCTGGCCAGTGTTGCTCAGTGATTAGAGTGTCAGTCCCCAGACCAGAGGATCAAGGGTTCAATTCCTGATCAAGGACACATACCTGAGTTGCAGGTTTGATCCCCAGCCCCAATCAGGGTGCGTGCAGGAGGCAACCAATCTATGTGTCTCTCTCACATTGATCTCTCTCCTCTTTCTCTCCCTCTCTTCTTCCTACCCTCCTTCTTGCCTCACCCCCTTCCACTTTCTCTTAAAATCAATAGAAAAAAATATCCTCTGGTGAGGATTAACAACAACAAAAAATAATAATACTAAAATAAATAAATGCATCATCTGGGCTGCACAATCAAGAATGAAAAGTTAGATCCTGAGGGCATCACTTTATTGTTATGCTTTAAGTCTTAAACTCTTGAGGTTACCAAGTCTAAAAGGATCTAAAGGCTGTTACCCCAAATATAAATGCACCTCCATTTCAATTCCCAGGCTTTGTTGCAGGTTCATTAGCTTAATTGCACATGGGACTTTCTGGGCACAATATCTGTTCATTTACTTCATTCTTTGTCTTGCTGATTTGCAAGCCTGAAATTGCAAGGAAACCTTCACCTCAATTCAGGTCTGGCCCTAAAATAGCTTATTATGTAAACAAAACTTACCTTCAGATGTAAGACCAAACATTTGAAACCAGCAAGAGTTGCAGGCAGTAAACAGAAAGAAAACCAGCTTCAGATCCGCTGAGCCAATTAGCTCTCACCTGTATGTCTGTCTTCAGCATATCTGTGGAATAATCTAGATGGGCACAAGAACAAGAACAAAGCTTCAGGTCCATTATGTCATCCACTGATCCACCAGCAAAGCGCAATAAGTAGCGTATTATCTTAAAACCTCCTAAGTGCTGCTCAGACGTCATTGCATAGGTTCTGAAGTGAGGCAAACAGACTCTATCATATGGTACCAAAACTGGAGGATATTTTTTTTTCTGTTTTGTCTTGTTTGAGCCCCAAATGAACCCTGAACTTAGATTTTATGGCTTTGAATTGGCTGTACAGATTCTGCCAGAGGAGGTAAGTTAAATGGATAAGGATGACTTAATGAAACGGAAGATCTTATCCCTCCTTTTACATGCAATCACGTCTACACCCATATTACTCACATTATCATATTAAATATGTACAGTGTGCCTCCTAGGTGGTGATACAGTAATGAGCAATATCAAGCAGCTTGGGTAAGTGTTTCTGTCTTTCAACAGCTCCTATTATATTATAGCAGGGGAATTAGGGCAGTTTGACTTGCAATAGTATTGCCTTTTCCAATACCTTTAATCCTTTGTACTGGATGTTTGAATTCTGATTCAGATGAGTTACCACTGATAACAGGATAAGGGTGGATCGCTATACAAAACAGAACAAACAGATGTCCCTGAAGCCATTCCAGAGTGCCTTGCTCGCTGGCTAATGATAAACTTTTGCTCTTTCCTCCACTTACCTTGAGTCTGATCTCTCCTTCAGCAAGTGAGTTACCTACCCTTTGGTGTAAACCACAGCTGATGCAGATCCATATTGTTCTTGGTGCCGAAAGCTGGTTGCCAAGCACATGTAAGAAAGCAAATGCATCTATCATCCTCACTCACACATGGCGTCGTGGAGTCCTGGCCCACTCCTTTAGAGGCACTTCCAATATCACAAATCCGTTAGCAGGAAAATATTTACTCTTTGAATCAAATATTTTATCTGAAGATAAAATTTACTACACGTTAGAAGGAAAGATGGGAGAAAGGAAGGGAGGAAAATGTGGATGGAACAGAGAAAACATCTTGGCACAGATAGAACAAGCCTAGCCACTAATAAATCATTCCAAGGATAGTGGCACGGATTGTTTATCTTACCGTACTCTCTGCTCCATTGTTGGGGATGGAAAAACTTGAAAATTTAAAACTATGTATTTACATTCTCCTTGGGAGGTATGGAGGATTCTAATAAATGTGTTTGGCTGACTCCAGGAAATCTGCCTCTTTAGGTTGCATCACACCCAGCTGTTTGCATTAAAGTCCATCCAATTTGATTTTCATTTGTCAAACTGATCCCTTTGATGTCAAAATTACTCTCTCCTTTGCATTTAGTCTTTAAGAGTTTCCAGCTGCTGTTGGCTCTGTAGTTTCGTTGAGGTCTTAAGCCAGTCTTGGGTCATATTGTTCTGCTTTGCAGTTGTCTAAACTATAAGTAGGTGACCTCATTCATCTTGATGACCTAACTTGAGATTCTTATCCAAGATGTCTTGGGAGCTGCTGTTCTTGAAGGTTCTCTTGCATTGTGCTCTCTCTCTGGTAACCAGCTTCAGCTCAGTCTACTCCTCCCTGAGAGCACACAACTCATAGCAGCATCTTCTGTTCACTTGGACAAAGAATATGTTCCATTCCCTTTGGAATCATTCATTACCTCCTGATTTACAATGTCCCTTTTTCTCCTTCAGAACAGATAATCTCTTAGTATTGAATGTCACAAATTGGTTTGGGGATCCTAAGTAGACCAAAGAGTGTTGAATCACTATTTAAAGAGCACTTCAGTGTCACAGTATTGAGTCCTATTTCCTGGGATTCTTTATGAGAGAGGTGTCTATTGTTATCTTTCTTTTATAGAGGAGGAAACCAGGAGGTTAGGTGGAGTGTCCAGAAAATTTTTTTTTCCTAATAACTATCTAAGCCAGACTTTGCCCTGCAAACTTTTGGCCACACTAAATTTGATTTGTAAAATTCGGTGTGATTTTGTCCAATACTCTTTTCTCTCTCTCTCTCTCTCTCTCCTCTTCTATCTCTTTTATACTGTGTTTGCTTTCTAAAGAGAGTATGAATTACCTACATTCTAATCTCTGCCCCATTATTGAATTTTTCTAGTTCTATCACCAACTTGAAATGTATTGAGTTGTTTATTTTCTCTATGATCAGATACCTATTTAGGTGCTGATATGTCCATTTTGGAGTTGTTATAAGGATTAACTAAAATAATAAGAAGAAATATCATCACTCTGACTATACCTAGTAGAGGTACAAGAAAGGACAGCTCTTTTCCTCTTCTCTTAGTATGAAGGTGGCACTGAAACAAAAAGTTATTAAAAAATAAAATTACAATTTTATCTGGCATAAACCTTTATGAACTGAGAAACTATCTGTTTGGAGAGAAATTGAGTCTGATTGTGTGTGAATTTTCTTTTAAAATTAACTCCCCCTCCCCCAATCTAATGTAACAAATTGCCACATATTTAGTGACTTAAAACAACACAGATTTATCCTTTTACAGTTTTGGAGGTCAGGAGTCCAAATGGGTTGGCTGTCTGCAATCCTCCAGAGGCTCTAGGGGAAAATCTATGTCCTGTCTTTTCTGGTTTCTAGAGGTGGCCCACTCTCCTTGCCCCATGACCGCATCACTTCTACCTCTGACTCTGCTGCCTTGTTGTTGTTTTTTTGGTTTGGTTTTTTATTGTTGTTGTTTCTTATAGGGACTCTTGTGATTACACTGGGCCTACCCAGATAATCTATATATATAAAAAGCCAGCGACCGGAACACTGTAACGACCAGAATGACCAGTCGCTATGACACCCACTGCGGCCAGCGAACTGGCTTGATCAGGGGGGTGGGGCGGACTGGCCAACCCCACCCCCTGCGCCCTTCCCCTAGCTGGCCCTGCCCCTGATCATCCCCCCACCCCCCTCTGATCAGGGGCAAGGCTGGCTGGCCAACTTTC
>NW_005360124.1:5667325-5668323 GCF_000412655.1 Myotis brandtii | reverse complement strand
CAATGGACTCCCACCACCCTGATCAGCCTGCAGCCCCTCCCCCTGGTCAGCCCCACCCCTGATCACACTCCCTGCCCCAATAGGGGGCGGGGCTGGCAGCCAACTTCCTGCAGCCCCTTCCTCTGGCCAGCCCAGCCCCTGATGAGCCCACAGCACCCTGATCAGGGGCAGGGCCAGCTGGCCAACCACCCATGGCCCCTCCTCTAGGCTGCTAGCCCCTGATTGGCCCCCCATTCAGGGGCAAGGCTGGCTGGCCCACTGCCCACAGACCCTCCCCATGACTGGCCCCACCCCCAATCAGTCATCCCCACCCCAATCGGTGTGGGGCCTGCCAGCCAATCTCTCACAGCCCCTCCCCCCAGCCAGCCCAGCCCTGATCGGGCCGATCGAGGCAGGCCTGCCGACCGACCTCCTGCCATCTCCTCCTCCCAACAGGCCCAGCCCTAATCTGCCCTGATTGGGGCCAGGCCAGCCGGACCCCACCCATGCATGAATTCATGCATTGGGCCTCTAAGTATAAATATAATATCCCCATGTCAAGATCCTGAAACTTAGTTTACAGTAATTTCCCCTTTGCCATGCAAAATAATATATACACAGGTTCTGGGATTGGGACATGGACATCTTTGGGAAGTCTTTATTCTGCCTACCATGGCTAATAAAACCTTATATAAATGCTTTGATTTTGAAAGTCTACTCTTCACCATTGCTTTGCATTGAAATCCATTTTATTCATTATTTCTATATCCTTTACTTACCTTATTATTGATATTTTCAGTTACTGAAATTTAAGAAGGCAGATAATATTTCTGATATTGAAGATAAAATACAAGAAACAATGACTTTTTTTAATACTACATTCTTTCTTATAATTTCTACTTCTGTTTCCTATCTACACTAATAAAAGAGAAACATGGTAATTAGCGTACGACCGCTACCCTTCCCATTGGCTAATCAGCATATACTTATGCAAATTAACTGTTTGCCAAGATGGCGGC
>NW_005360124.1:5648082-5665967 GCF_000412655.1 Myotis brandtii | reverse complement strand
AGCAGGTCGTTATCTCCCGAGGGGTCCCAGACTGCGAGAGGGCACAGGCCGGGCTGAGGGACCCCTCCCCCCCTCCCCCCTGAGTGCACAAATTTTTGTGCACCGGGCCTCTAGTTCTGATTATAATGTTTAACTCCTGTAAATTTTTTTTCTGTTGGTTGCTCTGAGTTGCTCTCAAAATGCAAGCTTTTAGGAAGCTAACATTGACTATTGTGTCATTTTAGAAAAAATGTTTGCCCAATCCCAAACATACTTACAAAACAAAGTATCTTTAATAATTGTATTACTTTCCTTCTTTCCCTGAATTTTTATGGATGGGCATAATTAGGAAAACAGCAAATTTGACATGGGTTTTTTTCAGTATTTATCTGTTATTTCTGTATTTTGATATTACTGAAATAAGACTTTTCAGTCTTTTATCACATAAATTGGAAGAGTAAGGGATGTGCAATCCTTCCAACATCTATCATTTTAATTGTTACATGTGTAGAATTTATTATATAACAATCTGATCACCATTGTAAGGATTTTATATACTGTGGCTTAATTCCAGAAACATGTAATACATTCAGATGGAAACAGAAAAGCAATTTTTGCTTCTGAACTGTGTTTGTGTGCATAATTTTAAAAATACATTCACTCAAATGTTAGCAAAATTAAATTTATTAAAGCAGCAACAGGATTTTCCAGATCTGAAAAAAAAAAGTGCATCTCTAAAGTCAAGTTTTCTTTTGACCCTTGTATTAAAATATGATTAAAGAGAGGCAGCAGCTCTGGATAGCATTTTATCCTCGAAGGTGGTGGGTTTTAATGGGCACGTGCGGCACAATGGTTCGCTTTTAGAGGACAAGCAGGTTAATGAGTCAATAAAGGCACTAATATTCCATTTCTGGTCAGGGTGCTTTAGCTCTAAGGACCTTGAATTCTGAAAACATTGTTCAAATAGCTTTATCTGGTATTCATGAGCTTCCCTTCTCTGCAGTCCTGATATGCAAGCTAACTGTACTAATGGGCAACATCAGCCTAAAACTGGCTTTCCGAAGTTGTTCTCTGGAACCGATATGATTGTGAAGGCAGTGTCTAATGTGTCTCTGTGTGTATCTGCTCCATCATTTCCAACCTATTCTCAGACTCTACTGCAATTGGAATTCCAGCATATTGGAAAGATTACAGAAGAGTACCATTATCCTGAAACTTTTGAAAACCATCAGTCTGCACTAAGTTCAAGACTGGCTTTATAAACTGATCTTTAAGTATTAGTAAAACTACTGCTGATAAACTACTCCAGAGGAATTCTGGGCTAACAATTTGCCTTCCTACCTTTCTCTCTTCCTTCAACTTTTCTCCTTTCTTTCCTTTCTGTCTCCTTACTTCCTTTCTCTCTTCCTCCCTCTTTCTTTCCTTTTCTTTCTCTCTTTTCCCCTTTCTTTTTCTCCTGTCTTCCTTCTTTCCTTATTTCTTTGTATTAGAACAGGACATTGGAAATTTTTAAAATCTAGCTTTCTCCTATGCGCACACGATGGTAGATCCTGATTCCTTGTTTTCCCCGTTTATGTGATGGTGTGCACAAATGTCTGGAAATATTTGTGAATCAAGGGGCTGATTTTTTGACAGGAACACCAGCTCTTAAGCATTGAAGTGATTGTTTTATTCAAAGTAGCCATCATAGGAGAATATATATTTAATCAGTAAGTGCCTCCCTGACTCTAAATGTTTTGAAACTCCTCTTCTGAATCTGCCTTCCATGACAGTTTCAGGGAGTCTCTCTACATTTTATTTTATTCTATTTGTTTTATTCTCTATTTGACTCAAAATGCATTCCTTGGATTAATCATTTACTCTATTTACCAGACTTAGATCCAATATATTTTGCTTATTTTAAAATGACAACTCCAAGGATGAATGTTTACCAGTACAAAGGACAGTCAAAAGAATGTACCCACTTAAAGATCAAAAGTATGTACCTACTTAAAGATCAAAACTCTTTAAACTTTTACCCAATAACCGGCATTAGTTGGCATATTGAACAAAAATTTATGTTCGCTGTCCAACTCAATGTGACAGCTAAACTTAAGAAATTGATTATATAGACCAATATACAATATAAAAATTTAAATGCAAGACCATCATTGCAATATTATAAGACATACTCTTATACACATTTACATAAACAGAATTACTTTATAATGTTTAGACTGGTTACCAGTCAGTAATCAAATTATGGGTGGTTTTAATTTTCTTTTTCTTTCCAGAGTATATAAAAATACTTTTGTAATCAAAGGGGAAGAAATGATTTGGGCTCTTAAAGATAATTCTAAATACAAATTTTAAAATGCTGAGTAATGACATCATCTCTAGTATAAATACATAACCTTTAAGGATTCACAAGTATCTCAATATGTTTGGGTTATGTTTTTTTGTAAATTTCACATTGTGGTAGAAATGTACACGTATATGATACATACTTGTACATGCACTACCAACTTCTCCTTATTACAACTGAAACAAATCAGAGACACTAAAGTCCTTTAAAATCACTCCTGCTGAGCCATGGTCTGCGTGTCATAGAGCATTGTATCCAGTACGTACCTAACTATTATGGTCAGGACCCCTACTTTCTGGGGTCAGCTTGGCCAGGACACACTGTACCACACTCTGAAAGGCATGCACTTAGATTATCTGGGCCCACTGTAAAATAGGCTTCAGACCCCATCCATCTCTAAAAGTCAGGAAATCCTTTTACTCACTGGTTTGATAATAAATAATTACTAGATAGATTGTTGTTCCATTAGTAATGCTACCCACAGCAAACTGAATTCATCAGAGGCAACAAAGAAAGGATTTGATGGATTGTCTCTTAAATCATACTAGAATTTCCCCAGATTAGTTTGGCAGTGAATGTAGGATCTCAGGAACAATGAGGTTTAATCATGCCATCTCTACAAGGTAAGCAACTGCATTTTCACCTTTTCCAAAGACAAAGGTAGCCCTTGATTTTACTCTATAATAAAACTCTCTTCAGAGTCTCCTACTTGTGTGTTTCTAGGCATAATCCTGCTCCACATAACTTGAGGAATCTGGAAAATATGCACTGCAAAAAATAGTGATGTGACAGTGAACCTTAAGTCATCACAAATGTCTTTTCACTTAGAAAATTTTTTCTGACTACCAGTTTTTCAGATTTTATTTCTATACTAGAGGCCTGGTGCACGACATTCATGCACTGGGGGCAGGAGTCCCTCAGCCCGGCCTGTGCCCTCTCGCAGTTTGGGACCCCTCGGGGGATGTCTGACTGCCGCTGCGCTCACCAGCTGTGAAGCCGGCCTTGCTGCTCCTTAGTGCTGCCTCCGAGGCAGGAGAGGCTCGCTGGTGCTCCCCTTGTGGGAGCGCGCTGACCACCAGGGGGCAGCTCCTGTGTTGAGTGTCTACCCCCTGGTGGTCAGTGTGCATCATAGTGACTGGTCGTTCCACCGTTCGGTCGATTTACATATTAGCCTTTTATTACATAGGATTATTCAGAGTAATGCTAGATACTACTATAAATAAATCACAAATATTAAATGGATACATACACTACATCTTTTTCTTATTCTTTTCACAGTCTGACAGATAGCTTCCTTCCTCATCATGACTCAGGGATCTAGGATTCTTCTATCTATGACTCTGCTGAGCCCTAACAGCTTGAATTTTTCCAGCTGTCAGGGAGAAAGAGCCCATGGACAAATCCCACCTACTTCTTAATAGCAGAGCAGAAGGGACACGCCCACATTGATTGGCAAGAGTTAATCACATGGCCACCTGGATATGAGGATTGCAAGGAAATGTAGTTCCTGCTTGGGCAGCTGCTTCTCAACTTTACACTACGGAAGGGTGGTCACAAATTGTTTTTGTCCTCACCTAAGGATATGCTTATTGATTTTAGAGAGAGAAATGGAGTGGGGGGAGAAAGAGAGAATAAAATCCACATCTATCAGTTGCCTCCCCCTGAGATAGTTAACTGCTGAAGCCAAGGAGATGATGCTCCAAACAACTGAGTCACCCGGCTAGTCAGGGTGTTCATAAATTTTGATGTAGAGTCCCATATCTCTGCCCCATTCCCTTGGCCTTCTTGCTGTAAAAATGTTTTTAAATATATGAATATGTAAAATCTACCAAGATATAATATTTATTCACACATGCATTGATTTTCTCATTCAACAAATGCTTATTTGATAGTCTATCATGTGTATGGCCCTATATACTCAAGCATTGGGATTACAATAGTGGAAAAGACAGTCCTGGTATTTTTACCCTCAAGAGCTTACAGTCTAGTTACAGCTTTAAATGATAAATAAGTAGCCAGGCAACACTAGAAGATAGGGCACAGTGACACTGAAGAGCAGTGGTTGGTGAGAGGCCTGCTTTGAATGGATAATTGGAGAAAGCCCCTCTGACAGCAGGCATTTGATCCTTGACATGAAGCCTATAGAGAAGATAACTATGCAATGAGCACAGAGGTGAGAACAACATATACAAAGCCCTTTAGATAGAAGATAGTTCAAAGGGCTTTAACTACATATTTTTTCTAAAGACTGGACATAGCTTTACAATAACTAGATTTCTCACCCTGGATATTAGATATAAACTACAAATAGGAAAGGGAACATTTACAATAAAAAAAAATCTAGTGGCTAATACTTTGACCAAATGATTAAATTCACATCACCTATAATGGAATAAAATCACAGTTTATGCCCCTGATATGACGGACTGAGGACACCATCAATTCCATAGTGTTCAAAAATAAAAAATAATCATTTTAACCTGAAGCTAATCACGAGAAATCAATTAGACAAATTCTGAGATATCCTGTAACACCACGGGCCTGAATTCTTTAAATTGAGAGTAAAGGGACAGGACAGCTAAATGCAATGCATGATCCTGGATTAAATCATGGATAAAATATACACACAGACACAGACATCAGTAAAAAAAAACAATGGCTATAAAGGGCCTTATTGAGACAATTGTGAAAGTTTGACTATGACTATATGTTACATAATAGTATTGTGTTGATGCTAAGTTTCCTCAATGATAAAGGTGTTATGGTTATGTAGGATGCCCTTGTGTTATCAAATATATAATGAAGGGTTCAGGGATAAACTATGAACCTAGGTGATGAGTACATGAATGTTTATTGTATTATTCTTACAAATTTTCTTTTTTTTTCTCAAATAAGTTTGAGGAAATAATTAGGTTCTTGATTCTTGTTTTATAGAAGTTACTCAGAGTGCTACTCAGAGAAGAAATGGGGTTTGGGGTTAGTGGGCATGCAGAAGAGCAGCCAGGGGTCTATCGAGGTGGTCCAGGATAGAAATGCTGGTGGTTCCCCCAGTCATTGCAGTGGATATTAAGAGTAAATTTGGAGGTGGACTAATAGATGGATTCAAATGTATTTTGGAAGTAGAATTAACAGCTTTTTCATAGATTGAATGTGAGAAAGTGAAAGTGAAAAAATAAAATAATGATGGGAGTCATGTAGTATATAAACTCACGTTAGGGGTGAATCTCATACTTAGATAGTTAACTGCTGAAGCCAAGAGAAGAGCTTGATTCCCTCACACAAGGTTCTCCATGTTCAGAGGATACAAATACGCCAGCTTTGTCAGAGCAAGCGTGGCAGTTCTTAGTACTGAGATCTGCAAAGTTTTTCCTCTGGGTGCTCATAACAAGGGCGGCTGGATGTAAACATCACTCCTTCCATTTGTGCACTTCCGGTGACCACAATACCAACCATTTCAATGACTCCGCTTGGCTTTGGCAAGCAGACATATCATCAATGGGCATCTTCAAAATTCCTGTGGAGAGAAAACCCACCAGACCTCAAACGATAAGCTAACTGCAACTTGGAGCAAATAAGCAGTTTTTGTTCAGTTCAGGCCAACGTGTTGCTTGGTGTTTTATGCAAGAGCTGTTATTGCAGTCACATTGGGGAGGAGATTCAATGTGAATGGTAAATTTTAACAAATGCCCACACTTCCTATTTCCTATTTCTATTTTAGTTGGTGGCAGTTAGGATTTACTACGCAACACTTAAAATACAAATGGTGTGATGTTAAGGGATATATAGAAATATGTGGAAGTGACAGATTTGCAACCTCAAAGCGTGACTTCAAAATATTGGTGCCGGAAAGATTTCCAGTTCCGGAAGGCGGCTGAGACACACCACACAGAGCCCCCGCAGGTGAGGGGACAGCTTGAAGGGGGAGCTGCAGGCCTGGATGTTGAAGTGAAGCTGTGCAGAGCTGAAGGCAGTGTGGAGCAGGCAGATGGAGGAGGCCTTTGGGTGCCAATCGCACGATGGATGGCACAGACAGTGCGCAGAGAGTGAGGAAATACTGCTAAGCGGGGAAACTGAGAGCATAAGGACGGGAGGAGAAGATCAAGAAAGAAAGCCAAGAACTTCAGGAAAATGTAGAAGCAGGGTTATGTGAGGAGAATATGCGGGCATCTTCCATCCTCCCCTCCTCTGCCTGGATCTTCTGCCAGGCGGCTGGATTCTGAGGACCCTGCTGCCAGGGTCTCCCGTGCTCTCTCCAGCCAGTTGGTACCATCCAATGGGAGCCACTTGGAGAGAATCAGAGGACAAACATGGGGAGAGGTTTGCTTCCTCCCTAGCCCTGACCTGCCTGGTCTCAGTGCATCTTGGACCCTCCTGTACAGCCACAGCCTCACTGGCTTGCTACTCTTGCCCTTCAGCCCTGCGATTGATCCTGGCTTCCCACTTTTGCCAGCCCAAGGGTATACATCATCTCATACTTGTTTCCCTTAACTGTTACTCACATCTTGCAAGTATATAGTCACTTCATTAAATGCTCCTCAAGAAAACGTCCACTAGTTCTGGCTGGGATCCTAACTCACACAGGGAGTTCAAGAACTCCCATATCCAACTTCAAGAACATTAAGAACATAATGGGAACCACACTGAGTTACATATGAATAGTCCAGCTAGGAAGTGGGAAATGGAAATGATGACTCCATCTTTCTAACACAGAAAGATGGTTAGATTCCTTAATCTTTCTGCCCTGGCATTATTCCTCAATTCTTATGACACTCATCTTTTAAGCAATGTCTCTGGTGGTCCTGCCTTGAACCTAATCTTTGCCTACAAGCAGGTCTTTGCTTTCAGTCATGAGCAGGAATCTAGAGTTCTGGACAATTCAGAACAATGAGGAAATTAACTTGGGAGGACTTTGTCCCAGGCAGTTGGATTTGTCTGGATGAGTATTACAACCTAGGAGGTGCACTTACTTGAGAATTAAACTTCAAAGCTTCCTAAGTCATGCACCCATAGTGACTCCTCTTCAGCTTATCTGTCCTGGTTTCTGCATTAATAGCAGAGATAAAATATTGTGGAGAGCAACTTTAACATATCTAGGAAGAAGCAGTGTGTATTATATGTATCACAAGTACAGTAAGAATCCAAACTGAGATTCATACACAAAAGAAAAGAGATGTTATGCCTTACTCTAAATCATTACAATAGCTTCAGATTGTATTCTAGTCTCTAGGATTAAAATAATTAAAATAGGTTTTAAAAAGTTGCTTATTTGTTAAAATGGTCATGTAAATTAAACATGCAGACACAGACAGACAAAGAGATATCTTTCTCTCTCTCTGCCCTCCCTCACCTCCACCTACACAAGCTTTCTGCCTCATCTATGGAGTGCCTATGATTGTCGCCTTTAGAGGGACGCTAATGCACAGAGAACATCATTGGAGTGCAAAGAATGGGAAGTACCTCAGCTACAATACCTAAAATTAGAAGTTGCTCTTGAAAGTCTGTCCCAGAAATAAGAGTAATCAGAGGACTGTACTTGATTGAAAACAAGTGACACTGTTTTAAGCACAAACTGCAGAAGTGAGGGACATTGGTACCTCTTAGACACAATAGCAATGGCCCTGAATGGTTTGCTATTAAAACCACTCAAAGTTCCTTTTAAAGAAAAGAGTGCTTTTCTTCTCTACCCCTCTACTAGGAGAGGTCTTTTTCCATCTGATATCAATTATGGTTCGAGTTTTATGAAACAAGGCTCTAGAAAGTTATCTTTTACTCTGCCTGCACTGACATTACAAGTTTGTATCAAACTACGGTGAGGAAGGTTGTCATAGAATATTGGAATTCTATTGTACAAAGGAAAGTCTGGAAGAAATCACCAGGAGAGCAGAACTATAGAATAATAGACTAATTCACGTCACTTATATTCATGTGGAAATATTATTGGTATAATAATAACAAGAACACAGAGAAATAAATCCAGGACATGGAAAGGGACCTTAAAAGTTAGGAAGAAAAGGTATATCACATGAATGGTGATATGACAGAAAGATGAGGTTTAATCATACCATCCCTAAGAGCTAAGTGACCATAAAGTTTAACCTTAATCAAAGTCAAGGGCAGCTCCTTTTTTTACTCTTTGTCTTCATCCTCTCCCATTGAGTGTTTCTATGCCTAATTCTACTCTGAAAAGCAAGCTTTGGAAAGTTACAAGAGCAACAACAGTTCATGTACAGAAAATTAAAATAAATAATTTCTAAGACAAATATACCAAGAACTGGAGGTGAAGGCAACTTCCATTGGAAAGAAGAAATTCCCTTATGACATGAAGATATTATGGACTCTTGTTTTAGTCATTCTTAGAAATTCCAGCTACACTTGGATAGAGCAAAATCTGGGAATAATAATATGTGAAGATAGGAAACTCAGTACTTTCAGGCAGAAACATGGGCCAACGTATGGTGGGCAAATGGAGTCTAATAAAACTAGTCCTCTCTACCTGGGGGGAATGAGGATAATCAGATTTACTTTTACAGGGAAAGATGCCAGAAGAACTCATCTGAGGAAAGAATTATAAAACACAATGAAATGCTCATCTTACCAAAAGTAAGGGAGGTCTAGTTCACAAAAATAATCATGTTCTATCACCACTAAAAAGGCAATTTGATTAAGTATAGAAATAAGTTGACTCTAAAAAACCATGGGCATATTTTGCCTGGACTTTATTGGAAAGCTTTTGATACCATGCTACACACAGGGATAATCTGTCAAATAATTATGAAATTTGGGAGGCAAGCACAGGCCTTGGCTGGATAACTACAGCCCCGTAAGCTACGTCAGATGAGGGAGCCAGCAAAGTGCCACAGAGCGATCCATTTGAGGAACAATTTGGTTCTCTCGATGTATTAATGAAGCCGGGGTAGCGGGGAGAAAAGAAAAAAATAGAACAGGCAGTCAAGTCATCTCACTTTCAGACGATGAAATATGGGATGATTGTGTAAGGGAAGGAGGGCTAGATTTTTTCTTAGCAGAAAGAACATCTTGGGCAGCATTTTCCAGTCATGTTGCACTAGGCTTGGGGCTTTCCAATTCCCTCGGATAGATTTGCTTTTTCTTTAATAATACATTGGGTGTGTATACTGCTTCTCTTCCTCAGAGCACAAAGTCCTTTCCATGGATGCTTATTTCATTTCTTCTCATCAAAACCTGTAAGTTCAAAAATGCCGGTAAAGTTGTCTAACAGGCAAGAAGGAGAAGTTCACATAGGCCAACTAATGCACCCATGGTCACAGGGACATGCTGTATCTAGTTAACCAGTTGTCCTCATCAGTGGATAACCTGAATGGAGGGTTGGACACCAATGATTAGCTATTCTAGCAGAGCAGTGATATACAATGCTTCCCCTGGTTCCGTAGGCTTCTTACTCTAGGCCAGGAATTGGCAAACTCTGGTCCATGTGCCAAATCTGGACTGTGGCTCACCAGTTAAAAATGATTTTTACATTTTCAAGTAGGTGGAAAAGAAGATTAATATTTTGTGACATGTGAAAACTATATGAAATTCAGATTTTAGTGTTGCCAAAGTTACGTTTTATTGGAACAAGGCCATGCCCATTCTTTTATTTACTGTCTCTGACTGCTTTTGTGCTACAAAGCATATCAGAATAGTTGTGACAGAGGCCATATGGCCCACAGAGCCTAAAATATTTATTATTTGGCCCTTGACAGAGAAGGTCTGCAGACTCAATGGGTTTCTTTTTTCTTTCTTTCTTTCTCCTCTCCATCTTTCCTTCCATCCTTCCTTCCTCCCTTCCTTCCTTCCTTCCTTCCTTCCTTCCTTCCTTCCTTCCTTCCTTCCTTCCTTCCTTTCTTTTAGCAATCAAAACTTTCTTTTAAAAAAGTCTTTTATAGGGAACTGCAGCTCCACCTTCAACACCCTCCTGCCACATATTACTCCCCAAAGTGGAGCCAGAAGCTTGCCCTACAGTAAAGTTGAGTTCCAAAATGACAAAGCCAGTGAAACAGGACTTGAGTCTCCTTCTCTCTTAAACCAAACCAACTAGATATGTAAGAGCTGGTGCCATCTCCCCGCTTGGTGAAGGACAGTGACTTCCCCAGACAACCCCTTTCCTATTTGGTTGTGTGCCATAAGCATGTCTTATTTATCTTTCCATCCCCAGCTCCTGGCACTTACTTGGACTTAATAAATACTGAAGTGACAAATGTTAATGGATTGGAAAAAATGAATGACTTATAACCCTAGTTCAGTCAACATTTAGGCCAGAGAGAAGCTCCATACTCTGCCTCTTGTCCCACTTCCTAAATTTTTTTCTGTTTTTTAAAAACATGTTTTACTGATTTCATAAAGAGGAAGGGAGCGGGAGAGAGAGAGAGAAACATCAAAGATGAGAGAGAATCATCGATCGACTGCCTCCTGCACACCCCCAACTGGGGATTGAGCCTGAAACCCAAGCATGTGCCCTGACTGGGAATCAAACTGTGACCTCCTGGTTCATGGGTCAATACTGAAGCACTGAGCCACACCAGCCAGGCCTATTTCCTAGTTTTTAAATAGCATCTCTGTCCTTCTTCAGAACTCCCTGAACTCATGGAGATTAATGGAAAAGAACAAACACAACAGCATCCTTTTCATTAAACAAAATGAAACAAAAAAAACAACAACCAAGTATATCATTTCTTCCACTAGCAGAAATAATTCCCACAGCTTAAAGAGCAGTTGGTGATATTTAGAAGAATTAGGAAATGAATTCTCACTAATCAACATTGGTTAGTTTCACAATGAGAAAAGAGAAAACATTTATTTAAAAAGTCCATAATAATTCTGTTTTGAGGAAAATCGGGGCCAGTTTCAAACTTACCCAGTTACCATGCCCTTTTATAAATAAAGTTGGTGATATTTTTTTTCCAGGTATATTTGCTCATCCTGCAATAATTCAACAAATCCAGGCCTATTTTTGTCCTCTGAACATTACCAGGTTATATAGAGAAAGACAAAGTTTTTACATCAGTCTCCATAATTCAGGAGAAAGTGTTAGAATCCATAGGCATAAACCAAATATAATCTTTGCTTCTGTATCCTCCTCTCTGCTAATGATCTTTTTTACATGTGATGTCAACCATACCCAAAAGGCAAAAATGCAAGTGGAGGTGAGATTCAGTCCTCTGCGGAGCTTAGCTGCATTTCTCCTGGATTAGCAGATCTGTGAGATATAAAATGAACAAGAATTGATCCTATCCTTTTTAATGATGGCTTTGCTGCTGTAGCAAAGAAGATAAATGGTGACTTCAGACTATGATTAACCCCAAATGAACTGTTTCAGTCACTGCCCAGACAAGCAGAGAAAGTCTGCTCAGGTGGAAGTATGAGACAATTTACAGAGTGAAAAGGGGCTCTTTACAGAGCAACATTAAGGGAAACTCCAGGGGACAAGGAGCACCCAGAGACTAGCCACAGTGGAAGCTATTACCATCCTGAGACCTGAAGAGGCAGGGGAGAGAGTAGTCCTAGAGAATTCCATTGAGAGCTGGAGGCATAGAGAAGAGCCACCTATAGTTGAGGGATATGGAGGCTTCTTGGCCAAGGCAGCACAAAGCAGGGAGCAAATAGAGGAAGAATGCCCTATCCTTTTGCTTCTGCCCTTTGATCTCCTGCCATAGCTTCCCATTGGCTTATTCCTACCAGCAGCTAGTGGTTAAGGAAGTCTGGCCAATGCAGGGGTAGAGGTCATAAAGGACTTCTGTCTCCCCAGTCCAGGCAAATATCAATACAGAGAAAGTGAAGAATGGGTAGACAGGGGGGACTAATGGAGAATGACCAGCAGATGAGCCACAATATGAAACGATTGTCCATAGCCTCCTTGTCTGCCATAGCCAACCAACCATACTAGTATACCTTTCTCTAACTCTCTTCTGCATGTTTCTATATTCTCCAAGTAAAGGAGAACAAATTAACAAGCAATTGTATTTTCTAAGCCGTTAGACATATGCAGGAGAATGATTGGCCAGCTATAAGAAATCTATTTGCCTGAAATTTTGAAAAAATCTTTTTGTTTTTAATTTCCTATCTGTTTCCTGGATACCACAAGGAAGTAATAATATTTTAATCTTGTATAATTTTACTAGCATTTCTATATCTTAAACAACTGAATTTCCTCTAATATATAACATTCTGTTCTGGATTTCCTCCTTAATATATCCCTTCGTTATAGCCCAGCCCAGAGGTGACAGATTTACTTCATTAATGAGCCTCAGTTCTGTGCAAGGTAGTCAAGAGCAGGGCTGGACTTGCCAACAGAATCCATGGGTTTGGGTCCTTGATCTTTCACTTTTAGTACTTGATTGATCTTGATCATATGCAAGCCTCCTAACCTCTCCAAGGCTTCAGTTTCATCATTTGTAAAATGATGGAGTTGAACTGCATTGATGGTAAGGTTCCTTTTAACTCTGAGACTCTGTGCTTCTTATACTCAAGCAACTGAAAGTGTTGCATTGCAGCAAGAATATATTACAGACTTAATAGTGCCTGGTATGGGACATGGAGGGAGAGATCCAATAGTGAGAATCAATACTCACTAATATAGAACAGGAGATGGAAAGTGCTGAGAGCAGTCAATCAAGGGCTAATGCACAGCAGACTTCTTGGCCAAGGCTAAAGACTGAAAGAAAAATGAAGCATGTGGAGGGAGGGCCAAGGGGTAGTATCAAGATAAGGCTCCCTTTAGGAATAGCTGCTCATAGAAGCAAGAAATCACTTATAAATCATGGCAACTTTTAGTTTTTCTTGTTTGCAATGGTTGCAGGTTTGTCTGTTATTGTTAGCTGTTAACTAGAAGTTGGCATATTGCTCCCCAGGCTCTGAGTATAGTTCTGATATTCAGTATCTAAGTGAAACAGGCTTGGTCCATCATGTGGCTCAGCCATGGCCAAGAATTCTGAACCGCATAGTGTAAACTTGGTATGTGGTTTGTTTGGATCTGGTTTTTCCTGCTTCTCTCTGCAATAGCTATTGGGACTGTTAATAGGAATTATGTACCAGGAAATGCCTAGTGAATTTACTAATAGGGAAACCACCTATGTGTGGTGATAAAAAAAATTATTACTGTTGGTACTATTATCTATTGCATACAAGGCAAGATGATATTGGACAATATATTAGAAAGAAACTATTACTCTGATTATCAAAAAAAAATGTTCCTGTCTCTTTCCATGACAAGGGACCATACACATTTTAAATTTAATGATGAGGAGCCTCTCAAACCCTTTAAAACAGAATAAAAATAAGGAAAAATATCAATTATTCATACTATTTGTTGTCAGTCTGTCCCTGTGCATACAGTTAAATTCCTCTCTCTATTGGTAACTCAAGTACACATCCTAGAAATCAGGCCAGGTCACTGAGTTCTCTAATCTGACGTGTTGGGAACAGTGGGCAGCCAGCTGGGGGAGAGGGGGCATAAACAGCAGACCTTTGGTGGTCTCTTCTCCTAGGCACTGTCCCCTTAGTAAACCTGCAGTAGGAACAAGATTGCTTTATATTCTGTTTCTTCACCGACATTGCAAATGATAACACTATTCAATAAAGAACCCAGTGGTCATCCTTGGAGGAGGGAAAAGTAAGTAGCTAGTATTTTTCATGGCTGAAGGGAAAACCAGGGAGAGAGCATTTCCCAGATCACAGAGGCCACTGCTGGAGAACACAATTAACACCGAGCACTTGGCCTTGTGCAGGCCATCCCCAAGCCTGCGGCCTTGAGTTGTTATCAGGGCAGATACATCAATCCCCAGCTCTCTTCTGAGGCTGCCACATACGTCAGGAAGGGCCTTCCGAATTCCTTTGAAGATGAATAAGTAAACATTGCTTAATTCCAGCCCTTTGTCCTCAGTGGTTATTTTTTTTCTTCCTTTTGAGTTGGTTCATTGAGAAACCAGGTCAGAAATAGCACACAAGCCTCATGATACTCTTTGTTAGAAGATGTAGGTGATATTGTTTTATGTAGTTCTGCAATCTTTGCCCAGGGCTGAAAGTAGCTTCTTGATAATTGAGTCTTCCAGATGACTCAGATTCATTATAACACCAGCTGGGCCTTAAGCATGAGCTGGTTCTGATTTGAACTTAGAATTGTGGCTTTTCAGTTCACAACCTCGGGAACAGATATTACTTACAAAAGCCCACTGTAAGGTTTTATTTTGCTTTTTTCTGTTTCAGAGGCTAAGCATCAGCTTTTACCCTCCAGATTTTCAAACTTTTCGGGAGATCCCAAATAATAACACAATCTCTATAGCTGAATGAGTTCAGGGAAGTTTTATTTTTTTTTAATGGAATAAAATATATTTTCTCCCTTTGAGGATCATACAAGAAGTCTTCTGATAGTGACTATCTTTAATGATCATTTGTGTAGCTATATTTAAGGTATTTGCAAGCTGATAATGAAAGGCAGCCTTATTCATTTATATGTATATTTTATACATATTTCTATGGTGCTTTTTTCTGAATTTATAGAAGGCCTTTACATAGTTTAGATAATCCTAACACTATCCATATGAGATATGTGGATAAAGATGAAGATGAAGGGGAAAGAGACTCTCCACTTTTAACCATATAACCATAGTCAAAACCAAGAAGAAGGCATGAGAGAGACAGACACAGAGAAACAATAGGGATTTCCCACCAGTTTAAGCCCTTCCTGAAATTTTCCCAGGTAAGTCTAAATCTCTTTTTTTCCCTCTGCCGCCACTCACTACCATTTTAGTTTGTCAGAATTTTCTTCTTCCCTGGCCCTGTCCCAAGGCCCTTTCCTGATCCCTTCTGTAATAAAGCCCCAGAGAACTGGATTTCATAACAAAGCCTATCTTATTCTATTTTGTACAATGCTTATGTGTGTCTTCCTTGGGTGCAGAACTGTATAATTCCTCTGTTTTACGCACAGAGCACTTGGCATCTGGTCATAGTAGATGCTAAATATCTATTTGTTAAATGAGTCAAAAGCAATTTTAATTTCCAAATTGATGTTTTCCTGTAGGAAAATCTGCAAACGAAACATTTTGCTCATTTTGCTTTTCGTTATCTACTCAGTTGTCAATTTTCAGTCTTCTTTCCTGTGTTTCTTGAATCCATTGTCCTTTCTCTGCCATTGTTCACTTGGGATAGCTTTTAGGTTCTAATCTCTTTTTATCCCTCACTCTGCCCTCCTCTTTTGTTTCTACTCACTGCTTCAACTCTTGGTCACATACAGTCTTCTGTGTAAAACAGAAAACCAACAAGCAAATCCAGTTGACCCTTGAACAACACAGAGTGGAACTGCATGGGTCCCTTTACCCATGATTCTTTAAAATAAATATAAATAAATTTGGCCCTCCATATCCTCAGGTTTCGCATCCATGAATTCAAGAAACTTTGATACAAAAACATTATTTTCAGTCCATAGTTGGGAATCTGGGAAGGCAAAGGGCACTGTTCTAAGCCATTTTATATGAAGGACTCAAGCATCCATAGATTGTGGTATCTGTGGGGTCCTGGAACCAGTCCCCTATGGATACTGAAGAACAATTTGAAGTCAAAAGTCGTAAATGAATTTTTCACTTCCAGGGAGGGTGGGAGACCCTAACCCCAACATTGTTCAAAGTTCACTGTACTCCCAAAGTCAATACCCAGTGTTCTTCATCACCAACTATACTACAAACTCTCTCAACATATGGCAGCCTTATTTCCCATGTACTGGTTGCTATAAAATTTGTATACTAGCCTAACTGGACTTTGGGTTGGTTCTAGAAGATTCTTAACCCCACTATCAATGTCCTCTTGCTCATTCAGTCTACATAGAATAGCCATACCTCCAGACTGCCACCTGAACTATTGTGATCTCACATGTCTTTTTAGCTCTAGCCCAAAGATACAATCTTCTATTAAATCTTTATTTTCTCTCCACCCCAAACTGACATGAACTATCCTTGTTGGAGATTTCTCTGTCTCTCCATTATTTGGATTCTTTTCTAATCAGGAGTGATGTTTGACTCATTTTGGTATAATACAGCACCTGGCAGAATGCCTTGCACATAATAGGTTTCAATAAATATTTGTTTGAGTTGAGTCTCTTAAAATTCATTCATACTTATCCATAAAGGGCAAAAGACTCTATTTGGTACTTCTCTAATTCTCAATATCCTCTTTCAATTCCACTTTATTTCTCACTCTCAGAATTTAAATGTCACTTTACAATTCCCCAAATAAAATGAACTTCTTCCATTGCTTTCCATCTTCACCTCCTTTCTCTGTCATTTAAATTTTTTCTTTCTCATCTCTTCTGCTCTTTTCTTCAGTTTACCCCCAACTCTGAGCAAACCAGTGCATCACTTAGAATATTGGATGTCAGTTCAGATGACCTCAAAGATTTCTTTTAGTTCCATTAGCCAATAGTTTAACATTTCATACTTGGGAATCCAAATTATTACAGACTTAACACTTGTGTTCCGATAAGTCTTTCATATTTTAACTTAATTGTAATAATAAAGCAGTGTAGAGATCTTTAGGGCCCCAGAAGGGAGAATGCAGTAATTCACTAGGTGGTGTAGCACCCAATCTGGGGAGGAATTCTGCTAAGGGAGGAGATCCAGATGTGTTTCTAGCTGCACAGCACAATTGCAGCCTGGGAAACTGCATTGTCTGGATGCTCAAGGAAAGGCAGGCTGACCTGTCCTTTTTGCTTCCAGCATGCCTTTGGGGAATGTTTCATATTTTTATCCAGTTGTTCAATAACAATGTTGCCAGTTCCCAAAGTACCTACTAGTAAAGTTGCAATGCCTCAGAAATATAAATTAAATGAGAGAATTTTGAAAGAACTATGTATTTGTCAAACTTAACTGTTGCCTAGTCTTCAGTTCTACCACAGGACAGAGTAATAGGGAAAGTGTGGAGCGGGCAGAAAAGTTAGTGCTGATAACCAAGGAGATGCTTTTGAAGCACTTTCCAGATATAATTAGACATGAATAAGGAAATGAGAAGCAATACTAATTGGAGCTGCATTTTTCCACAGAATATTCAGGGTGGGGCAAAAGTAGGTTTACAATGATTTGTATGGAAAATAATATAATCCTATCTAATAAAAGAGAAACATGGTAATTAGCCGTACGGCCGCTACCCTTCCCATTGGCTAATCAGTGAGATATGCAAATTAACTGCCAACCAAGATGGCGGCCGGCAGCCAGGCAGCTTGAAGCGAACAGGGAGGCTTGCTTGCTTCAGTGACGGAGGAAGCCAAGCTTCCCCACCTGCCTTGCCGGCCTCTGAGCTTGCAGCTTGAAACATTGTAACAAATATAGAAGCTAAACAAAACCCCAGAAACCACTTTAAGTCAGCCAGGCTTCAGCCAGCAAAACCGCAACGTTGTTTCAAATACAGAAGGTAAAGAAAGGCCAGAAACCTGCTTTCAGCAGCCGAGCCTCAGAGAGAAAGCCGGCTCTCAGTTCCAGTGACAGGCATAGAATGTAAATAAATGCCAGAATAAAAAAAATAAATAAAGGAGAGGTTTGGAGCTTCAGTAGCCCGCCAGCCT
>NW_005360124.1:5629318-5646569 GCF_000412655.1 Myotis brandtii | reverse complement strand
GTGCTTTTCCGAATTAATGAGAGAAAACATTGATTCTCCTGCTGCCCACGAAGGTGGAAAGTGAAGTGGGGAGACATGTGGGGAATGAGCAAGGTTCCCTGTCTGGGGGTTCCAAATCTGCTGTTGGTTTCTTTCACCACTGACTAGAGATATACAGGGTGTCCCCCCAAAATGTATACACACTTTGAATACCTACTAATTCCAATGGTTTTAAGCATAAGAAAGGAACAACAATGGAGCTGTTACCTGTTAAAAGTGTGGGCACAAACAGGTAGTTGGACATTCCCTGAGGGGTCTCAGATTGGAGAGGGTGAAGGCCAGACTGAGGGGCCCCTTCTCCCCCCCCCACCCCAGTGCATGAATTTCGTGCACCAGGCTACTAGTAATTAATAAAAATACAGGAATAAACTCTGTGTTATCCATACTCACAACTATAAACCTATTTTTATGTGGCAGCAATGAGGGTAAAAAGTGCACATAAAATCAACAAAATAAGAATAAATCACACATGTCAAATATTTGCAAAATGATGAAAATAAATTGTAGAAGAAATAATAGAAGTTATCTCCATTGCTATCAATCATTATTATGTGTCATATAATTATAAATATTTCTTGTTATACAATAAATGCATGTTTATATTATATCACTATTATTAGTCGAATTAATCTGTTCTTAGGAACCCATTATGAGTATTAAGCAATTGCATTGTTAAATACATCTCTTAGCAATAATTCGGTAACAAGGAATATTTCCTGTCTTCATGTTTCCGACCCATTATTGATCTGTGGGATATGCAGTTAGTGTATGTGAGAATGACACAGCCAGCCAACTGGAAGCTGGGTTTTCTTTAATATGCAGTCCTGTCCCCAGTGCTTTGTTGTTCTGCAAAAGGAACTTTGTTTTTCTTTTTTCTATGAAGCATATCATAATATATTTGTTTCATAAATCCTCTTACCATCCTTATAAAGCACATAGAGGACATATTTTTATTTCTCCTACCTGGATGGATAGGCTGACAGGCATAGCAGAAATGATGGGGAGCCACTCATGATGTCAGACAGACCTGCCTGTGAGCTTTTCGTTGTCACTGACTTGCCACGAGACCTTGAGCAACAAAAAAAATATACATAATATCAATCTGAAAAGATGGTTGTGAGGAACTAATGAGAATATATATCTGTACAGATAGCACATTCACAGCCATCTCCCCCCCCACACACACACACAAACCCCAACATCTATTGCACATGCATGCTTTGTGTAACAGCTGGCACATTGAAACATCCATTGAAATGTGGGTGTGTTTTCATCATTTGAAGCACCTAATGGCTTTTAGTTTTTTGATGATGCAGCCATACTGCTCATTGCATCCCCTTAAATGTCGGGAGCCAAGTGCTGAGCTCCAGCACCCGCTAGCCTGTCACGGGAAACTGGACCTGATTTATATCTCATGACCTCTAGATGCTTGTGCTGTGGTCAAGATGTGATGAAGAAAGTTACGAGGCAGCCTTCTTTTTGCCCTTCTACTTAAACACAAAGCGATTTTCAACTAGTCCATTCCCCTACCTTTCGTTTTGAAGGGGATAAAAAGTCAAAACACTTAGCCATGTCTGGCATGCAATGAGCTATCAATAAATATCATTATCTCCTTGATGGCCTGGGCTCTAAATACTTTATCCCCAGGAAAGAGCAGACACATAGGTAGGGTTTATTTTTTTCCATTTTTTAACTACTATTACCACAGCTACACCATTACATATTTTTAAACTTACTTTTTTGAAATAATGTAAAATTTACAGAAGAATTGCAAGAATAGAGCAAAGAATATCCCATTATACCCTTCACCAATAATATATATGTAAATATATATATATTGTATATTTACATATTATATACATAATATATATTATGTATATAATATGTAAATATACAGTGTGTGTGTATATATATATATATATATATATATACAGTATATATATGACATTTTACCCCAAATGCTTTGGCATATTTTTCTTAAGAACAAAGACATTCTCAGTGCAATGATCAAATCCAGGATCTATATAATACTAGTTTCTATATGCTGTCTATAAGAGAATTTCACTAATTCTCCCTAATTAGGTTATTATAGTATTTTATTTTCCCTGATCCAAGGTAGGCTCATTTGTTGCATTTAGTTTCCTGTCTCCTTCCCCTCCTTCCTGAATTTATCTCCTTGTTCTAGGAGACATGCGAGAGTGTGGTGCAAAAATCAGTGAAGACAAAGCTTTTATTTCTAATGAGGAACAGCATATTTTCATAAAATAGAATAGATTCTTTACAAGAACTATTAATTTTCTTTGATTCTACCAAAAATCCCTCCCCGCTCCCCCCCCCCCCAAAAAAAAATCTAAGGGGCTTTAATCTCACCTCTCTAGTTTCATCAAGACCACTTACAAAGGTCATTTACCATGAAACAGCCAGAGGGCTGGGCCTACTTTAACCTGCGCTATTTTCCAGCATGCTTTGAGTATAAACCAAGTCCCTGCAAAGTTCCTGAGTGGGATCTGTGTCTAGCCCTGAAGTGGTTAAAAGGTCTGGGCAGAACTACGTATTGTACAATTCCATTTATATGAAGTAAAACAGATTAGCGGTTGCCTGAGGCTACGGGGTGGAAACCGGTATTGATTGCAAACAGGCATGGGGGATCTTTTTGTGATGGTAAAGATGTTCGAAAATTGGGTTGTGATGAGGATTGTGCAACTCTGTAAATTTACTAATAGCATTAAGTCATATGCTTAAAATAGGTAAGCTTTATGCTATGTAAATTATACATTAAGAAAGCTAGAGAAAGGAAGGGTGGAATGAAGGAAGGAGGGAGAAAGATAGAGAGAGAGGGAAAAAGAAAGGTAGGTCCCAGAAAAAAACAAAACTCTGGACCAAGAAATCTTATCTGTAGAGCAATTTAGGCAAATTTCAGGGATGGGGCCTCCCAGATAAAGGCAACAGAAGACATCAGTTCCCTGTGGCTGCTCTTACCTACACCTTGTTTGGAGTGATGAACAATGCTTGTCAGTTATTGAAACCTTGTCAGTACCTAGAAAACGTTTCTATTCTTCCTACTAGAAGCCTGATCCTACACTATTTGTTACCCTATATAAAAATCCTGCCTAAATTCATGAGTGCGGGCTCAAGAAACCGTGCTCAAAATTAAAGAGAAGTAGTTCCTGCAAATGTTTTGAAACTTTTGAAGAAAAAGCAAAACCAATAGAAGTTGCTAAACCTATGTTCCTGACAATGTCTGTTTGTATGAAAATGGTCAGAGTAAACAGGTCTACATCCATATCAGCATAATGCCGAAACGGTGGTATCTTGGAATAAAGAGCATCATGCAAGCTTCATTGCAGGAAAACTCTAAATGTTCAGAGTGTTTATGCCTCAATGACCTCAAAATTATTTTGGTGCTTTAAATTAGGTAAGCTCTCCAAGCATCCCTTCTGTGGCCCGAATACCTACCTCCTGTAAAAAGCATGCAGAAAACTTCAGTGAAGCAACAAGGCTGTAACAGTGGGGGAAATGATTGATTTCACTTGAATACCGCCAACAACAAAAAAATGTTTAAAAACAGTTTCACGGCTCAACTTTCTCCTTGCTTTTTTTTTCTCCTTTCTCTTATAGTTGGAATGTATTTTATCGTCTGTCAGTTTTGCCCTATGATATGTCCTCTTAAATTGGATCTGTAAGCCCTTCATAAAGTTTAATAAATCTTCAGCATTTCACCCTAAGGAAATTATATTAAAAACCTTCAAATGTGAAGTTGGGCCCGCAGACACACAGCGCTGGGAATTTTATCACCATAATCAGCGTGTAATGAAAGCCTCTGTCGCTGTTCCTTCCCAATCATAATCTGCTTGTCTTTATGAAAAAAAGGGGGGTTTGTCTGGGTTCATCTGCAAGCTTTAATTGGAAGATGTCTTCATTTCATTCCAGCCTACTGGGATAATAACTCAGCCCCGTGTTTAAACACAGGCCCTTGCCTCTGATATTTTTTCATTTAGTAAAGCATGTCTCTTTAAATGATTTAGCAAATCATCTTGAATGCCAAGCCCGGGTGATTGGCAGCTCATTGCTGGTGCACCATTTGCATGACATTTGTTCTTCAGCTAAGAAAGCTGCCACAGGTAAACAAGCAGGCCCTGTACTGACTCCCTTTGAGTCCCTTCCTGTTTATTTTCTCATAATCAAATGACATTTATGGAGAGGCAAATGCAGCTGCAGATATATGAGGAAAATGCAATCAGGCTAAACATGATGACTTCATTCAGGTGATATTTTGATTAGGGAAAGGATATTTTTATGACATGGGGGCTTTTTTTATTGAGGAATCAGGCAAATTCCCTTTTGTGTAGCGAACTCTTTATATTTAATCTATATTTTAATGTAAAGGCTGGACTCAAATAATTGGTTGACTGGACATTCGCTGATGAGGGTTTCATTAAAATGGGGGAAAGCATCAAGCGGGAGCCACATGACAGCCTTCTTTGTCCCATTCGGAAGAAAATAGCCTCTTTTCCCTCCAAAGGAAAAAAGAAAGAAAGAAAGGAAACAAGGCAATCTAATATGAAGTTATTTTATGGCATCAGTGAGGGTAGCTTTTCCTAAAGGAGATTTCAGAGGGTGGGGGGAATTATTTTACAGTTAAACATTTTATACGTGTTTCCTCGCTCATCGTCCTTCCAAGGGACATGGGTAATAACAAATCTGTTGTGGTGGATTTTTTTGTTTGTTTGTTTGTTTTTACATTTTCTTATACAAATTTTTAATAGTAACATAAAATCTCTCTAGTTGATGTGGTTGAGGAGAGAGCAAAGAGCAGGCTGCATGTCAGCAGGCTCGCTGGAAATGCAGGTGGACATAGAACTTACAGAAAGGTAGGCTTTATTTCTGGAAAATGTTTCCCTCAGCTTCTCTTAGAGTTGGATGCTGAGGACAGGAGCCAGCTGTCATTTCAGCTCTATTATAAGGATTTTTTTTCACAATCAGCTGCTAAATCCTTCTTATGGGGTATCAAAGACAACCAGAGGCCACCCAATTTGTTATGAGCTAAAAAATCACTCTAGGAAATGTATTATCTTTTTCCATCACTTCTACATCAGAAAAGAATGTGAAACATGATTATCTTAAGGATGAGAAGTAATTATAAGCCGCCCAAATTTCATTTTATTATTATTATTATTATTATTATTATTATTATTTATCATTGTGATTTCAGGTTCCTATTCTGGATAGTTTCTCTCTCATTCTCTCTCTTTCGTGATTCTTGAATGGCAAGGAATGATTCATCCAACCCTAAAGTCCTAGATAGCTCCCCAGTTCATCATGACTGAAAGGAAAATGCTGCTCCAATACAATTCTTAGCAATGGACACTCCAGCTATTCTGGGGCTGGCTGAGAGAGCAAGCTATAAGAGCCCAAGAAGTAAAAATAGAAAAGCTAGCAACAAGTTGGAGAAGGAGATATAACTGGAATGAAAAGAAAGGTATCCTATGGTTATAGTCTGCACTGGTCTTTATACTTGGGCACACAAAAAAATACTCCTTTCAGCATCATTTTCTAACCTGAAGGTCAATGATCTTAATAACAACAACAACATTTATATAGTTCTTTATCACATTTGAAATGTTTTTTCATCTATAATAATAAAGGCGTAATATGCTAATTAGACTGGACAGCCAAATGACCTTCCGGACATTATTCTGGATGTCCTTCCAGGTGAAGCTGCAACAAAAAAATACTCCTTTCAGCATCATTTTCTAACCTGAAGGTCAATGATCTTAATAACAACAACAACATTTATATAGTTCTTTATCACATTTGAAATGTTTTTTCATCTATAATAATAAAGGCGTAATATGCTAATTAGACTGGACAGCCAAATGACCTTCTGGACATCATTCTGGATGTCCTTCCAGGTGAAGCTGCGGCAGTGAGGGTTGAGGCAGAGGTGGTTAGGGGCGATCAGGCAGGCAGGCAGAGTGGTTAGGGGTGATCAGGCAGGCAGGCGAGTGGTTAGGGGCAATCAGGCACACAGACAGGTGAACAGTTAGGAGCGATCAGGCAGGCAGGCAAGTGAGCAATTAGGAGCCAGCGGTCCTGGATTGTGAGAGGGTGCAGGCCGGGCTGAGGGAACCCCCCTCCTGTACACTAATTTCATGCACCAGGCCTCTAGTTTGATATAATAATGTCTATCTGGTATAAGCTCTATATTAAGAGGATACTGAGTGTTTAATAACTGAAGAAGTTTTAGCAGGAACCTGGTCCTTTTGATGCAGATGAAAGAAATTATTTTTCCATTGTATGCTCGGTGTGGGGCACTGTCCCATGGAACTATTCGTGTCCTGGTACTGGGTTGTGTGTATAGGGGAATGGGGGGTATTCCCAGTCCTCTCCTTACTGGAGATAACTCATAATTAAAAATGTCTTTTGTTCTCTTGTTTGTTTTACTCTAAAAATCAAGAAACCTAAATACCTTGCAAGAAATCTGATTCAGATCAGATGATGAAAATAATGTAATGATTGTAAGATGTCGACCAAATTTCGTGAAAGCAGGGTGACCTTAAGGGCTTTCTGAGGAATTTGTAGAAAGTGCTAGTGAAGGATAATTCTAACTGCATTTGCCTAATTTAAGGAGACATGCACTACACACATGCACACACACACACACACACACACTTATATAGTGAGGGGAGAGAAGAAGAAGGGTGTGCTTAATATAAGGAATTGGCTCACATGATTATGGGGACTTGGAAAGTCCAAAATCCGTAGAGGGGTTGGCAGGCTGGGAGCCCAGGAAAGCCAGTGCCACAGATTAAGTTCATGACAATCTGCTGGAGAATTCTCTTTTGCTTGAGGGAAGCTGGTTTTCTTGTTCTATTGAGTCCTTCAACTGATTGGATGAGGCCCATCCACATTATGGAGGCCAGTCTCCCCTTTTAAATTTCATCCTGAAATACCATCACAGGAACACCTAACATAATGTTTGGCCAAATACCTGGATATACTGTGGCCTGGTCAAGTTGACACATAAAATTAACCATCAAACCCTTTTAAACTTATCTTTGCTAGGAGGAAGCGGGGAGAGAGAGAAAGAGAGCTGCATAGAGAGATGGTAGAGATAGCGATAGCAGTATAATCCACATCGTTTGGGATTTGAGCTGAGCTGCCACTGTATGAATGACCAAACTACAAGAATGACCAAACCAGGGCCAAGGTGCCTAATGCTCTGATCCAGAAAATGCATGTCAGCTCCCTCAAAGAGGTTTTTCTCTGTTCCTCATGGGGTAGGCAATTTTCATAGGAATGTGGCATTCTCTCTATCACTGCTTCAAACAAAGAAGTTAGCGTTTAGGAAATGCCTGTAACTTATACCCATGTAACTGGAAATATTTTCAGATTCCTGAGGCCTTTAGCAGGGCAATAAATAATGGTTTAATAGCACTAGCCAGTATGGTTCAGTGGATAGAGCATCGGCCTGCAGACCAAAGGGTCCTGGGTTCAATTCCAGTCAAGGACATGTACTTTGGTTGCCAGCTCTTCCCCAGTCCTGGTCAGGGTTCCTCCCTGGCCCTGGTCAGGGCTCATGTAGGAGGCAACCAATCGATGTGTTTCTCTCACAATGATGTTTCTCTGTCTTACTCTCTCTTTTCCACTCTCCCTAAAAATCGATGGAAAAATATCTTCCGGTAAGGATTAACACCCTCCCTCCCAGAAATAATATTTTAACATTCTCAGCTTGAAGAGAAATTGGTACAAACACTGAGACCCCAAAGAACTAACTATATTCGGTCCTTCCATGTCTGAAGGTGGTAAGCACTGACAACGATAGATGAGGTTTTCTCAACTGATTGTTTAGGCCATATTCCAAGAATTTTAGACTGGATAATCCTCTTTTCTCATTACTGCCAAGGTACTCAGTTATATTTAACATTCTAGATGAGGCAAAATTCAACCGATATAAACCTTGAGGATTTCTTTTGCATGAAGTATGCTCAGATCATTAAAAATTTGGAATTGAATCAAAACAAGGAACCATTTGATTTTTTATTATTTCCTCACACTGTAAAAAAAACCTTTTTCTCATCAGTATCCTTATGCAAAAAGTAAAACTTCTGACTTAGCTGAGTTCATTTTTTATTTTCATGCTTTTTACATAAAAAATCATTTGGTCTGATATTGAACTGAATTACATTTATTTTGTATATATTGCCCACTGCTTTTTGTATTTATATTGTGCAGCAAAAAAACAAAATGGAGCAAATGTGTGGCATGATGGAAATACCAGTGTTAATTCTAAGCTCCTTTTAAATGTGTGAGGATAGGTGTGGCAACCAGAGAAGACGAAGTTTCTGAAAGTCTGTGACACTTGTGAATTTAAAGACTACATTGTTGGTGCTGCTCTGAAAGTAAAAACTTGGACATTGGCTAATGCATACACTCACCAGCACAGAATCGGTGTCCGCACATGGACAACAAACTGCTCGTTGCAGTGAAAACGCGTATGCGGGCCACGGTCCACGTGCATAAATACAGGTATAAATACAGAGAAGAGCTAAATCCACATCTTGTTATCTGTTCCTGCCAACTTCTAAATAGCAGGTTTTACCCTGCTATTATAGATGAATATTTTAATACAAATAAGAAATTTGCCTTTTTCTCTTTCTCTGCTCTTATTGAGGCCAGAGAGAATTTTCTCCCAGAAATATCTGTTAAGCTCAGACAGTTGAACAAATTTTGCATTAGGAATGGCAATAAAGCAGTATAAAGAATAGAATAAAAAGTCCCAATACATTATCCACATGTCTTTCTCCCAGGAGGATCTGAGATTTTCCTGATAAAGGAAAAGTAAAATTTCTTCCTGCCTCCCTAGTGAAAGAATTAAGAATCTGTTTTGGAACCTTCTAATAATTGTTTTCTGGAAAGTAGATTTAAGGAGCTTATCCTCTAGTTACTTAATCCTATGAGATAATTGTAAAAGGGAGATTGTCCTGTCAGATATGAAAGGAGTATTGCAGGTTTACTGAAGAAGCATTCTGTCTTACTTTCATGCTTCTACGTACATCTCCTCAGGGTCCTTTGCAACATGGGTGAATCTTGGTTTGTACATTAAAAATAAAAAAATTATAATTTCTCCATTTTTTCATGTCAGACAGATCCCTTTTGAAATAAAGTAGATGAAGCTGTATGAAACGTGCCTTTGTTTCCTGTGTCCAGAGCTTATGCAGTTTGATTAATAACCACTATCAGGTATTCCCTTGCCCCTCTAAAAGTCAAAAGTCAGTTTGCTAAGGAATTGAAACTGTTAAATTAAATTTTTTAAAATAAATTTTTATTGATTACAGCGAGGAAGGGAGAGGGAGAGAAAGATAGAAACATCAATGATGAGAGAGAATCATTGATCGGCTGCGTCCTGCACACCCCCTACTGAGGATGGAGCCCACAACCCGGACATGTGTCCTTGACCAGAATTGAACCAAGGACCCTTCAATTTGCTGGCCAATGCTCTATCCACTGAGCCAACCATCTAGGGCGAATTTTTTTTTAAAAGTGTCTTTAAGATCCATATACAAAGAAAAATTTAACCTCTGGTTAAAATGATTGCATCAAATATTAGGCAATAACGAAGCAATCTCACCAATCAATGAGACGGTCAGGCTACCATTTTCTGAGGGTGAGGAAGCAGATGACCATACATGGAATAACACCAGGAACCTTTTCTCTTCCCTTTCCCCTTGAAAAAGACACACATCTCCTGCAATTGGAGGAAGAGAACAGGAAGCCAAACTGGCAACTGCAGGATGAAAACTCGTCTGCCTGGCATGTTCAATGCTGTTGTTCTTCATGGGGTTTTTTTTTTCTGTCCAGAGGCAAACCTAAGCCAAGAATTTCATCTTGACTTTTCTTTGAGTAGATCTGGCATGCGTTTCCTGGCTTGTAGGTGCCTTCCTAAATGTGAGAATCAGGTATAAGTTAGATTTTCATGATTTATCACATCAGCACTGACTATATCCACCAAAATGAATCCAGGAGGATATGATGGGGAAAAGTTTTTAAACTATATTGGTCATTTTCAAATTGTGCTCCAACACACCCTAGGAATTCCATGGAAAGTTCTTAAAAGCCACTATAAAAAGCAAAGGGGCAGTTAGCGGACCAAGGGCCAAGCCCTGCCTCACTCTGGACCACATTCATTTCCAACAGAAAAGTTCCAGTGTTATTGGATTTTACTTATCCAAACTCCACGTAAGATTTCATTTGAAGAAAAAGAGTCTATGGAAACAAAGCCCTAAAAAATAAGCCCTGTAAACAATTTGTATTTTCTTCAAACTCAAAAGAAATCTGACTGGCTCTTGATGGCTCAGGGCCTATGAAATACCCATGATATATGTGTCAGGTAGCACGGTTTATTCCTTTGCCTGGGTGTCTTTCATTCCTTTGTTACCTCCTTATTGGTTCAAGGTGTTGGGAGTAGGGAGAAGACTTTTTCCCCAAACCTTGGCTGGTTATCAGAATCACCTGGGAATTTGGTAAAATACAAAGACCAGACCCACCTCTTCAACCAGTCTATTCCTCTGTGTTATTATCCCTCCAGATAATGCCGATACACACCGAAGTTTGGTTTATTCCTTTGCCTGGGTGTCTTTCATTCCTTTGTTGGGTCCCTATTGGTTCAAGGTATTGGGAATAGGGAGAAGACTTTTTTCCCAAACCTTGGCTGGTTAGCAGAATCACCTGGGAATCTGGTAAAATACAAAGACCAGACCCACCTCTTCAACCAGTCTATTCCTCTGTGTTATTATCCCTCCAGATAATGCCGATACACACCGAAGTTTGGGAACAACTTGGCTAGAAGACCTTTGCTTATTACTGTTTTAAAATGCAATATCCCCCCTTTGGTTTGGTCTGAAGAAAGAATATCATCATTTTTAAACCTTAGGAATGGGAAGAAACCTAGAAAACAATATCTATGAGAAACCATGAGACACATTTATAATATAACAATCTGATACAGCATGGCTTAAGCAAATATTAAATCAAAGTTCTCTAAGAAAGCGACATTCCAGCTACATCATTGCCTTGTGCTGACTCATTGATTCATTTAGTACACATTTAATGATGAATGAAAGAGAAATAAACCAATAAGTACAGGACAATAAGATAAGTGATTAAAGGAAATAGAGTGTGTGTAGGTGATAAACCCTCTAAGGTTACCTCTGTATTTCAAGAAATGCTCAGAGTGGAGGAACATTTATACTGAGTTCTAATGCTCAAATTTACTTTGTAACTTTGCCAGCATTTGAAAATTCGAAGTATATATTCTTTGTTTTATATTAAACTATCATAATGAGGTTTTGGAAACAAAACTTAGCGTTTTCCTTTTTAATTGGATTTTTCTATACTTTTTATAATGACTCAAACATGTTTGATATCTTGAATGGGAAGCACATAGATAATCATATTTCAAAATCACTATTGTTCCTCTGATTTCTGTTTCAGAATTGCTCTAGTTCCAATTATGGGTCACATTCTTTTCTGAATGAAATCAGGAATTTTTAATGTTCAACTGTTGTTATTAAAAACAGGTTTGCTTCAAAGTAGTCTTAGATCTGAGAGGTCCTTTGACAACCTGGCACCCTTATTACTTAATAAAATGTCCATGTCAATCCCCCTTCACCTCATCCCACTCTACCATCCAGCCCAGACCCCACATCTCCCTTACATTCTTAGGGACTGCAGATCTAAAATGTGTCACTCCAGCCTAACAATGCATTTCAATTGAATTGAAGAAGAATTAGGTAGAAAAGTTTAGGGCCAAGACAAAAATCATCCTTAGGATTTCCTCTCCTCTGGTATAAAGAGTTTCTCTTACTACAATGCAGGAAATGAATTTGGAATATATAATGTAATGAAGCATGCCACAGAGCACAATAAATTAGTTTCTACATAAAAATTAAACATATGCTTCAGCAGAGTGAATAAACCATTGGACTTGAAATCAAAAGACCAATCAATATTTAGATCCCTGTTCTGCTATTTATTATACATTACCTTAAGCAAGTAACTAAGTCTCTTTAGCATTGTTTCCTTATCTGTAAAAACATGCATAACTATTCTTCCATTACAGATACTGGAAAAATCAAATTAAATAAATTATGGGAAAGCACCTAGGATTGTAGCTAGCAGCTACATAAATTAAAAACCTCATAAATTATTATCAACATTAAATTTATTTTTTTCAAAATGTCTTTTGTTGCTAGGATAATATAGAGTAAATTAGATTTTTTCCAAGACTCCTATGGTAACTGGGCAGTATTACTTTCAGTTATCTATTATGGAGAATGAAACATAAATGGTTTTTTTATTCAACAAATATTTATTGAGGGTCTGTTATGTGGTAAGAATAAGTCTAAATGCTCAAGATTCATCAGTGAATACAAAAGACAAAAGCTCCTCCATCATGGAACTTGTATTCTAGTGAACAACCTTGTGTTTTCCTTTTTGGTCTTCCTCAAAGCTCATCTCCAGTGCATACAACACACACATACACACACATCCCACATACTTTGTGACTATATTGTTTTCTCTTGCTTTTGCAAAAAAAAAATCCATGTACAAGGTTGCCATATAAGACAATGCACATGAATTATGATGTAAATGGTGGCTTTGGAGTTGTCCAGTTTAGTGGTATATGTTAATATACATGAAAGGAAAACTCTTCTTTATAGCTAACTTCTAGCCTGAATTTCAGCCTCTATCAGGATTGTCTGGGGAAGACAGGCTCTTCATGGAATAACCAATGAAAAATTAATATTTAAAATTATTTTGTTAATGCCCTAAGCTACATAAAAAGTTGCCTTTGTACTCAAAGAAATTGCCTTAGATCTTACAGATAAGATAGCCTCTTTGGAATATAACCTAGTCCTAGACTGAGAATATTTTTATGATACTAGATCACTGAGGAGTGCTTTCATTAGAAAGAAGTTGCGGGGAGGGAGGGTTGTCTTGGAGAATGATACTTGGATAAAAAATCACATAGAGTCACTCTTTTCTTTTTGGGAAGTAGATGACTATAAAACAAAGGCATTAAAGTCTGTTTTGTTTACCCTCACAAAAGCTCAAGTGACCATGTACTTTATTCCTGCAAACTCCTCCCTTTATAGAACATGGAGAGAGAGGCCATATGAACTGTGGGCTCATAGGGATCATTTGAGGACTAGAGTGTTGTTCCTAGAATCACATATCCAACAGTTGGCTATTGGGTGCATTTTAAGTGTGGTAGAAGTAGATGAAATACTAAAATGTGACATATCGGGTGAGCATAGCAGAGCTTTAACAATAGTATCAGTACCTGAGGTTGAGCCAAAGAGCAGGACAACTATGGATGATTCACACTTCTGGAGTTCCTCAGGGCAAGCAGTAAATGAATGTTTCCCTTGTACTAGATAGAGCCATGCATGAGTGACGGCTGTTAGAGTTGGAAAAACTGGGCATGTTCTCCTCTTTCCAAAGCTGATGCAGATCTGGTGGATAGCAAATGAATCAAAACATTATCTGTAACCTTGACCTTGACTAAGGTGCAACTGTGTGATGTAATGTTTGAGCAACTTTTATTTTACTCCCACTCTATTCCTAACTCTACTTCATTGGGCTAGTTTATCTTGATCCTGGGTGAAAACTCAATCCCCAACTGGTCAACTTTTCCTGCACAGTTTTGGAAATACTTTTAACACTGGTGAAAATTTCCAAAAAAAAAATCTTGAGAACTTTAGATAAGGGTAAAGAAGAGGAGTGAATGAAGCATAGTGGCTAGCCAATAGGACTCAAAGTTTCCATGAGTAATTAGCCACATACCTAAATACCCTCAGGGGTGTTCCAGTGTCATCTTGATTTCATGTGTATACCTGCTTTCATTCAGAGCCAAGGGTTCAGGTTAAACCATATTATTGATAAACCCAGAATGCTTCCTAGGCTGAGCCAAACTACATAAGAGTTTGACATAGACACAACCATAATAGGACTATTGTTTCTTTATCATTGGGAACTTTTTCATGCCATTCACGTATTGTGATTATGAGGGCCAAAGACAATTTCTTCTTACATGACAGGTTATTTCTTCATCTCAGAGCTGATGATTGAAATTTCTATAACAAGAAGTATTCATTTGTTCCATAGTTAGAGATAAGGTTTACTTGATACATCAACATGTTGACTCAAACACACCCTAAATGTTAAATATCAGATAATTTCCTAAGAATGAATTTGGGAGTGAATGTAAGACACCTAAAGGTGTAGTAGAGAGTACAGAAAGTGACATATAGAGAAATATTGGCCTGGGGGAGCTGAGCAAAACTTTCTCTACCCCACAGTTGTGCTTACAACTCCATCTACTAAGGGGAATTATGAGGGCGAAGCTTTCCGAAACCATTTTTGGTCACTGAATTACAAAATGCACACCTTGGCAATCAAAAATATCATGTTGTGAAGTTTAGATTCTTTGGCATCATAAAGACGGTAGACGTCTTTATTCAGTCTAACACTCTTTGAAATATTTCCCGAGCATATAACTTTTAAACTGCTAGACTCCACTATCACCGTCTTCTCACACTTTAGAGAGTTAGTCTTGTCAAAACTGGACTTCAGGGATTCCAAGTTAGTGAAATGATTTCTGGAATACAAGGAGGATGTGAATGACTGGTGGAGGTTTTGTTTCAGTTGGTCACCCTGAAATCCAAAGCATTCACTTTCCTCTGACCAGTTCTTTTTTTTTTTAATTTAAAAAATGTTTTTATTGATTTTTAGAGAGAGGGGAAGGGAGAGGGAGAGAAACACTGACAAGTGAGAGAGCAACATCATCGATTGGCTGCCTCCTGCATGCCCCACTCTGGAGATTGAGCCGATAACCAGAAATTCAACTGATGACCTCTTGTTTCCTGGGTCAATGCTCAACCGCTGAGCCATACTGGCTGGGCTGCATTCATTTCTTTAGGGAATGTGGTAAACCTCAGATTATAAAACCAAGGCCAAAATAACTTTGCAGAATTAGAATGTGTTCAAGAAACCAGTCACTTTAACTGGCTCAGACTTCAACAGGGAGCATTTGTGTTCCTCCAAATGCTCTTCAGCTTAGGAAGCCTACACTCATCCAACATGGGGAAAGAGAATAAATACTCTTGCTTCTGCTCTCAGTTGCTGGGGAGGAAGTTTCTCTCTACACTGACCAACACTAATTCTTTTTGGCTGCTATTTTTCCTTCTCCTTTCCTTGGTTTCCCCTTTCCATGAAGTTTCTTCAGACTTCTCTGCTCATCCTTGAAGTCCTGATGCTCATCTCTGTAGAGGCCATAAAAACGCAGTATCCCCATGAGCACAAAATAAGTGTTGTGATTTGGATACCAGTCATATGTCTCCTTCCTCTTGGCCAAAGGCTGCTCACTAAACAATTTCACCACTTTCATGGATTTGGAATCAGTAGGCCTGGCAACTTCACCAAGTAGCCGGGCACTCAGATGAGTCAGGCGCAAGGCATATTCTGAAAATGAAGACATTTCTGGGGCAGCAAGGAGGAAGAGCCCCGAGTGGTGACCTTCCTCTCCCACATGCCCTTCTACCAGAAGCCTGACCAGTTCTTTGGATTACAACTTGGTATTATGTCCCTTGAATAACTCTGAATTCTTTTTCTTATAATGAAAAAGAACTGCTATTCTTAATTACCATATATTGTAATTAATGACTATTAATACATAATAAAATAACTATAATTCTTAATTATTATATTCCTAGTAGACCTGACACATTCAGCATATTTTCAATGTTTTAATCTAAAAGGAAGAATATCATATTTAATATATATATTTCAGAGAGGAAGGGAGAGGGAAAGAGAAATAGAAACATCAATGATGAGAGAGAATTATCAATTGGTTTCCTCCTGCACACCCCTCTTCCACCACTGGGGATCAAGGCCTCAACCCTGGCATGTGCCCTGACTGAGAATCAAATTCTGACCTCCTGGTTCATAGGTCAATGCTCAACCACTGAGCCACACTGGTCGGGCAAAAGGGAGAATATCATCTTAAGAAATGCTTTTTCTGTTACTTGGTTTTGTCATAAATGTGGTATTATTATTAAAGATTTGGGTTTTTCTTTATAAAGAATATTTTTGGAGAATTGACTCAGACATTTATTTGATAGTGTATGATTAAAGAGAGAGCAGAAGTCTTAGTACAAATGAGTTAAATGCTTCAAAATTGCTGGTTTTATAAAGATGTTTATTTCTGGTAGATGGTACATCTAATCTGTCAGGTAAATAGCCAGAAAATGGTGCTCATGGCTGAAGGATGGGCAAGGATAACACATCTCCATTCTGAATTTGATTTTCTCATGGAGAGCCAGGATATGGTGTGGATGCTCCCCGGCAATACCATGATAAAAATTCTAACAATTGGCTACACTTGAGCAGTCACGATTGGGTAAAGGAAACTAGGGAGAGTTCATGAAAGATACACGTATCAGTCTAAAAGCAGTATATTGTTTACCTCATTCCTTCTCTGAGCAACTGCTTTTCCCCATAATTTCAAACCGATTTTGCTCTACACTTATCCCTTCTGGCCAGCACTCAAAAGTGACCTATCTCAGACACACACTTCCATGAAAATGTGTGTTCCTATGTTGAAGATGATCCAGCTCAGAAGTTACTGAAAACCCTCAACAGTCTCATCCTCATCATAGCCATACTCTAGAAATAATGTAAGAAAGGCACTTATATACTAGTATTTTAAAACTCTGCTTTGAGATTTAAAAATACCTAGAATTCTGGCTTCTGTTGAAAACCTTTCAGGTTTGGCCATGTTGGGCCAGTATTCCCACCTTGGAACAATCAAGTGGAGAGGAGCGGGGCTTGTGTATCTTACACTGAGCTCTTTTGTTTTCTGTAGTCAGTGGTTCTCCAGCTAGGGCTGACAGCTGTTTGCAGTCTGGTCAAGCCCCCCAGCAGGAACCCTCACCCCTTGAGGGTGTGGCCAGCCTGGGTGAGGGGCTGATGGCTGTTTGCAGGCTGGCCACAGCCCCTTCAGGGTGGTGATCCTCACTGGGGTGCCTGGCCAGCCTGGGTGAGGGGCTGATGGCTGTTTGCAGGCTGGCCACAGCCCCTTCAGGGTAGGGGTTCCCCCTGGGTTGTCTGGCCAGCTTGGGGGAGGGGCTGATGGCTGTTTGCAGGCTGG
>NW_005360124.1:5623525-5629280 GCF_000412655.1 Myotis brandtii | reverse complement strand
GAGGGGCTAATGGCTGTTTACAGGCTGGCCATGGCCCCCAGCCACCCGAGCTCCCAGTGGAGGCTGGCTGGAAGCAGGTATCTGGGATTTATTTATCTTCTATAATTGAAACTTTGTTGCCTTTAGTGGAGGCCACAGCCAGCCAGGGCAGGCGGGAAGCTTGGCTTCCTCCATCGCCGGGGCAACCAAGCCTCCTGCTTGCTCCAGCTCTATGGCTGCCGGCCGCCATCTTGGTTGGGTTAATTTGCATATTGTCGCTCTGATTGGCTGGTGGGCATGGCTGGGGTGTAGCAAAGGTACAGTCAATTTGCATGTTTCTCTTTTATTAGATTAGATCATATCATATTTGATGATCTGCTATCAGAAGTCAGATGTAAGCAACAGGAATCAGAGGATCCCGTGAACATCTCTACATAGAGTTCTTGGTTGTTTTCATGGCACTGTTTGATATAACCACCTTTACTGATAACATTTATTTCCTCAACTCACTCTTTTCCGTCATCTGGTAATCAATCAATTAGGCATTAATATAAACAGCAACAAACCATGATACTTACCAATCAATCTAATCAAATAAGCATGATCTCTGTATGTTTGATTGAACTAAGAGAAAATTGGGTTCAAAAATCTGACTCCTCTCTTTATACTTTTATTTTGAATGAGTTATTTAATATATTTGAGACTTAATTCCTACAGCTATAAATATACTGCAGGATTGTTACTGTAAATTTCAAACAGAACAATGGAGGAAAGGCATTTAGCACACTTCCTGGTGCAACAAAGATATTTAATAAATTCTGGCAACTTTCTTGTCATTGTTTAGTAAGGCAACAGATACAAAGGGATGGCAAATGATTCTGAAAATTATTAATTTCTTTTTGCTTTCAAGAGATTCTAAGAGTTTTAATTTTTGCCTCTTAGAACCATTGTATCTATTAGCAAGAAGGCATTCATAAGAGACAAACTGAAAGTTTATTTCCCCTTTTCTCCTGAGGTCACCCCGTTAGAGGTGCTGCAGCTGAACACCTGGCTGAACCCTGGCAACTAACTGTAGTCATCACAAATATAAGGATCCCGTGAAACTGGTTGTGCGGCTTTGAAAGCCACTGACCTTCATTAGAAGTGAATTAGCTCTAGTTTCTTCCTGGTCTTTCTCTTGCTTAAGTCTTTCCCCAACCCCCTAGCCAAGGTCACATTCAGGGTACCACTGCTGCCCAACATGAGTTGCATTAGGAGATGCTGTCCTTGGTGTGTTCTTCCTTAAGGCAAAGATTCTTAAATCTTGGTGAGCAGCCTTTATTTGAATCATTTATATTGAACGAATTATTCTTTTTCTTCTAAGTTTTAGGTTTTCAAAATTATTTGCTTTCTTTAATGTTCAAAATGTCTAGGATGCCACATTTTTATATATTAACTGTATCATAGTTTTTATAACAAATAAAATGTATATCATCTACCATTTAATATTTAACACTTCACTTTATCTTTTAAAATGCTTAAGAAACAAATACTGTATATCATCAATTTACTGAAGCAAGTTAGCTGACAACTTCTTAAAGAAGTTCATGATACAGTAATCTCTCTGGGCTTAATTTCCATCTTATTTAAAGTAAGGAAATTGAACTCAACTTTCTCCAAGATCCCTCCCAGTTCTAAGACTACTAAATATAGTTATATTTTATAACAATGTAATATAATTAAGCATTCTGAACAGTACCTGGCCCATAGGATATATTCAATTAATATTTGTTGAATGTTTAATAATATGGGTAGCCTGGCCAGTGTGGCTCAGTGGTTGGGCGTTGACCTATGAACCAGGAGGTCACGGTTCCATTCCCAGTCAGGGCATATGCCCAGGTTGCGGGCTCTGTGCCCCAGTGTGGGGTGTGCAGGAGGCAGCCGATCAATGATTCTCTCTCATCATTGATGTTTCTCTTGCTCTTTCCCTCTCCTTACCTCTCTGAAATCAATAAACATATATTTTTAAAAATCAATAAATAATATAGGTACTTTAATATGGAAAGTACTTCTTAAAAACTAACTTGGGCCCAGCTTGTGTGGTTAAGTTGGTTGAGTTTCATCCCGTGCACCAGGAGGTTGGAGGTTTGATTCCAGGTCAGGGCACATGCCAAGGTTGTGGGCTTGACCCCCAGTAGGGGGTGTGCAGGAGGCAGCTGATCGATGTTTCTCTCTCATCATGGATGTTTCTATCTTTCTTTCCTTCTTCCTTCCTCTCTCTAAAATCAATAAAAACATATTTTTTAAAAAAACTAACTTGGCGTAATGATCAAAACGAGGTAGAAGTCATTATTAAGTGCTTTTATTACTGCTTGTTAAGATTAAGGTATTCTTTTAAAATATTTTTTAGTAATAATTTATTAACTAAATGAAAAATTTGATCCTTACAGAAAGTAGTAATCTATTTTTAAAATCAATGGAGTAAAGGGGAAATGATTTTGTGAGAAATATAAAATTGAAATTCAGATTTCCTATCAAACATGACAGATATAAGACTAGGGCTTACTTCAACTTTCTCCCATTACAATTGTACAACAAGAGAACATAGGTTTGTGAAAAGAAAACAAAAACCCATAAGGACAAATAGAATAAGAGATGAGGACAACATATGAAAGTTGTCAACACAATTTTGCAATTTCAAATGCAGAAGGATGACTAAAGCAACATGAAAATCAATTGCTGTGAAGAGACAGCCTTAAGGGAGGAAAGGAAAACCAGGAAGCAAACTCGTTGCGCTGTAGAAGCATGGTAAACTTAGGCACTGGAGGGATCAGGTGCCTCTGAGGAATGGGAGTATAGGCAGGACTGTAAATAGGAAAATTACTTTGAAAAGTATGTGAGAAGTAGTTGATACCTAAATCTAGGGATGGCCTCACAGGCATGCAACCTGTGCATTTGCACAGGGTCCCACACTTAAGAGGCACCCGTGCAGTTTAATGCTCTCCTGTTGCCATCATTAAATTCTTAATAATTTTTGAACAAGTGGCTTGACATTTTAATTTTGCACTGGGTCCTGCAAGTTATGTAGCCAGTTTAGCCTAAATCCACCCCCCTTACTTCACACAGCGAGGTGTCTATCCCTCCTTCACCCCAGCAAAAGATTGAATGATTGGAGGTACACACTCTGAGAAGGTTCCACCAGAGGGACTATTTGGGGACATCAAGTACAGCTAAAAACAGAAGGCTAGTGAATATTACACAGAGGACAATGACATGACCAGCTCCCTTCCCCCACCTGGCACAGAGAATACTGGCCGTCAAGCTTATAGCCCCAGAGGAAACTGAAATAATCTCCCAATTAAACCCATAGTTCCTATTGGATCACCTGACGTCTTGATCATGGGCATAGATAGCTGCTAATCAACCCTTTAGTGCCTCAAATACAAATGAGAGCTAAGGATCACCAGATCTGAGGAAATCCTCTATCAGAAATATAAGGGTTAAAATAAGCAAAGAATAAGAGGGAACTCTGAGGAATCACAACACTAATAGAAGAAAAAACTATAAAATGTTATTGTTAGAGAGATAATAGAAGCTATTACATTAATAACAAAGAATGCTTTTTTTAAGGAACACTCAGAAAAATTTTAAACTATGACTGAAATTAATAATAGATAATATAAATAAAAAATACATTAAGACTTATGGAAGATAAGTTAATTCCTGGGTTATTTCTTCAATCAGAAAGCAAAACAAAATGAAACAAACAACAAAAGAGTTGGGAAAGGAGAGACACAATATAAGCAAATTAAAGGATCTGTGCAGAATGTTCAAAATCTAAATAATAGTATTTCCAGAATGGGAAAAATAACCATAAAGAAGGGAAGAAATGATTAAGTAAAAAAATAACCATACTCAAATAGTCCAGAATCAAAGGCTATAAGTTCTCAGATTGAGAGTAGTCATTCATTCAACATATTATGCTAAGTTTTCAGAATACCATGGTTAAAAAGAGAATGCTAAATATGTCCAAAGAGGAGAAATATGAAACATGTCACAGAAGATTAAGAATCAGTATGACGCTGGATTTCTCCAAAGCAAAATTAAAAAATAGAGGACAATGATTAAATGCCTTTGAAATTGTGAATTTTCAACATAGAAAACTCATGGAGTCAAACTATCAACCAAATGTAAGAGTATAAAAAACAAACATTCTCAGTTATGCAAATTCTTAAGAAATGTAGTTTCTCCATTTTTTATTAGAAATCCACTAGAGAATGTGCTACACCAAAATAAGGCAAAAGATAAATAAATTTAAAAAATCAAAAAAAACCCATGTGATTCAAGTAACAGAAGATACAAGACAATGAAGTAATATCCTAGAACTGTGGCAAAAACCTAGGACAAGACAGCAAAAAAAGACCCAATTGGAGCAAAAATATGGATATAGCACAAGAGGGGGAAAATACAACTAGCAAATTACCTGATGTTTTTTAGATGTATTAGGTGAATAATTACACTTCTAAAGAGAGTTTGTGTATGCCCAGCTGCATGACTCTGTGATTGAGCATCGACCTATGGACCAGGAGGTCACAGTTGGATTCCTGATCAGGTCAGGACACATGCCCAGGTTGCTGGCTCAGTCCCCAGTAGGGGACATGCAGGAGGCAGCCTATCAATGAATCTCTCTCATCATTGATGTTTCTATCTCTTTCTCCTTCTCCCTTCCTCTCTGAAATAAATAAAAATTTATTTTGAAAAAAGAGTTTGTGGCTAAAATGTACTGAAGTGACAGAGAACATGAAAGAGCAAGGCAATTACTAACTCCAGGAAAAACATAAGTAATACTACCTAGAAATCTAATCATTGATTCAACTATAAATAACATTCATAGAGCCATAACCATGTAAACATGGACTATTGACTTAAGTAAATTGTGATGTAACTGCATTAGGTATTTGATAGAAATGGATGTGTTCTTTCCAACGTGGTGGGGTTAGGGGGGTTAGTCAATGGTCAATAGGTAATATCTAAATAAAATTTAAAAAATAAAAATATTATTTAGAAATATGGGGGCAAATACTAGAAGATTGTGCTAATGGATTAACCTGACAGAGATAAGAATCAGGTACAGGGGGGAGTGGAGCTGGAAATATTGTTTTTTGTTATGAATCTGGTAAAGCCTTAAGACATTTAAAAACATGCTGTGTATTCTGTGATTCAAAACAATAAATTAAAAACTTAAATCTGTGAATCACATGTACTTGGAAAATACTATTACAATTCTTATTTAATCCCCAGCTGGTAGTAATGATTAAAATAATGGCAACCTCAAGAGAAATAAATAGGTTGTTCTAGTTGACAGCATAAGTACAAACACTACGACTAAATGAATTCCTCATTAATTGTTTTATTTCATACACTAACCTGTAGCACAATTATATACTAGTACAAGGCATTTGACATTGTAAAACATTAGCATATGCTCAGATTGGAGGGCAGCCTGAACTTTGTAGGATAAGTGAAGAGTGACAGGTTGATGTCAGTTGGTGAGGGAAGGTTTTATCCAGGCTGTGAAACTATAATCCAAATCAAGTGTTCCCTGAGACATGGATGAGCAAAGGGGAGCTGATGTGTTAATGTGGCATAAGGGACAGTTTTAGTAATAATTGGAGATAGCCAATTACAAGAGAAAAGAAACTTCAAAACATAACCACTGAGAGAAACTAAAGGAAAGGGAACCAGCGTAATTATACACTGAGTGGCCAGATTATTATGACCACCCCATCAGTACTTC
>NW_005360124.1:5607118-5623400 GCF_000412655.1 Myotis brandtii | reverse complement strand
TGTGGAACCAGCTGCCTGATGGCTCTTTTAACTTCGTCCCACAAATGCTCAATTGGATTGAGATCTGATGATTGTGGGGGCCACCTAAGCAAGGTAAAGTCTCCCTCATGTTCTTGAAACCACTCCTACACAATAGGAGCACCGTGGCATGGCACATTGTCTTGTAGGAAGAAGCCATCTCCATTGGGATACGCCATCAGCATGATAGGATGAACTTGATCAGCAATGATACTTAGGTATGTTGTGCTATTTAGACGTTTATAATGGTCTGGCCCTCTAGCAACTTCAGTGTGAAATTATAGCTAATTTGCCTACAAATGTCAGGTGGTCATAATAATCTGGCCACTCAGTGTATATGGCAGGTCCCCAGATCAGATCACCAGGCATTTCAGGCTGACTTGGAAGGAGAAATAAGCACACCAAAGGCTCCAGGAAGGTGGGATGTTTGATCATTCAACAACATAGCTCCTGGAGGGCTGTTCACTTTCTGATGCTTGCAGTTCCAGTAGAGGCTACCCCTGGCTGTCTGACCTTAGAGGGTAGCAAGGGAAGGGACTGTTCTCACCACCTCAGCTTCAAGTTGAGCAGCTCTAGATTTGCACACTGGGTTTCCAGGTAAGATTTCTGCTTGAACACATTGTTTCAAGGCTGAAAACCAAGCTTTAAAAGCACTGCTCTTCTCCAGATTCTCTATTTCACAGATATAGAAATAAGGGTCTTTTTTAAATTAAATCTTTATTGTTCAGATTATTACAGTTGTTCCTCTTTTTCCCCCCATAGCCCCCCTCCACCCAGTTCCCCCCCCCCCCTCTGCCCTTACCCCCCCCCCAATGTCCTCATCCATAGGTATACTATTTTTGTCCAGTCTCTTCCCGCACCCCCCAAGCCCCCCCCAAGAATAGTCAGTCCATTCCCTTTCCATGCTCCTGATTCTATTATATTCACCAGTTTAATAAGGGTCTTTTAAATAACCACTTACTCAAGGTGAAAAAAGTTCTGATGGCAAAATTCGAACTAGGAGCTAGGCTTTCTGGGAGATAATTAATTTGCTTTCTCCCACACCAATGACCCTGGCAATGTTGCTTTTCTGTTAAAGTAAACATACTTTATGAAATATGTTAATTATGACTTTGCTTAACAAGTCTTAAGTGTACAATACAGAACCTTACTAAAAGAAACATCAACAGCCCTAACCGGTTTGCCTCAGTGGATAGAGCGTTGGCCTGCGGACTGAGGGGTCCCGGGTTCGATTCTGGTCAAGGGCATGTACCTTGGTTGCAGGCACATCCCCAGTGAGGGGTGTGCAGGAGGCAGCTGATCGATGTTTCTCTCTCATCAATGTTTCTAACTCTCTATCCCTTTCCCTTCCTCTCTGTAAAAAATCAATAAAATATATTTAAAAGAAAAGAAACATGAACACCTACATGTAAACACCCCAAATGGAACTCTCTTCACACACGATGCAACACTCATTTTGGTTTTGGCTCTTTATTTACTAGGAGGTTTTATTCCATTTTTCTGCTATATTGCCAGGTCTGCCTGTTTTATATGCTCTGAACTGCTTTGTTGAATACAGTCATTAATTACTTGGTTGCAAATACTACTATAGCTTGGTAATTCACACAAGTACAGCACTGTCTCTTTAATACTTGCTGGTTTGCTGGTATATGAATCCTTCTCAGACTCCTTCTACTCCTACTCCTTCCCCCCGCCCCCACTCCTCTTTAGAGAGAACTGACTGACTTTGCTCCCAACATTTCTCTGATTGATGGGGACAGAGCAACATAAAAAAATATATATACAAGGTCATTTCCCGCTTACTTGCTCTGCAAAAATATCTGTGATTCTCCAAACCAGAAATGTTTTATTCTTAACCACCATAATTATGTCACCCCCTACAGCTATCGTTAAGCTCACCATTTTGACTATCCAAGCAAATAAGTTAATTTGCATGAGGGGGTTGAAGTAATCCAATAACTAACTGTTATTCTGTCAAAGATCTCTGGTAGAATGAACTTCTATTACTTTTTCCCTCCTATCTTACTATTTTAAAAAGCCAATTGAAACATAGCAGGCTATTAAAATACACACACCTTTCACATAGATCCTCTTTACAAGAGATTGTCAAGTGCCTAAATGGATGTACTAGGTAATTCTATTGGTTGCAGCATGCGCAACAGGGTAAAGTGGGGAAGTGGAATTTGAAAAAAAATGATGAATATTCTGTATCAAAGTTCTCCACACTAATATAAATAAATTATATGGTAGCAAGTGAAGAAGCAAACCTAGAACCAAGCTTACAGCCATGAGATACTGTGAGCTTATACTGATTAGCTTCATTCTTGTGTTCTACCTTGGAAAACATATTAAATCACAAATCTACCAGAAGTGGACTAGTAACTTCTAAGTGTTTACAGCTGAACTGATGCCTAAATTAAAGACAGAGAAGCAGTATTTAAGGAATGACCACCAAGTCTTAGTTTTGCCAAAACTAGCTATAAAATGCATTTTAAACAGTTCAGTCTTAAGTAGCTTTCTGAATATCTGATTAAAGTCTTTAAGAGAGAAAATTAAACAAAAATAAATAACTTACAAGATGATACCTTGCAATATAAAAATATCATGCTGATGATTCAAAGGCAAATTTTAAGATATTAAAATGCTTTTGTTCCTGGAGAAAAAAAAAGAACTTGAATACATTTCCTTTTTGCTGGGATATATGGTTCTGTAACAAATATGTTTTCCTCTGTTTAGATCCAAAACAACGTGGAATCTTAAGGACAAATAATTATTGTAATAATTTTAATTAAAAAATGCCAAGAAATCAACAACTTCACTGGAAATTTGCTCTTTCTATGAGGAAATACCACATTCGTTGGGGATTCAAACAACCACCGGTATGCTCTATGCTTCCTGCTGATCAGCTGCTGGGCCCAGAGTGTGTTGAAAACAGTGATAACTAATTGTGCTATCTCTTCACTCACAAGGACACTGCTAGGGTTTTAATAAAGTAATACCTGCCAAACATTGATATTTTTTCAAAGAAAGTTACAATATTAATAACTGATAGTTAAACTGTATACAGTAATACATAGGACAGTATTCCCTGAATTTGTAGTCAGCTTTTTTGAAAGAGCATAAATTGTTCAGAGCTTGTAATGTGTTTAGTTAACACAGGCACCATCAATAAACTAACAAACTTAATAGCACAGCTCGTGTTAGAGGAAAAGAACTTTTGTTATAAGCTGTCAGCTTTTTTCACTAAGATTCGGGTTTATTCCGTTTGTTATGGAATAACGGAATATCACTATCACAGTAGTATCCCTCGTCTTGTTACCCTTAAATTCCCTACTGTGTAACTGTCTTGAAGCTTTATGGTCCTTTTTAAACTAAGTTCTTTTCCCATCAGTTAGGGCTCAATCAGAGAAGCAGAACATTAGGGACTTGTGGCCAGGACTAGATCTTACATGATTGTGGTAGCTGATTAAGTCTTTGCAAGACAGTTGTACTAGCTTCTGATACTGGGGGTTGAGCTCTCCAGGGCTGCCCTTAACAAAGTATCATAAACCGGGTGGCTTAAAATTAGATTAAAGGAATTTAATGTCTCACATTTCTAGAGGCCAGAGGTCTGAAATGAAGGTCTCACAGTTCTGGAGGCCAGAGGTCTGAATGTCATGATGGGTTCCTTGTTGGGAACTTCCCGGGGTTTGCCGCCAGTCTTTGGCATCCCTTGGCTTTAGATGCATCACTTTGGTCCTTTAACTTCTCCCTGTGTGTCTTCTCATAGTCTTCCATCTGTGCATGTCTGTGTCCAAATTTCCCCTTTGCATATGGACATCATCATATTGGATTAGGACTCACCTTCATGACCCCTTTTTAACTTGACTTCTGTAAAGACCTCATTTCCAAATAAGGTCTCACTCTGAGTTACTGGGGATAAGGACTTCAACACAACTTTCTTGGGGTTGGAAGAGGGGCACAATTCAATCCATACATTGGGAAAGAGAAGGACAAACTGGGGTCCACAGCATGAGCTGGAACCCACAGGAATGGACTGACACCACGTCAGTTACACTGCATCTGGCTTTGATGTTATGGGAATGCTGCCAGAGAAGATGGTAAACTTCATCATGCAGCTGGACACTCACCTAGCACAGGGGTCAGAGGAGTTGGAGGATCCAAGGCATGGTGGGCATTTGCCAGCCTGCCTGCCTCCCCACAGCAAGGAGTGAGCCAGCAGGTAAACCAAAATGTGTGAGTTACAGAATGGCTGCTATAACTCAAATCTCATAGAAGAATCTCTCTGGTGGCTCACCTTAGCCAGAAACATATAGGAAATGGAACTCTGGAAATTGTAGCTCAGTATAGCCATGTTGACATGACAAAGCCAGCACACTAAAGACTTTACATACTCTGTTTAACATCTGATAATATGAATGATGATCATTAAAGAATCAAGTTATTTTCAAGCATATATGCCATCCCCATCAATTCAGACACAGGAAAGACATTTTCCCCTCCTAATGGTGTTTAGTCTCCACTACCAATAAGAAAAAATTGTATCAATCACCCAAAAAGTTTTAACTGGATAACTGAAAATTAAACCCACCAGTTTAGTTTTCCTTTGCACTGCCAACTAGATGGCAATAAGAAAAGGATTTGAAACCCATCAAGCCTAAAGGTTGAGTTCAGTTAAATTAGGTAAATTTGTAAACAAATGAAAATATCAGACAATTGCCCTTATTATTTTTATATATTTCTTATTGATTTCAGAGAGAGAAACATCAATGATTAGAGAGCATCACTGATCAGCTACCTCCTGGTCCCCCCTACTGAGGATGGAGCCCACAACCAAGGCATGTGCCCTGACAGGGAATCGAACCATGACCTTCTGGTTCATAGGTCCCTGCTCAACTACTAAGCCATACCAACTGGGCCAATTGCCCTTTTTGATAGTCTTATTAGAAAATGCAGTGAATAATCACACCCGCTTTGGAACAAATAGACTTGAGTTTCAAACACAGTTTTACCTCTTGGAAATTTGGGGAAATTTTCTTAATCTCTCTATATTGAATTCTCAGTTCATAACTATAGGGATAACTTTAATAGTTGCTTCAAAAGTCATTGTGTGGTTGATGTGAGGAAATACATGAGAGGAACTTGGTACAAAGGTGGGTGTAAGTGTTCAAGCAATGTTAGTAAATCTCTTCCTCCTTCTCTTTTGTCTGCTTCTCTTCTTCCTCCGTTTCTGTCTTTTTCCTTAATTTGAGAGCAACAAAATGGATGTTCTCAGTTCCTTGCAGCACTGAACTTTGCTTTTCTACTGTGTGTCTGACGTAAGTCTTATGAACAATAACACACAGAACACTTTAAATACCATTGGAAACACATTGTGGATGGTGTTTGAAGTAGCATCTCTGAGATCAATTATGAATGGAAATGCTTATTTCTACGACATCAAAAAGGGGGAAATGTTCCATCTGAAAATACTCTGTGATAAGTAAACATGCTGAACTTTTTCTGGAGACGTGCTTAAAATTCCTTTGGGTAAAATTTAAAGAATAAAATTAAACAGTAATGCATTGCCTTTCTGCCAGGAAGTGGAAAGTATGTTTCCAGGCTTTCTTCCCTCTGTCTGTATTCCCTACAAATACAAAACCCCTTTTCACAGTCCCCACTCAAACCCACCACTTAGTTCAGTGCACTTTCTCCTCTCATAACTCACTTCTGTTGCCAATAAACACTCCCTTGAACATGTATAAGGTCTTCTATGACCCCTTCGTGGACTGTCCTTGTCTTCTTATCTCGTAATCCCCATGAAAATAGAGACTTCATCAAACATTTCAGTTTACAAAATGCTTAATACAAGGTGCATTTATAAGATGTACTCTGATAAAAAGGAAGTGGCATGGGAAAGGACAGAACAGTGGGAAGGTGTGGAACAGAGTGAGAAAGAATGAAAACAAAGCTCCTGGAGAATCTGTGAAATCTTCCCAGATGTCATTGCTTGAGATGTGACATAAAGCATTGAACTTGGCTGATGGATGTTACTTTCGCCCAGTGGGGCCCACATTTCTAGCATCATCAGGTGCATATGATATGCATTAGTCTGCATCAAACATTGGTTCCCCACAGATTTATCAATTTTACAGCTGCCCCTCCCAGAGCCTTCAACTTCTCTAACTATTCCCCCCTCCAAAAAGAACAGAAATACGACTGTCCTAATGCAGCAAGACCTCATACATATAGAATGCTGAGAAAATATTATTTCAAAAAACATATAAAAGAAAGGATATAGTCTACAGTTATTTTTACGATTCATTAACTAGTTTTTTAAAGATTCTCAAAAGAGGGCCATAGACTCATTCTTGTAATAAACCTATGAAATTATTAAAAGATACTTAAATACACACAGGTGCCAACTCCTCCAAATCACCTCTGTAAAATTTACTAACTCTTTCAACTCAAACTCCACTTTATAACCCTTTATAAATAAGCTAGCAATTTGAAGTATTGGATTGCAGGAAAGAGCCATAAAATTTCCATGAATCCATCCTGAAAATGACATATTGTATTGGGACCTTTCTACAGGAGACAGTGCGTTTTTGGACTGCTGTAATTTTGAAAGATGTCTCTGAAAAGGAAAGGCATATATTTTCATAGCAGCTAATTCTAGACAAAGAGTGGAGTCGGTGGTTGTTTTAGTCCAACCTAATTTAATGTCACAGTGGTGGGTCTGGTTTTATTTATTTATTTACTCATTTAAAGAGGCTGTGCTATATGGAGGGAGGTTGTGTGCTTAGAAATGGGTAATGGTAGCAAAGCATGAAAAAGTTCTCTCTTTTTTTTCTGAAAACAATAACCTACATTTAATGGTAAGAAATCACCAGCAAATTCCATTATGTTTGTGGGCTTGACATGCGGTGCTTATTAAATGTAGGAACAAAGCCACTTTATACATCATAATGTTCACATTACAAATTCACTGCTCATAATGGTGCTGCAAGTGTATGTGCAATTTTTCTGAACTTATGAAATATATTTCTGACACCTCAGGTATTGATGTATGCACGCGTGATATTGTCCCAGTGCAGGAGGGAGACTTAACTGATGTCTGCAAGATTTGATTTATTACAAGTAAATATGATTGCCTTCATAATCTGATTTTATTATGTTCGGGGCTCTCGCAGGTAAACTTTTAGTAGAAGGAAGAAGGGCAATTTTATTAAACCACTGTGTTCCTGCAAACCATAGAGTTTCTTGTCAAGGGGGAGGGGAGCTGCTGATCCAGAAAGTCTATTGAAAATTTCAAAAAAAAAAAAAAGAAGAAGAAGAATCTACTTCCAACATTCCCAATATCATATCTTCTCAATTCCCATACCTATTTCAAATGTGCTTGTGCTATTTTGAGCTCTATATTCCTTTCTTGAAAGCCACATTAAAGTAAAACTCACATATCAGAGGTCAGCGGTAAATATGCCTAGGAGGGTAAGCATACCATTTCAAAAATATTGCAAGGAGAATTTTTCTCTTTTTTAATGGAGAAAAAGAGATTTGATGAATGTGAGAGAATTGGGATTAATATTGATACTTTGAAAGCTTTTGATTAAAATTATTCCAAATGTCTAGGCCACAGCTTTGTTATACCAACAACTCAAATAATTAACAACAGGTTATCTCAGGATCAGAGATGGACCTGGGCCTAATGCTGTTGATGAGGAACATGGGTAGAAACAGGGGTAGTGGATAAAGGGACTGAAGTAGGGGACCTGTCCAGTTCATCCTTTAAGGATGACTAGACACAGATGTAATATACAGCATGGCCACTAAAGTTTAAATAATACTGTATTGCATATTTGAAAGTTGTTAAGAGAATAGATCTTAAAAGTTCTTATGACAAGAAAAAATTTGGTAACTATGTTTGGTGACAGATGTTAGCCAGACTTTCAGTGGTAATCATTTCACAATATGTCCAAATATCAAATCATGATGTTGTATTCCTGAAAGTAATATAATGCTATATGTTAATTATATGTCAATCTTTTAAATAAAGAAGACTAGGCACAAGACTCTCCCAGGTCAACTATGTCTAATCTTATTCCAAGTATAGAAGAACAAAAATTAATTACATGGAAGTACGCAACTTTCCCCCTTCCCCTGCCCATTAAAAAGGATCCTGGCTTCACTTTCTCTATTTCTACCCCAACTTGCTGAGGAGGCTTCTGCTACTTTGTTGACAGCCATCTATCGCCAGGGCAGTAATTCAGGTCCATGTAATGCAGAATAAAAGAAGGGAGTGACGTACAGAAATAAGGGCGAGGGGTAGGAAAGAAAGGATACATCGGCTTGGGTTAGTGAAAAACTGCTGATATTGATGGGGGTGGGATGCAAGACCTAGTTAAGAAGTTTGCAAATAAATCAGTCAAGAGCACCTGAGTGGTATGAAGGAAGTTATTAAAAGAGAAAAAAATAATGTTATGCTGTGAGCTATGAATGCCCTTCACTGTTTTCAAGAAATATAAGGAAAATACCTAAATTAACTTTAAATTACTGTTTCTTTGATGATCTCAGTTTCTTAGGTGAGACATGTTTCAACACATATGTATGATGGTTAATATATTGCCATTTTTTCCCATGCGGTGGATATCATGGCCTTAGGGTAACAGAGTAGACAGTTCAGCCATTACCAAGGAAAGAGCCATGGCAAGGAGTTTAATGGAGATGCCCAATGGAGACTAAGACATTAAGACAAGATCTTCTGGTTTTCATTTTGACGGGGACCAGAATATATCACCTTAAAATATGCTTCCTTGGCATGTAGGTTATTTTGAGCTAAAAGCCATTGAGAACCAGTAGAGCAGGAAAAGCTTTAAAAATAGAGCATATGGTTTCCTTTTGTAAAATATATTTACATGTAGAAAGAAAATTTTCATTTATAAAGGTGTTTCCCTCTCTTGTTCAAGATTGAAGAGGACTTCTAATAACTCATCAATGGAGAAGGCCCTGACTTAAAGCTGCCTAACCAACTTGACTAAAAACCCTTATTTACCATACTTTCTCTGGTCCCCTTCCCATGACTAGCCTCCTCCCCACAGAAGCCCCAAACCCCTTTCACCTTATTTAACCTAATATGCTATTTAAGCCAGAGTTCTAAACACCCTTTTGGGTTACTCATCACTGGGCACTTCCATGTGAATGTACAATGTAAAATAGTAAACTCCTGTTTGTTCTTCTCTTTTTAGTCTGTCTTTTGACAGTCTAATTTCTTAGGGCCCCAGCCAGATAACCCAAGACATGTGAAGGTACAAAAATTTTTTCTCCCCTACAACTGGAATAGGAGCAAATGGTCCTGAAAATGGTCCCAATAAGAGAAAATGAAAATTTTAATATCCAAGTGGAGATCAGGAATCAAGAGATCAAGAACTTAAAGCCAATATAGTACCTCCAACTATTTTGAGGTCACTATATAGTCTTTTCTAAGACAAAAAATAAAATTGTATTTTATAGCTTTTTTCTTAGTTCTATTAGTTTTTATTTTGATAGTCTTTGATCAGATCATCATTTTCAAAGTAAAGATTACCTTGAAAATATCAACCATATTGACGTAGAACAAAAAGAAGGGTTTCGATCCATAATAGTGTAGACTGCTGACGGAATCACAGACCCCTGGTAACTGAACATAGTAATGACATTAGGAATCACAAAGCTTTAGAAACTCCTAAAGGGACAGTTGTAACTTATGGACAAAAGAGGAGAACTAGGGCCCATTCTTTACTTGGAGAATTTCCTTCCTGATATCAAATCTAGAGATGGTTTGAACTATGTTTATCAAGAGAAGCTATGCACTTGAAATGCACATAACATCTACACTAATAAAAGAGAAACATGCAAATTGGTGTCACTCTGCTACGCCCACCAGCCAATCAGGATGAGTATGCAAATTAACCCAACAAAGATGTCAGTTAATTTGCATATGCAGGCACGGAACGAAGACTGAAGACAGTGTAGAAGGAAGCCAAGCGCTGCAGAAGGGAGCGAAGCAGTGGAGAAGGCAGGGAGCCAAGGCAGTGGAGAAGGGAGGGAGCCAAGGCAGTGGAGACGGGAGTGGAGCCGAGGCAGCGGAGACGGGAGGGAGCAAGGCAGCAGAGACAAGAGCAAAGCCCGCCAAGGTGGGCTTCGCTCCACTCGCAGGAAGCCCTATTCTTGCAGGAATCTTCCTGCAATGGGCCTCTAGTTCATTTATAACAACCAGCCCTCTGCTTGGGTTATCACCAAGACAAAATGGGTGAGCTATTCTCTCTCTCTGCCTTGCTCTTCTAGTCTGTACACATCGTGCCTCCTCTAACTGAGTCCTTTCTTATGTCCAGTCGACACCAATTTTTTTAACCTGATTTCACCTCGATTTGGAATAAACTGTTGAGGGTGAGAAAGGAAATGCAGTGTGATCTCTTCCAAATTATTGCATACGTAGAAAGCTACTATCTAATGTTGCCAAGACTTCTATCTTTCAATTTTACATTTGGACACATCTTCTAGCTTCGTATTGCACTCTGTAAAGTAGCAACTCCTTTTTGCTTTAATTGAAATGTATTGTGTGCTGTATCATATCTAGTATTTCCTCCAGCAGGAGATCCCAGTTGGGGATCTCTCTGTAAACACACTGAGGATTGATAGCCCATACATCAAGGGTTTCCTTGTGAGCGGCTGTGTGCCTGGGAGAGCCTATGTGTACATCTAAGACACAAAGGGCTTCTACCCAGGAGAGTGGTGTTTTCCCACACTGCACTACTGTAGACCCAGGGTGTGGCTTTCTGTCAACCTAGCGGGGGCTATGATGGAACATAAGGGAATGGACTGTAGCTTCCTACGTGGGTGAAATCTTTGTATACTTGCTTCATTGGCATGAAACTACTGCCAATTTTTTATTATAGTGAAGCAGTAGTTATCTGTCCCTCTCTGGTGCCACCTTCCCCTTCCGTACATCAGTGTCTCTGTGATAAAATTAACTGAAAAGACTCTGGCCAGTGTGGCTCAGTTGGTTGGAGCGTCATCCTATACCCCAAAAAGTGGCAGGTTGCATTCCCAGGTCAGGGCACATGCCCAGGAGGCAGCTGATTTCACATCAATGTTTTTCTCTCACTCCCTCTCCCTTTCTCTCTCTCCCTAAAAATTGATTTTAAAAACCTTAAAACAAAACTGAAAAGAGATTTATGGACAAATGAATGTAGCTGAGGTCTTGGGAGACTGGCTCACATAAGCCAGGTATCTCCCCGAGACTAAGAGCCAGCTTTCCTGGCTACCCTGCTTAAATACCTCCCTTTCTGTCTTAGTATTTTCTTACGATTTTTTTTCAGATATGCATCCTTACAATAAATACCCAGAAATCCATTGTGCCTTTGTCCAAATCCCTTTTTTTAGAGCCCCATAACTGGAACTCTCACCTTTGCTATGGAAATGTCAAGTAGTTAGTATGCAGCATTCGTTTATTCAAGAGAATGATGAAATGGACTCGCCATCCCAGATAAGACACAGAAGGCAGAGATGGCCTTTCTCTATTAGCTGTGTTCTTTCCTCAAAGAAAATTAAGGGCAGGGGGTGCACAAAGGGGAACGTCAGGCTTTATAATTAAAAATATACGGTCATTTCTTTGTTAACTCTGACCTCTCAGGTAGCAGCCATTTCTCCTTCATTGCTCAGAATAGGCTCAGAGGCAATAAATATTAGCATAATGTTGGTTTAACATCTCTTCGTCTCCCCAAATTTTCTATAACCCGAGTTCTTATTAAATCTGCATAATGCTGCCAGAAAAACAGGGTTGAAAAGCTACCCACGTTCCCAAACCGGAAATCTCAGCAAAACTAATCACAGACTCAAGCACATTTGGAATGGCTAATAGCTCAAAAGGAAAATTAAGCTCATCGGTATAACTAATCCAAGACAATCAACCTTGATTGTCACAATACAGACTTGTACCAAGGGAACCTAAGAATGAAAAGAGAAAAGACTGCCCTTGAAAAAGGTGACCTGACTGTAAGAGGAGCAGGGATAGTGGAATGGTATGTGCCCATCATATCTTCAACCATTTCAGCAAGGTGTCCCAAAGAACGTGGCTGTGGGGGATTTGGCAGATCATGTTTCTCTCTATTGGTGATATATAATATGAGGTTAGTCCATGGTATTTTTTTAATTTAATTTTTTTTAAAAAAAATCTTTATTCTTGAAAGTATTCCATATGCCCCCCCTTTTTTCCCATTGACCCCTTCTGGCCCACTCCTGCCCCCACCCCAGGCCTCCACCACCCAGTTGCCTGTGTCCATAGGTTATATATATATGCATACAAGTTCTTTGGTTGATCTCTTCCCATCCACCCGCTCCTTCCCCGCCACTGCCTCCCCTCTGAGGGCCCATGGTATTTTTAGTGTCTCATGCTCTTCATTATTTAGTCACTTGCTGAACTCCTCATTCTCTAAGATCTAGAGAATACAATTCTAATGTTGCTTCTTCTAGGAAGCCTGGCAGGATTTTCCCAGGAAGAGTTGTTTTCTACCCGTTGGCTTCACTGTACTCACCTCATGAACAAATCTGGCAAATGTTTCATACTAAATCTGTGAGATGGGGATTTAGAGAACCATCTCAGGCAAGCCCAGACATGGCGGGTGTGAGAGGAATAAAATTGAACTATAATTGAGTAACTTTGGGAGCTGCTCTGAGGTGTCATCCGATGGTGTATGATTCCCTGTACTCATCGCCACTGACGTGGTCACCCCAAAACCTCTTTTCAGAGGTTAATGGTTTTAGGTTTTCAAGGTTTGGATTTTGTTTTGTTTTGTTTTATTTTCCCAAGATACATCTATTAAAATTCAGACCTTCCTGGGGAGATGAAATCAAGCTTTAAGTCTTGACACATTCACTTGTTAATTTACTCAACATGCATTTTAGATCCGCTGCTAAGGGACCCTACATCTTGTTCAAATTTTTGACAGGGAAGGAATTTCTACAGGATGTAACTATTACCCCAAGAACATATAGTATGAGTTGCTAGGGGCTTAGAAGTTACCAGAAATTAGGAAGAGGAAATTCAAATGAGATACTAAAATAGAGATCCAGTTATACAGAGTAGACCTTTATAGTCTCTGGAATTAGAAAAAAGAACACACAAAACACTCAAGTTTTCTTTTATACAAAAAGTCTCATACCACAAAATCACATTTCTGCTTCTCTTCTCCCTGCTCCCCAAGTAGTCACCTAGGATTCTCTCTATCTAAAAAAATTTTTTTAATTAAAATTTCTCCTTTCTTCACTTTAAAATGGGAAGAGATCCTTCCATTAGTTTATGCCAGAAACTCCTCACAAGTTAACCATTTCGGAGAAAAAATGAAATGAGCAGATACTGACAGTTAAATGGGACACAAAAGCACTGAGTTTAGAATATTTGAATTCCCATTTTTTAAAAAAAAAGCCTTCAAAAAATAAAAATCTTTGGACTAAAAAGTGTATACAACAACATATCACTGTACAATGAATGACATGTATAATCTCACTAAATTAATATATTTTTAAACAAAATCATGAGTAGCAAAAAACAGCTAGCAAGATTATTTTTATTTCTTCAGCTGTATTAATAACTAAGCAGCGAGGTAAAACTAAAAGTGTATTTACTCTGCAAACAAGCCCCTCAAATAAGGCATAAATATTAGGAGTGAGGTTGTGCAATGTAACAGACTCGTTTTTCCATAACCCACTGGCAACTTCGATTCTTTTTTAAAACCTTGCTGAGCTTGTCATTTCTAATTAAAGAGAATCCAGTATATATCTTCCTGTTACCAGGATAAACCCTCTTTCTATAAAACTGATGCTATAATGTACAAAACTCTGTATGCCATTTCTATGCATTTTCATCACAACAGGATCTGAAAAACTTGGGTCTGGCACGTCGGAGCACAATTAGCATGCATCTTCTTGGCACAGAGCAGCTGGGCATTAGAAAAATGTGTAGGGATTCGCTGTGGGTGGTGGGAGGAAAGGAACGGCTAAGACTGCTACCCCACTCCAGAGCGGGAGGCATTCCAGAGAATGTAGACTCACCTAATGACCACAGGACATTTTGTACATAGAGAAGATAGACAGCAAAGGGACATAAATGTGCAATTTATGAGAAGAGGGGGCTCAAAAGGTTAATGAGCTCAAGCTCAGTAATCAGAGGAAAGCAAATTAAGAGAGCAATGAGGTATCTTTTCATATTCATGAGAATGATACAATTCATCTGGCCAATGCAAGTGTTGGTGAAGATGTATGAGACCTGGGATTTTCATGCCCAGCTGGGGGAAAAGGGGACTGTTTCCTTCATTCTGGAGAACAAGCTGATACAATCTAGTCAAATTAAGTCTATGCATATCCAGGAATACATCCAGCTCCCAAACATACATATAACAAGGAAATTCTTACACAGGACACAGGACCAAAAGACATGGGGATGATTATGGCAACTTAGTCATAGTGACAGACTGGGAAGCAACATGGATGTCACTGAGAGAATAGAAGAGATGAAATGTGTTGGGCGCACACACAGAGTACCTTGGAGCATCAGACAGCCACATCTTTGTTTTTACATTGACTGTACAAATAACAACTGAATGGGCCTTAAAAATACAAGATTCACACAAAAGCCTGCACATGAATGTTTATAGCAGTTTTATTTATAATTCCCAAACTTGGAAGCAACCGTTGTCCTTCAGAAGGAGAATGGATTAAAAACTATGGTACGTCCATATAATGGAATATTACTCAGAGCTAAAAGGAAATGAGCTATCAAACCACAAAAAGACTTGATTTTTAGGGCGTGGAACTATTCTGCGTGATACTATAGTGATGGATACATGTTATTATACATTTGTCCAAACCTATAGAACATACACCAAGAGTGAACCTTAATGTGAACTGTTGGCTTCAGGTAATAATAATGTATCAATATTAGCTTATCCATTACAGAAAATGTACCACACAAATGCAAGTTGTTAATAATAGGGGAATCCATAAGCATGGGGAGAAGGGATGGAGATGGAATGAATGGGAACTCTGTACTTCTCACTCAATTTTTTCTGTAACCTAAAACTATTTAAAAGATAGTCTAGTCCTTTTTAAAAATAGTGCTGAGTTTTAAAAAAAGAAAAAAGAATAAGCTTTCGTATACCAGACAACATTCTTGCATTAATTTAAAATGTGTGGGGGAAACCATACACCCCTTACAAAAATATATTCAAACAAAATGATGTTCATTAAACTGATGAGGACGATTGTCTAGTGAGGAGGGGGACGGGAAAGGGTGTGGGCTGCGGGTAAAGGAAAAGGAAGAAGGACGGCTAGGCAACTGCAGGCACAAGACATGAGCGACCACCGTGCACTGGGAGTGTGATGAAGCCAGCCCTCTGGACAGAAGGTGGAGCAAAACAAATATGCATTGAAGGGAAAGGACAGAGCCTCACTGTGTGTGTGTCTCAGAGGCTATTGGCTTAACTGGTGGCTGAAGTTGTGGAGTGTGAGTGGGGGAGGGCCGAGGTTTGCAAATCTGAGTGCTCTTTCCTGATCCATTTCCTCCTGATTAATTTCTCAGGAAGAGTTGGACAGAAGAGATGTAGAGTTTTAAGCAGCAAAAAAGCCTGTTACAGTCTACGTTTTTAGAATGATTTCTGTTAACAAATGAGTTCTTAAAAATTGCATACTGTGTAACCAACAATTTTGCAAGCTTCTGCCAGCTGGAAGTAAGTTCCTGGGTGATGGGACAACGGATCTGTGTGACCTCCAAGACCAAACATGTAGATTGTATTTCAAGATTCCCACAAAATGGCACATGGAGCCCAGCATCCTAAGCAGCCATTTATTGGTAGGCATATGTGGGCTCACCTCTGTCCGTAATCATGATTTTCCAAGCAAATATTTATAAGTATTGATTCAAACTCTGATGTTAGGTATTCATGGTGAGATCTGACAAACATTTAAAGAAAGGCTCGCCAGTGGATGTAAGGATAGCTCAATAGTCTTGTTCATTAGAAAGGGAAAGTTGACCCATATTCTAACTACATCTTTGCTACTTTATAGGCATCCCACAGGCTCTGCATTTCCTAGCTTTTTGGTTTAGCATTTTGGCTTAAGTGGTGGCTGAGGTTAGAGAGGGGGGAAAAATAGAATAGGGCAGTGGTTTTCAAAACAAGGAGGCTTTTTTTTCTATTTCTTTCTCTTTTTAAAAAAATTTATTGTCTAAAGTTTTACATATATCTCCTTTTTC
>NW_005360124.1:5603710-5606760 GCF_000412655.1 Myotis brandtii | reverse complement strand
TTTTTTAATCCACTCATCTGCTGATGGGCACTTAGGTTGTTTCCAAATCTTAGCTATTGTAAATTGTGCTGCTATGAACATAGGGGTGCATATATCCTTTCTGATTGGTGTTTCTGGTTTCTTGGGATAGAAGTGGGATTCCTGGCTTTTTTTATGGAGATGGTGGTTCTGAGGCAATGGGAACTAACCCAAAAGCATTGTGAAACTTTCAGCATTTCCACTGCTATTTAGATGACATTTGCACGACTCCTCAAATGGCAGAGCCCAGAGCTTGGCAGTGGCCAAGGCTTGGCTGTGAACTAAGGCTCTCTGTTGCTTTTGAACCCCAGTACTGGCTCCATAGCAAACCAATCTACCCATGAGAAAAGCTCATAAAAGGAAGCAAAATCTTCTGGTTTTATAATGAGCTGCATGCAACTCTTGGCAGAGCGAAAAGGCAGGCGGGAGCAAGGTGGCTCCCTTCCACCGAGCCATGGTCATTTCAGGTTGTCCTTTTTCTCTCCCAAGAGACCTTCATGGGGCCAGGGAGGGGTGCACACACCTGTCTCTCTCCTTAGAAGATCTGCTTAAATACCTGGATTATGGGCACAGATGGAGACAATGAGGAAATACCATGTGCTAGGATTTATGACATTCACATTGACTGTACTAAATAATTGAAAGAATACAGAACCTAGATTAGGAAACTTTATTTGAAACTCCTAAATAGACAAGCACAACCAGGCATCAGAAATTTTGCACTTGCTGATTCTTCTGCCTTAAATGCATTCCTCCAGGCTACCTCCCTCATTTCATGCAAATGCCATCTTATCAGAAAGAATATCCCTGACCATCCTGTATGAAATAGCTCTTTCATCATCCTTGGTCTCCAGACCCTGCTTAATTTTCTTCATAGAACTTTTCACACCCCCCCCCCCCCCCCCCCGACACACACACATATTATACATTTGTTTGTTGTTGCCTTATTATCTGACAAAAATGTCAGTTTCATGATAGCAGATTTCTCAGAACTGGGAACATTACTTGGGATATAGTAGGCATCCAGTATAAATAATGAACATGTCCCACTTACAATGTATCTTAGCTCTGTGACTGTGGGTAAGTCACACATCTCCTATTTCATTACTAGTGAAATATGGAGTAAAAAAATATGTATTCTGCCCACCTCCTGAATCTGTGTGATGTATACGATAAAGCTGAGGGATCAACCATTTGGATTTCTGGTGTCCTTTGACTGATATTTCTCAGAGAAGGATCAATTTTGGCATAAAAACAATGGGAGAAAAGCATAGGGCCCACCAGGCAAGAAAGGAACTGTGTTCATCACTCCATGAAAGAAGCAGCAGCAAAGAAATGCCCCTAAATAGCAGCTTGACATGGAATCGGTGAGCTCTCCCCTTCTTGCTCCGGGCCTCTCACCTGTTGAATGCCCCACCCACCTCCTCTTGTACAGCACCTGAGTGTGCTGGTTGTGCGTGTCTGTCACTCAGAGGGTGGACCTTTATGTTTTGGGATATGGCCTCCTGTTAGAGGATAAGGGGATGAGCAATATTGTTGTCTTACGCGACAGTGTGCAAGGGAAGTGAGGCATTTCTTAGGGAAGGTCTACCATCATCCTGTTGTTTTGCCTTTTAAGGCCTGAGTCATAAAAGCAGTCACAGAAATATGCACTTTTCCTAGTTTGTAAACTGTGTATGTGTGTGACTCTTCATCATGTGGAACAAGGCACAGTTTGGAAGGAGCAGTGGGTTACTCATTGTAATTTTTTCTCTCTTGTTAGTCTAAACCCGTATTCTTCACGCTGGGCCCAACACAGAACTCTCGATTCAGAAACTCTGGCAGGAGCTCTGACTGTCATTATTAAAAACAAAAAAACACACACATATTTGTGATTTTAATGTGCATTCAGAGTTAAGACCCACTGAATAGTTGAGTAAAGAAATAGGGTGGCAATTCTGAGGAAGGGGAACGTCCTTCTCAAAGAACATTAAACAATATAGAACTAGATTCTAATGCTATTTCCACTGTTTATTAGTTGGAGAGTTGAAAGTGATGAGCCAAATGCTCTAAGCTTAAGTTTCCTCACCTATAAAATGGAGGATAATATTTACCTCACTTGGTTGCATGAGCTATAAATGAGATGGCACATGTGAAAGCCTCCATCACTGTGCCCCAAACATGGTAAGCATCCAATAAAAATCGCATTAATCTATGCAATCACCCATTAAATTTAGTATAGTTATAAGTTGCTGCCTTGTTGGTAAACCTAATAATGGTACAATGACTACTACTATTACTACTACTACTATCATCCATATATTTAAGGTTTTATAGATTATCAAGTGCTTTTCCATGCACTCTTGCTCGATTCCAGCAACAATCTGTAAGGAATGCAGAACAAGTGCTACCTCTCCCATCCTCCCTTTTTTAAAATGGGACAAACTCAGATGAAGGTGCTTGCCTATGACTGCACAGCTGATCGATGGCAGAGACCCACTAGAACCCGGAACTCCGGATTCCTAACCCCTAGTCCTGCTCTCAGATCCCTGACGCCTCCTACCAGCTTCTAAAGTGTTGGATTCAGAGTGTGCCCATAAAGTAATTAAACTCCTTTTACCGGCCACCTGGGAGCGTGTGTGGCCTTATTTTACTGTCACCCTTCAAACATCCGTAAATGCTGAAGCCCCCACAATTCCATCGCTTATCAGTTCAAGCTCTCTCTGGTCTGTTTAGGAAGCATCTCTTCCCTTTGAACAGATGGCAGACAATTTGCTGGGGTTTAAACACTGTCTCGGACTCGGTGATGGGAATGGCAGCTGCACTCCTGATTCCCAAATCCAAATCTCACTCGCTGGACCACCTTAATGCAAACTGACTCCGAACCAGACACGGATGTGGCAAGGGTGTCCTGTTGAAGCCCAACCCTGAAATATGCACAAACGTATGCCTTCAGCTGCGTAGCTCGAATTCTCTGCTTGGAGACATTATTTTTGTCCTTTTGGGTTATGTTCCTGCATTGAAAAAAAAAATTATTTTTGTCCTTTTGGACC
>NW_005360124.1:5583643-5603039 GCF_000412655.1 Myotis brandtii | reverse complement strand
AGATGGGAGGTAGGGAAAGAAGAAGGATGCACAGGGCTTTTCCCACAGGAACACTGCTTGTCGTTATTAATAAAATTAACCTTTTGCTGTTACTAATAACCAAGGTCATTTCCCTTGAAAACTTCAGCTTGGTTTCTCACTTGCTTTGAATGTATGTGCTCACACTATTTTGTTCATATCCTATTCCCTCAAGCTCCCTCCCTCCCTCCCTCCCTCCCTCCCTCAGGGTCCTGGATGTAATCTGTAATTTCTGTTTGTACGACTGTGGGTGTTTCAGGACATCCCCTGGCAGTTATGAAACTACTGACCAGTAGAGCCTTTTCTGCAGATGGATTTCATTCAGGACTTGTGCTATTATATTAATGGGTTTAATTTAAACAGGACTAGCCTCGCTGGCCAAATTACTGCCATTTAAATCAATTGGTTTAGGGGGAAAGACAGCCTGACCGGAGCTATTAGACTTCAATTTATTACTGTATCGGCTTTTAAACTGGGCGAAGCAAGTTTGCTAATGTCTGTCCTCTGTCCTGTGAGCTCGAGTATAAAACATAGTAATGAGAGTCTTTAGAGTTTAAGAAAAGGGAAGAAGAAGAAGGAAAAAAAAACCCACATTAATTTCGAGTCAATGTTTCATGAGCCAAGACGAGGTAGCCCTTGAAAGAATCCCCACCATGGGATGCTGGGGGCACCTTTGATGTCCCTTCATTAAACTGAGATTCAAATGATCTAACAGATGTATTAGTTTAAAAAGGGTTTTTACTTGGATTTTTCCCCCTTCATAAAAAAATAAGCACTGCTTTTCTTTTCCCCCACGCATTTCAACCTGATTCAAATAGAAAAGCAAAAGGGAAGAAAATGCTTTAGATGTGCTCTTTTGATTTTTTCCAACCTTGCCCGAATAAAATGGAATGGGAGATCAAGAACACTCAATTAATTGCAACACTGGGTGTCACTAGGAGAGGGAGGGGGAGATGAAGGGGGGCATTAGGGATGCACAACCCTTAACAAATGCATGGATTCAAAGAAGGAAGAAGAAGGGGGAATAAAAAAGCGTGTCTGTATTTTATTGCACTCGGTAAGCTTTTCGCTTGTATTTATAGCTGCAATTATATCTCAATGAGGTTTGTCTACAGTGTTGGCTTCACGCTAATTTTCCCCCTCACTGCATTCTTGGAATAGGCTCGGACTGTTTATGAACCAGACATATTGACCTCATTTACAGCTAGCAGTTTAAATCCATAATTTTTCCACCCACAATCCCTCTTTGACATTCCGGCGGTGCGGCCGGCTCAGCGAGACTGAACTAAAAGTCTCACACTTCATTGAACACCATTATGCGGCTTTATGCTTAGAAGCCTGTTTCCCTCGGCTGCCTTTCAGCTTTGCTGGAGATCCGTTTGGCCACAGGCCGGCAGTGATTAACTGGAAGAATCCAATAAATCACCCTGTCAGCCAGCAGGCTCTCCTCACTATGTCTACACATCGACATTTGGATTTGCACCTCTCTCTCTCTCTCTCTCTCTCTCTCTCTTGATTTTCTATCCCTCTCTCTCTCTCCTCTCCTCTTCCTACAGAGCCATTAAAACACCTCTTTTGCTTCCCACAAGGTGAACTTGAACTGCTATTGTGAGCATGACTTGGTCCCATAAGCAACCCTCCAGGGAGACAGACCCCTTTGATTTGCACGGTTTTCCCTGCCCTGGCTCTCCCGCCCTCCTCCTCCAATTAACTCCCCCCTTAACTCTTCTGGCTGCTTCACTGACCCAGCTGCCCAGCTGGGGAAAGGACAAGCAGATGGGGGTGGGAGAGAGTCAGAGGCTGAGGAGGAAATCCCACGGATTCCTGTCAACTCCCCTGCCTTTCTGTGAGCCCAGCAGAACGGAGAGGAGGGAAGGAAGAATATCAAACTCTGCTTCCCCAGGCGCTGTGCAGCCTGGCTTTTAGAGTCCAAGGCTAGACTGGGATCAGTTTCTTCCATGGGGGAAGGGGGTGGGGGTAATGTGTACCTGTGTTTGGAACGAATGGCCCTGCCCAAGTTTAGGAACATTTACAAGACTGCTCAGTACTCTGCTTGCAAGGGAGATAAAGGGGTGCAACTGAAGATTCCGGAGAAAACAGCTTTCCTTGGCATGTCACCATCCAGGGTGGCCGCGGGCAGTGCCCAGAGCAGACGATGGACAGCCTCATGCTTCCTATTCCTCATGGGTGAGCTGAGTTGGTGAAACAGCTTCTTCTGTGACTTGACTGGCAACTTCTCAGGCCCGTTTCGTTCGTATTCTCCGCATGGCCATCGTCTTCTTTTGTCTGGGATTATTTCTGCACTGTGAGCACCAGCATTTGTTTGATGTTTCAGACATCAAATAAATATACTGTATGCTCTCTGAGCGGCCAAAGGAAGCGAGATTCTTGCTTTGCAACACTCCACTGGCACGAATGACAAAAGGCAGTCTGAACTGCAGACACAAAGGATGGGGCAGAGAGAGGGAGGGACAGGATCAGTCAGGGGTGACTGCGATCCTCCCCTCCCAGCAACGCACCGTGGGGATGAGGGCTGTGTGCGTGTACATGGAACAGTGTGTGTGCATGGAACAGCAGTAAACTGCCTGCGAGCGAGAAAGGAAATCAATACAGCTGCGAAGGGGTGGCCTGCCTTTGTCAGCGAGCTTTCATTTGTGCTGAGAGGGAGCCCTTCTTGAGACAGTAGCACGTTCATATCCATGCCTCTAGGGTACCTTTGCAGCATCAACTCTTATTCTTTGTCCTTTTCACTCCATCTAATCCCCCACCACTGATGAGGGAGCAAATTTTAACCAAATATCCCAATCTTTGTCAAACTCAGTCTGAGCCATTGCTGCTTTGCCAACATTGTAATGCATTTGGGGGGGGGGGGGGTGGTTGCTAAAGCTACTGATGAAAAGATGTAAAGAAATTATCTTGAGTATGCGTCCTATTTCCCATTTCTGTAGCTCACCAAAGGGGAAAAGCACCCTGAGAATACTTACACCAAGAACAATTCTTGTACACCTACTAGGTTCCCAGTGTGTATCTTTATATAAACCTAGGAAGACTGCACACAAATTGTTAAGTATAAGGCAAGGAGACAGATTTCACCAGCCACCCAATTATTGCTGCAGTTGTTGGGAGCAATTGGAAACATCAGTGATGCTCATGTGACCTCATTGTCAAAAGCATTGAAGGCGCATTTATCTCCAAAGGGCATTGTAATTATTACACAAAGAAAGCTACCTCGGTGTGACTCAGTTTCTCTGTTTGTAAAAGCAGAATAAAAGTATTTGCCACCTTCCTGTGGTAGACGACTCTTGAAAAAGGCAATCTATTTAAAGTGCTTTGTGCACCTTAGAGACAAGGAAATATTGAAATTTATGTCAGCATTATCATTAAATCTTTCCTTCAGGGGACTCAATATTTTTCAATATTGTCACATTGATTCTAGCAGCATCATAAACTAGAGGGCGAAGAATAGTATAGTGGGAAAATCCTTCAAACACAAGCAGGAAAACTGGATTTTCTTTCTAGTTTTGCCCCAAACTAGCTCCTCACCTCAACAAAAGCCTCAAGCGCCTCTGTTCTTTCTCCTGTGAAATGAGAGAGTTGAACACAATAATGTTCAAGGCTTCCTCTGTGACGCTAAATACAACAATAGAGAAAAGAGAGTACTGGCCCTTCATGCTGTAATTTTGCACAACCACCTTCTTTAGAGACCCTTCTGGGTTTTATAAATGTGCTCTCCTTGGTCCAATTTGACCTCTTTGTTAAGTTCAGCTTGCTTCCCTGTCTCTTCTGCTTCTGGCTGGCAGGAAAGGCACTGTCCAAAGGTCTGTCCATGGCCTTCTTCTCTGTTCTATCTACACTTTCTTTCCTTTTCTTTTTTATAAATCATTATTGTTAAAAGTATTATATATATCCCCATTCCCCGCCCCCCATTGACCTCTTCTAGCCCACCTCCACCCTCCACCCCAAGCCTTCACCACCCTATTGTCTGTGTCCATGGGTTATGCCTATATGCATGCAAGTTCTTTGGTTGATCTCTTCCCACCTATCCAGCCTCCCCCACATTCCCTCTGAGATTCTAGCTACACTCTCTGCCTCCACAGCTTCATCCACTGTTCTAGCTTTGATTTATTATCTCTATGTGGAAGACTGTCCAGTTTCTCTCTCTAGTCAAAATCCATGCCCATCAGTCCAACCATTTTCCATAAATATTTTCACCTGAATATGCCACCAACATCTCACAGGTGTAAAAAAATAGATTTCTGTCTCCTGACCCCAGTGAATCAGAGTTCAGTCAGAGAAGCAGAGCCACCATAAGTGTATGTAGAGTAAAGGATATAGACTGAGGATGAGACCTTCCACAATCATGGGAGTGGGTAGAGAAGTGTCTGCAACGCTTTTGTTTCTGTGCCTAGTGTTGAGCCTCAAGTCAGTCCTAGGGGTTTGCCAGGTCGGCAATTGGAAAAGAAAGTTGTGCGTGGTCAAGGACAAGGATAGCCACGAGGATGAACTAGAATCCACATCAGTCTCTCACTGCCTCCAACTGCGGCTATGGCTCATTTGCAGCAGAGGTTGGTACCCTTCTCCACAGTTGCACTTGGCCTTGAAGAAGCTGTCAGGAGCAGGAGAAGGTGTATATCTAGGTATGGCCCCACACCAAAAAGGTGAGCTGATACATGGGTGAGGACACCCATAGCTGTCATAGTTCCTGGCACTCTGCACCAAACTTCAGAACATAAAACACATGCTTCTGCTTCGCTTCCACTTCCAGTGGGACATATGTGTGTGACCAACACTCACCCAATAGTTCCTGGCACTCTGCACCAAACTTCAGAACATAACACACATGCTTCTGCTTCGCTTCCACTTCCAGTGCTCATGGGACATATGTGTGTGACCAACTCTCACCCGAAATCATACAGGGAAGGGAATTCTGGGAGAGTTATGAAGGCAAAGCTACCTACCCCACAGACTGTTCCTCCTCTACTTTCTAATTCTGTCTGTGGCATGACATCTTCCCATTTTCCAGATTGAACACCATGAAGTTCCTTTGTTTCCACATCCTTTGTTTCCACTGGGGAAAATCAGCTCACTCTACACTCACATGTCTTTTCCATTCTCCCAGCCTCTTTTTCAGTCTCTATGTACCATCCTTGGCACTCCGCGGAGGCTCTCATTGTCTCTTACCTGAACTACTGTAATGATCTTCAAAGAGAACTCAGTCTCTATCTTCTCTTTCTCCTTTCAGTCCTTGTGCAGCTATAGTCATCTTTCTTCTCTGGCAATGAGATTCCATAGAACCCTGCTGTTCAATGATGAAAGCAGACTCCCCGGCTTGTATAAAGACCCTTCAGAATCAGGTCTACATTACTGGCTTTTAGGAGACTTTTGGTCTATCCACTACCCCACCATTCCCTGTCCAGGATTCCCCTGCACTGTCCCTCCAACCCAGAATGTTTCTTCCCTGATCTCTGCCTCTACTGCCCTCTCAAAGTGTTTAAGTCTCTGCTCAGATTCCATTGCTTTTATAATCCCCCTCCAGGACACCTGTCATCATTCGCACCTCTGAAAACCCTAAATTACACTATTGAGACCCCTTTTAATATACAGTATTATGCCTTCAATACATGTCATGGACCCCAAACTAGACCACAACTTTTTTAAAATGGGGCCTATATTTTCTTTATCTTTGTATCTCTCCTAGCACCTTGCACATAGTGGATGAGCAGTGAGGACTTTATCCCCGAATGGATGATTCATGAGATCAGACTTTCATGGGGAAGAAAAGCAGTGGGAGAAAGGAAGCTCAATAGATCAAACAGTTGCAGTTATATTTAATTTGGAAGTAAAATTCCAAGTAAAAGGTTGATAAGAATTAAACTAGTTAAGACTCTTAACTTGCCAGCAACCAAAACCCAAATGCAACATGAGCTTAAATTTTGTTTGTAAGAAAGGAAACTATTGACTCATCTGATTAAAAGTCCAGGCACAACTGAATGTAAGACTCAAGTGAGTTTATAACGGGATGTGGTGCTTTATGATGTCCTTTATTTGGGTCAGTCTCACTCATGTAATTTCTCCCCACATGGTGGCAAAATTCCCCTGGTTCCCCTCACCTTACATGATGTTCTGTTTCCAACAGTTTCAACACAGGAGCTGGAATGTTCTCTGATTCCAGCTACTTGTGTCACACAGCAGTCCCTGAACAAATAACTTTGGCCAAGGGGGCAGAATTTATTAACAGGTGTAGGCATGGATCGAAGGCCATCTCTATTCAGACCAGAGTGAGAATAGAAGAGTTGGATCCCCAGAAAAGGGAAGGGGTGCTGGGTAGGAAAAATATTCATTGTTTTCACCAGGTACTTAGAGAAGTGGCCACCCCAAATACCTCTGTTTGTTGCATCTCACTTGTATTGATTCCCCATCACCTCTCTACCCTGTTGTGTAATTCTTCCACACTTCTCCCTCAATATTTCAATCAAGTGGTCAGTAGTTTTAAATTCTAAAATATTTGGTATTCATTATATGTTCTATGTGTTTATGGAAATAATTTAAGGCGTGTTCTTCAAGTATTGGAATCTAAGAATAATGTTTATGTGAATACAGTATTATTAATTCCTGCCACTTGTGTGGTGTCTTGCATCTTTGAGACACTTCACAAACATCATTAACTAATTAGTCTTAAGATGCCTCTCTGGAGGTGGGTAGGTATTACCTGGAATTGCAGATAAGGAAACAGTACACAGAGAAGTTACATAACTTCTAAGAAAACCATCAATGAACTGAAAATAATTGACTCATAATGAGTTCTCCCTCAAGTGAAAGTCTTCTCCAGGTTCACACATCCCATAATAGTTGTCTGCTACTCAGAGGAACGCATTCATCTCTGAGGAGTGTTTGTATCAATTGCATTATGGATTACCTAAACAGAACCCCCACACATTTACAGGTAAGAGTAGTCAATGTCTAGCAGGAAAGATGGCTGCCAGAGGAAAGGAACTAAGACCTAGTAATCAAAGACCAGTAGGTATAAAGGGGAAAACAAAAAAAAAGGGGGGGGAAGTGAAAAGGTTCAAAATTACTGGGGAAAAAAACTCAGTACAGTCCTGTTTGGGGTTTTGAATATTATTAAGGCAGAAACTATGCACTTTACCACTGGGCAAGTGACAACCAGTAGAAACGCCCATGTTGGCAGGTGGCCAGGAGTCCAGCTGGACACCAACTTGCTGTGACTGCTTCTTTCTCTCTCTCTCTCTCTCTCTCTCTCTCTCTCTCTCTCTCTCTCTTTCTCTCTCCCCTCTTTCCCCACCCCCCCCCTTGCTCTTTCTCAGCCCTGAAATGGAAACCACAAATCCAACTTGCCCCACAGAGTGTGACATAAGCACCACGGTAAAGTGCTTTGTGGAAGCCAAATCCTTTGTGTGTTGTAAAGAGGTTATTTCTGATGGTAATAATTCTTTCTCTAACCAGTGCCTCATCCTGTACCTGAAGATCAGGTGGTTGCTTCTGGATCTCTGTACTTTCCTCTGTAATTCAAGCAAGCACACATCGTCCTACTGCAGTGTTCATAGCTTGGAAAATGAAGTCCTGTAGGGAACTCTTTCTAATTGCCAGAGCGAGTCACTTTTCTTTCCAAGCAAAGAGGTTTCTGCTGGTGACATTAGAGAGCAGGCGCTCGTCTGTATTGTAACAGCTTAATTATAAGTGTGGGTATAATCACACAATCTGTCATTATACCTTTTTTTCTACCCAGAGAATTTGTACTGCAATCACCATAACACTATAACAACATGAACAACAGACTGTCTGGCCTCCCATGATCGTTTCGTTTGCCATGCCTGGTAGGGATGAGCAGTCAGCTTTGGATGAAAGAACTGACTCCTATAGCAGCAAAAACAAGTCTCAATCCTTCACAGGGTTTTCCGGGCATCCTGTACATTCGGTTTTCTCCAAAGGACAGTCAAGTCCTTCACTTTCCTCCCAGCCTCACAAACCCTCCCTCTGGTTTCATCTGTTTGAAAATTGCACAAGAAGAAACCACCCTTCTGCTATTTTATACCCAAACCAAGTGAAGTGGAAATTGCATGAGGAAACCTATCCATCTGTTATCCTTCAGCTCAGCAGTGGATGGAATTTATTACACTCTGCATCCTGCCCCCTGCCTCTGCCAGGCAGCCTGTGGGGTGAAGTATGGATGGAGAAGGAGGCTCCAGTCTCAGAGAGGGGGCGATTGCCTTTGCAGCTCTATCAGCAGAAGCAGCAAACCTATTTATTACAGAGCGAGAGGGGCAGCCATAGAACAGCAGCAGAGGGGAGGAAAGGTGTCGCTGTTGAACTGAGAGTAACCTTGCCTCTCACAAGCCACTGACTATACCATTTCATCCTTAATAAGGAGTCGAGACCAGGGCCAAACTCTGAGGGCCCTACAGAAGATATTTTAGAGGGAAGCGCTATTTTTAAAAGAGACAGTGAAAGTTCATCAGTGACCTGTTTTCATGTGCCAATAATTCTTAAGAAAACGGCTCCAGGACAAAAAGAAATGATGCCCGGCCTCCAGCCCCTTCTTTGGATCCAGGAGGGTTTGTGGAATCATCCTACACTTCACCTTCTGGGTGAAGTGAAATAGCTGTGGTTGTGATGTTGGTGATTGACATGTACCACTGGTCCCATTAGCACAGACGATTCTTTTATCATAAAGGAATAGCTGATTGAGTCCCAGACTTGTCAAGAATGAACAACAGGAACTCAACATTATTAAGAAACAAAGTTCAACTGAGTTAATTTAAAGATTAAACTGGCTTTATTAAAGGATTTATGAATTGGGCAGTATCCAATCTAGCAAGCAGAGAGGATGACAGTTGTCATGTTTTGATATCAGAACTCATTTAGTTAATTAACAAATTTTAAAATATATTATATATACATTTAAAAACATGCTTTTGCATAGTAAAATTTTTAATAGTTTTTTAAAAAATTTTTATTGATTGATTTGAGAGAGAGAGAAACATCTATTTGTTGGTCCACTTGTTTTACATTCATTGATTGATTCTTGTAGGTGCCCTGACTAGGAATCAAACCTGCAACCTTAGTGTGTTGATTATCATCTAACCAACTGAGTTACCTGGCTAGCATTTCATAGTAAATTTTTCTATTTGGCACAAGATATGTTGTTTACTAACAGACCCAGATATTTTAATTTCTCAGCAATAAGAAGTGAAAATAGATAAATCTATGTTCAATATTGTATCTTATTTAGAGATGATCTAACTAATTTAATGAATTTTTATCATTTAATTTAGCTTAGCAAACCTTAGGACGTCAGGTTACCACAAAGATTTGGGGAAATTTTTGAAAGGGTCACCTAAAAACCTTTTATCCTACTTTTCTTATCGGAGAATTTGGGATGTGCCTTTGCCCACTGAGTGCTAGGGTGGTGTCCTTCGATAGCTTGAGAAAAAGAATTTTCTGACACTTGCACAGGAGAATGAGTGATTTTTCTTTTTGTGGAATTACATCCCTGGGTTTCCTAAGTCCCATTTCCTTTAACCCAGTCCTGGAAGAAGTGTAACTGAGGTTTCAGTAGAGTTAAAAGCAAAGCCAGTGTCCAGAGTTTCCATGTCACAGCCGGGTCCAGTTCAGCATTAGACTAGTCACAGTCCATTCTGGCAGTATTCGCCGTGGGCCACGTGAGCGAATGCAAGGCAGCCAAGAGAGCACACTCCCTGCGACATAAGTCCCAACAGAGCCAAGAGCACCAAGAGGACAAGAGAGCACCTCCTTTGCTTAGGGGGTTAAATATCCCAAATTCTACACCCTTACAGTGGCCATGCCCATTCTGGCCAATGACTTATTCCCAGGTGTGACTGATAGACAAGCACCTGTGCTAGGCCCCCCAACTTTACTGGGCATGCATCTATCCTCCCTATCCTGGACCCCTAGGGAGTGTAAAGTTGTAGGTTAATAACTAGTTAATTACAACAGTATCACATATTTATATCTATTTAATTTATTTGTTCTTAACAATTTATATTTAGACAACCCACTAAAACTTTGAGACACAATAGACAAAATCATCCATAATCTCAAGTCATTTTTTCTTGCTGAAAAATGTTATAACAGATGGCATGAACTTACTGGACTTTTAGTAAGCCTGGGTAGAATAAAAGTTTTATGTGTCTGTGTTATTTTTAATGCTGATAATCCTGAAGATATACCTATTTTAATTAAACCAAAAAACTTAAATTACTAGGGATTATTTGAGATTGCATGAACTTAAAAAACATTTGGGTTAGTTTCTATTATATTTTTCAGAGTTTAATTTATATAAGCACTTAACTTTCTTTAAGCCAATTAAATAGAGCTCTTTTACAAACTAATTTTGGCAATACCATTCAGAGGTAGAAAAATACCATATGTACAACACACACACACATACGTAGATATAGATATGCAAAAACATACAGACAGAGAGCTATTATAGCTTTCATTCTAAAATTTTAGCCATGAATAATGTACAATAATACAAAACTCACTAGTTTATAAAAGGAACATTTGGATCCAAAGTTTCTTTCAGCAGGTGGAATAAGTTAAGTTTACCTGCTCAGATGGCTAAAGCTTTTTACTAATATTTGTGAAAAACACACATGATTTTTTATTTGCTTAAATTTCAAATGACCTTTTTCTCATTCATTCTCCTTGGATAAGAATTACCTCCCCGAAGTTTATAGAACATTTACATCCCAAAGGGACAGGGAAAGAATGCAAGTTCTCCAAGAAGGACTTTGGTTTCCTAAGGCCAGACTATTTATAATACTTATAAGTCTTTTGAAATAAATAGGTGACATTTTGGGATTGATAAAGGGAATTGATGGACTTTGAACTGTGTCTGGAGCCACATTGCTTTTCTGGTTTTGCAAGGATTTTCAGATAAGGGCAGTTGCTTTTAATTCCTCAAATTACTGAGTTGCATTTTAAATGACACCATAGGTTGGCCAACCCACAAATCCTTTTACAAAGGCTTTAGAAAGTTTTTCTTTCCCTCTGGGTACATTTAACTTAGGGGAGGAGGCCTAAAAATATATCTATCAGGCTCTGAACATCAGCTTCCAATCTGGCCAAATTTCTGATCATAAAGTTATTAAATGCTTTTAGGTGTCAGCTAGGAGAAGCAATAAGTATTTCTGGCAGTATTGAACAACCACTTGGACTCAAGTGGTGTCCCCAAAGACGGTGCAAAGGATATTTTATTTTCCCCTCTTTATCGGGTACTGTAGACAGAGAGCTGGGAGAGCTGACTCTAGTAAAAAAAAAAATTTCTCACCCATACCCTGCTTCTGCCAGTTTCCTCAGGAGCCCATCACAGCCATCACATTTGCTAAAGTTCAAAGATTTTTGACTCAGGCAATGTCCCTGTCTAGAAGCTCCAAGTAATTACACAAAATGTAAGGCTTTTATAGGCAGAAAGGGGTGGGAAGGGGATGTTTCTAGCAATGAGTGGATTATTTCTGGCTAGGTTACCTTTCTTTGGGGAAGGGTGGAGGTCTATCAGGCAGATTACCTCACTCGACCGGGAAATTCCAGATTGACTGGTTAAGATTACATTCCTGGGAGAGGCTGAAACTGTAATTAGGTTAGGTATTAAGTCTTAGTTTGGTCATGTGGGCTTAGCACAAGTGACTCCATTTGGGGCCAGCTCTTTTTTTAATAACCTCATGCTTCAGATTCTCATATTCCTTCTATGTTTATGGATCTCTTCAGCCTCCCAGAATATATGGTTATTTTTTGGTGTTTGGTGAATTTTCTTTGATCCATAATTGAGTACTCAAAACACAAAGAAAACGTTGGAGATTTGATTCTTAATCATTAATGATCTCCCTCACAGACCATCAATTACAACCTAATCCTTTAATGTTGCTTCACATCTATCCTCAGGCCTTAAAAGAGATAAGGCAATTAGTGTAGGATCCATTTTTTTAAAAAATCAGATTGAAATTTAAACTAGCATCACTAAGCCTGCCAATATCTCCTCAAAACAAAAACTAGTAAGGAGGGTCTATGAAAACTTGGCATCCAGGTACCATATTAATGTCACATGTTATATGAATTTGTCATTCTTTCTAACAATGCAAAGTTAAGCCCTTTTAATTGATTCATGTGTTTAACTCGTTCATTTATTGAAGAGTTCCTTCTATGAATCAGATACTTACTATATTGTGTTAGGGATAAAAGTCTGAACAAAATAGACATAGTTTCTATCTATAGAGCTGAGAATCCAGTGAAGGAGACAGTCAAGAAAATGGTCCAATGCAATGTAGTGTCTAAGAACAGGGTAATTATCAGTGATTGGGGGAATGTAAGAGGGACCTATAGCCTAGAATTGGAGATAAATATGAATAAGTTGGAGAATAATGGAGAAGTATAATCACTTTATAGAAGGCAAAGTGGCAAATGTTTAGAGGCAAGTGAAACATGATACCTTCAAGGATTTTGAAAGAGAGATACAAAGAAGAGAGAGAGAGAAATTCATAGGGCTGGCCTGCAGGCTGGAGACTCTGTAGAAATGATGTTGCAATTCAAATCCAAAGGCAGTCTGGAGTCACCCTTCTTTTACAAGGGACCTCACTGTTTTTCTCTTAAGACCTTCAACTGTTTCAATGCGACCCAACCACTTTATGGAGGGCAATCTGCTTTTTTTTAAGTCTAGTAATTTAAATGTTAATCTTACATAATAAATACCTTCAAAGGGACATCTAGATTGATGTAAAATTAACCATTACAGGAACAAACAACTTATAAAGGACCTTGTTAAGGACGTTTACATTTATCCCAATAGCAGTAGAGAGCTATTTGGGATGGGGTTGAGGTCATTTCACAGTGGTGATAAAATAAGAGCTGGTATTTAGGCAGGTGACCCTAGTCACATCATGTGGAAGAGAACTCCAAAGGAGGGAGATGAGACTGGAGACCAGAAGACCAAAGAGGAGGCTGCTGTGATAATTTTGGTGGGAGGAAATGATTTCTTGAACTAGAGAAGTGTCAATAACAATGGAAGAAAACAGATTCAAGATATGCAATAGATTCATTATTTATTTATTTATTTATTAGGGAAGGGAATGACATCATTAAAACTTCATAACTAGTTAGCAGGGCAAGCTGCATAATTGTTGGGGCCCAGTACAAAATGAAAACGGTGGGTCCCTTGTTCAAAGGAAAAAGCTTTTCCTTTCTTCTGTAGTCTCCTTCAACCTGTCATAATACGTTTTATCTGCTATTTAATGCCATTCTCCCTCAGGCACAAGAATATTCACGAAGCATGTGGAGACACAGGAGGCCCCTGGCCTAGCCTCAGTGGGTGGGTACATATGCCCACATCCATGACCCCATCCAGATAACTCCACTGTCTTATTACACTTCTTTTATAAACCATGAATTCAAAAGAAAAACTATTAAGAATTTCAGGACAGTAATCACAGAGCATTAAACCCAAGCATGAGGTCCTTCTGAGTGCAGAACCCTGTGTGACTGCACTTGTCATGAGCCCGTGAAGCTGGTCCTTCCAGTAGGAAATAAAGGGTGGGCTGAGGGACAGGAAAAAATAAAATGGTGGATGGTAGTGCCATTAACAAAGAGGAAAGAAGAGGGACAGATCTGAGGCTCTGGGGGAAAGGAAGCTTGCAGCTTTGGATGTTGACTATACAGGGACAAGTCCAGCCCGGAGCTAGATGTGTGCATTTGACCTCAAAAAAGGAATTAGAACTAAAGATATAAAAGTAGACATCATCAGTGTATAGATTATATTTAACTATTCTGGAAGCAGTTGTTACCTGAGGATCAAACTTCTCCCTTGCTCCTGGGAGTGGGGTTCTTACAGTATCTTTAGAAAATGAGTTTTCTAAGATTTCCATGGGAGGATGGATGGTTTTTATTGGCATGGAGTTACATTCCTTGGGCTGTAAAAGTCCCTGCCCCTGAACCCAGTCCTGGAAAAGGTGCAGCAGGGGTTCCATTAGAGACAAAATGAAGCCAGTGTCCAGAGCTTCCGTTCCATGTTGCAGCCAGGTGCAGTCCAGCTTCAGGTTAATTAAAGTCGCTTAGTCTGATGTGTGGAGTCTACATGGCCATGAGCCTTGTGGGGGAAAGCAGGGGAGTGTGCCCCCTGCAACAGAAGTTCCAAGAGAGCCAAGAGCCAAGAGAGAGAACCTCCTTTGTTCAGAAGTTTAAATACTCAGGTTTCTTGCCCTTGCAGTGGCCACCCATATTCTGGCCAGTTATCTGTCCCCAGATTTGACTGATAAGTAAGCACCTCCCCACATCACTCAGACCTTATTGGGCATGCATCCAAACTGCCTCTGTCCAGTCCCTTCCCCCACCAAGCAGCGGGGAACAGACCTGGTGAATGTTAAATTAGCAAAGCTGTATAAATGGCATGCCTGATATCTGGTATTCTCTTTACTCCTTTCCTGTTAAATAATAACCAGATTGTGACAATGGTATCACAGTGACAGGTTTGTGCTCATCCATATACATGTGACCATTTTACAGAGACAGTGATCCTAAAAGAACTCATGCAGTTTGTGGACCTAGAAGCCGGAAGCCCACTGGCTAGCTGAGAACAAACCTCCTCACCCCCTAACCTCTCTTTCACACACACTAAACGAATGAGCTTTGACGCTCTCTTACAGCTTGAGTAAAGCTAGATAGCACAAGGGGATCATCCCAGTTCTGAGTTCAGAAGGACCTAGCTAAGATCCTAACATTTCTTAATTGAGTGACTTGACACACATCAGCCTCACTAAGCCCTTGTCATTTTCCTATGTCAAAATCAAGGTCACTAAATATCTTCCACTTTGTTGGGGGCTGAAACAAAATAGTGAATACGAATGACTTTTATATCTGCAAAATAACTATAGCTGTAGAAATATATTATTATTATTGTGGTAGACCTGGGCAGCTGGGAAAGCTATGTTAGCTCTTTCATGCTCCCAGACATGAAAAGGTACGTATGTGAGAACTGAAGTATTCTGCATGGCATACTAGCACCTGCCTGAGAAGTGTGTGGTCATGAACAGCCATGTCTGGCTCAACTTCATAATGACAGTTGCTTTCCTTTGAGCCAAGCAAGGTGGCCATAGAGAGCTCCTATCACCAGTTCTGCCAGTCTGTTTGATGGGGCCCACCCTCTTCTCTGCCCACTGATTGCATTGTCTTTGCTGTTTCTGGTTCTCCAGTCAGCCCGTGGCATCAGCTGTCCAGGGCCTCGTTTATTAGAGCCATCCCTCATCATTCCTGCCATGTTCTGTGCTCCCTACAAGAGGCACGAGGTGGAGGGAAAATAATTAGTAATCCAGGCACTGCAGCCCTGATGAGACACCTGCAGCATAATCATCCAAATCAAATATTTGGCTCGGCTTCTTCAGATGATATATCTCTCCCTGCAAATGCTGAATGGCAGCTTAGCCGAGCTTGTACTGAAAAGGAAGAACATATCGGAGGAAGGAGGGAAACTTCCATTTTGCCACAGTCTGTGCCAGTGGAGCTGAATCCCAGGCTCAGACCCTGTCTTACATGTTCAGAAACCTTCCAATGCCATCAGCCAGAAGGGACAGTTGTGGGAATGGGAAGAGACTATTTAAATTACTCAAGTGACTCAGGAATGAGTACTTGTACTGCCAAGGAAACACCCAATTGTGTTCTCTGAAAATTATCACTGTCTGACATAGGGGCTGGCAGCTTTCTGAGTCCCTGGGAAGCTATTTGAGTGTACAGCACATCAATTTATCTTTATTATTCTACACTTGAGAAAACTGAGGCCTAGACCTCAGTTTTTCATGGTAGACCCAGGACTAGAACTCTGGGCTCCTACAGCCTGATTGAGCTCACCCCTCTGCCAGCCACACTTCGTCTTGAAGGCAGTCCACGTCTCTATCCATGGAATTGAGTACAATAGCTCTGTCATTGCCATATTTATTCCGTATAGTTTCTAGACTGTTTGCTATATTCATAGCTTTTTTCACTTGGAAAGGCATATTAGGGTTAAGAATCAGAGAAGATGTTAGTCTAGCTAGCCCATTTCCACAATCTATCCATTTAGCTGATATTTTTAGCTTGTAATTTCCCTGGTTACATCAAGATATATCCTAAGAGCCATATATAGAACATTAATAAATTTTCTTCTTTGAGTTAGTAAGGCATTAATGCAAATATGTAAGAGCTTGGGTTAATTTCCCCTTTTATATAAACCATAACCCCTTTCATAGCCTTTAATAAGCACTTAACCAATTGAAAATAAAGTTGCTTTTGTTTAAGGAGTTATTTAGACTCTGTCTCTCTAGCCAGATTGAAAAGGCCACAAGGGCAGGGTCCATGGCAATTGTCCTATCTGTAGTCACATGCCCAACACTCAGTATTTGCTCAATAAATATTTTTAGGAAATTTAAAATAATTTGGAATTATATAAAGAACAGTAAATTTGGTGGAGGGGAAGCAGCTATAGATTTATGTAATCCTTTCCCCTCTTTTCACAGATGAGTAAACAGAGACCCAAGAAGTTGTGACTTAACCAAAGTGTCACAATTAGTTGACCCATTCATTCAAGACATTTATTGAGTGCATGGTCTATGCTTGATAGTAATAGAGACTATTAAGACATATCGCTGCTGCCAGAGAGCTCATCGTTTAAGGGGAAGAATATGCAATTAAACAGATAATTACAATACAGTGATGTAAGTGATAGGATAGAGATGCAAGAAATAGCCTGCTTAAAGAAGTTAGGATAAGTTTCACAGAAGAGTAAATTTGAAGAATGTGTTGAAGGATTAATTGAGCCTGTCAATCAAAAAAGGGGGTAAGTCAGTCCAGACAGAGGGAATAGCATTAAAACCTCAGAACCCTAAGAGCATAGAATGATCCAGGAGAAGTGGATTGGCATATAAGAGACATAAAGAAACTGGCAGAAGATGGCTTGAGAGAGGGAGGTGTGGGGCCAGATATTAAAGAGTCCTGTCTGTTGTGTTAAGGATTTGGACCTAGGCCAGTGTTCCTCAAACTTAACTGAGCATAGGAATAACCCAGGGGTCTTGTTAAAATGCAGATTTTGACTCAGTGTATCAGCAGTGGACACTAAGATTTTGAATCTCTAACAAGCTCTCTGGTGATGTCAATGCTGCTGGGCTCAAACCTCGTCTGAAGAAAAAAAAAAATCACCAAGAAATAGGAAGCCTGCAGAGGTGTATATATAAGGCAGTGGTTCTTAAATTGTGCTCCCCACATTTTTCACTTTCTGCACTAACATACTAATGAGAAACTCTGAGGGAGGACCAGCATTGTGTTTGCACAAGTTCTCAGGTGATGCTGAAAATTTGCACTGAAATTCGAGCACCACCAAACTAGGACAATAATGTGATAGTATTTACTCTGTAGAAACAACCAGACCCCCAGTTCAGTGCTCCTTCCATTCAAAACCCCCCAAATTATTCACAGATCTCTAGATACAATATTTTAGTCCAAGAATATTCTGAGATTTCAAAATGACAGAGTTGTTAATGAGGAATAAATTTACTTTCATTGCATTCAGAATCATCTTTATGATTACAAATAGCATGAATTACCCTGTGTTTGGTGACATCTTTAAGTGTTAGTAATTGAACTGCACATTTTATGAATATGAGTAGAGAATTAACACAAACCAATATTCAGAAATCAAACCTGACCCCAACGAATTGGTTTTTAAATTGTTTAGAAACAACTTACGCTTTTTTTAAAAATATATTTTATTGATTTTTTACAGAGAGGAAGGGAGAGAGATAGAGAGTTAGAAACATCGATGAGAGAGAAACATCGATCAGCCGCCTCCTGCACATCTCCTACTGGGTACATGCCCTTGACCGGAATCGAACCTGGGACCTTTCAGTCCGCAGGCCGACGCTCTATCCACTGAGACAAACCGGTTTTGGCAACTTATGCTTTTTTTATTATAGTATCCTTAGATACAACTGAGGTAGAAGATGAAGAAGTAAAATATTTTATCAGAGTTCATGCTTAGACTCAGGGAAAATTTCTGATTATCATTTATCTTGGAATCATATCATTGGATCTGATTATTTTAAAGGAATACCAAGTATTTTTTTAAATAAAGCTTGCCCTAGGGTTGTCTCCCCTTTTATTGTAATTTGTATTGCGCAATACCTGAAATAAAAAAGAGAGATACATGAATGAGTGTATCAATGGATCAATTTATTTATAGAAAGGCAATAAGCAGATATGAATGAACAAAGGAAGGAAGGAACAATTAAGACAATTATTTAGGCAATATAAATGATTAATTTTATTATACAAGAGCCTAGAGCACATTAGAATCAACTGAAAAGCTTTTTAAAATGTCATGCCAAAACCTCACTCCAGGTTAATTAAATCAGAAGCTGTGGTGTCAGTATCTTCTCAACTTTCCTGGTGTTTCTCAGGTACTAACCAAGGATTATAGCCATTGGCTTAAAGGTATTAAGCTTTCAGTAACAGTATATTTTTATTGTTAAAATTGTAAATGACATTTAAAAAAATCTTTTGGAGTTTTTGAAAGTATGGCCTCTCACATTCTGGCAGATCCTGGTCTATATAAAATAAGAATGTTTAAACATGACTCTGTTACTAAAACCCAGGACTCTTTTATAGCTATAAGAAGACAAGAACCAGACCCAAAGACAGCAAATTAGAGCATCTTTGGGTGGAAAATTCCTCCTTGCCAATTCAGAAAGTGACAGTTCTATAAAGGGAACCTGAACTTCTAGTAAGAGGCCAGTGACCGCAAAGGCATGCCAGGACAAAGCATTTGTTTGCTCTCACACACACCCACAGTAAGTCATTTCCTGTATCATGAGGATGGGGTGCTGGCTGTTGGCAGAAGCAGCAAGTGTGGATGATACACACCTGTTTTAACTGCCTCACGAAGCATTGTGAGGGGTTTTGCTTGACTCTAGAAACGACACAGAGCCTTCCTTTCGGCTCTGGATGTTACAGGCAGGCCAGATGGAAGCCTGTCGACTATGTGATTGAGCGTATTTTTCATTTGAAAGTAGAAACCATTGGGTATGTCATCTGTAGGGTAAACTGGGAGGATATTTTTCTTCATTCTATCCAGCAGACCATGCAGAAACACCTGTTTCATATCTTGGAATCATTTGCAACTGCTATCTAAGAAATAAGTGTTGAAACAATATCATTAAGCCACTTCTTAAAATTCATACACTCAGGCATTGAAGAAAATAGTAAAACTCGGAACTTGTTTCACCATTTCTGCCAACATAATGCTTAGAGCTGGTTCTCAACCTGGGCTACACATTAGAATCACCTGGGAATCTTTTTAAAATCCTGATTTCTGGGCCTCATCCTC
>NW_005360124.1:5462007-5583586 GCF_000412655.1 Myotis brandtii | reverse complement strand
ATTTCCGGAGGATGAGGCCCAGAAATCAGGATTTTAAAAAGATTCCCAGGTGATTCTAATGTGCAGCCAAGGTTGAGAACCACTGGCTTAGAGCTTTGGATAATTAAGTATTCCTGTTCCCACTTGCAGGCCAGCCTAACCTGGGACTGGGGGCCTTCCTCGCATGAGGGAATTTCAGGGCTAAAACCAGGAAAGGCCAGGGCAAATGGGAACAAGTTGCTTATATTATAGACACACGACCTAGTGCATTGAAAGACTGACAGATTTCTCAGTCACATCCTGTGATACTAGAGTTATTTCTGCGTTTCTATCCAGACATGTAACATATATGTACTTGAGGAGGTCATAGTACTGTCAGGTATAATGGCCCTATTTGCCAAAAATCATGCTGGGACCAAAGACCATCCAAAGGGGCATGTCATTGCGTCACCTGAGAGTGACACCAGGAAGCATCACCACACCTCCCCAGAGGGCCAGCCTGTTGGAGATAGACGCTCTGAAAGAGCCGGAATAAGATCACTCATATTCCCCATCATGGCCACCAACTCCCAAGGTTGGATACAACATCATTTCTCATTATATCAAAGTATACCAAAGAAAAGTAAAATTTAATTAACTTCAGTGTTCAAAGGAGACAAACACAATGTCACATTTTGGAACTGTTTTGGGGAAACCAAATAAACAACACTCCAATTTGGTCTGTCTTTATGAGACCACTGAGTTAAGCCTGACCAGTGTTTCCTAACTGTGCTTTGTGAAACCTTAGCTTATTGCTCCTTTAACCTTAATATTCATTGCAATCATCTGGGGATCTTGTTAAATTGCAGACTAGGATGCTAGTAGGCAGAGGTGGGACCCCAAACTGCATCTCTAACAAGCTCCAGGTGACTCCAGGTGGCCCAGAGGCCACACCCTGAGGAGTAAGACCCAGAGCTTCTTGGAGGTGCTCCATGAGGCTTAGAAGGAGAATTGAGTAAAACACTACCTCTTCTTCCTCTGCCCTTTTGAACAGGAGCAATTAGCTTTATTTGTTTAGAAGTATCACATAGAGTTTGTTTGAAAATGCATTCTTCTCCAGGAAGGAAGGAAGAGAGGGAGGGAGGGAGGGAGAGAGGGCTGGTAAATGTAAGCTGTAGGTGGATGGGGCCAAACTTAATTAGGAAATGTTTCAAATTTGAAGCAGAATAGAATTGTTCCTATCGAAGGGTCTCTTCGGAGCACAGTGCCTATGAGAAACCTTTCATGCAAGTTTAAAGCATCCTTTATATAATCAAAAAACTTATTAAACTTGAGCAAAAAAAACCCCACAAAACCAACTGTGGGTTCAAAGACACCTAAGTATCTCTCACTAGAGCAATATTCGCTAAGATTTTATCCAATTTAATTATTCATAATGGAACTTAATGATTTTCCTGTTGGGTTGTTTTGGTGCCACACTAATATTTTTAAAGGGCTTGGCAAGGTCGACTGGGAAACCAGTAGCTCAGGACTCCAGAACATACTCTGCTCACTCACAGTTCAAAGTTGCCTGCGATCTTTGTCTCCCAGATGTGGGACAGAGGCAGTTCGGATGGAAATAAAGTGGTTGATGAAGGAAGATATGTATAGACAGGCAGGAACTGAGAGAATTATGAAAATTAATTTTACATGAGATCTGGAAATGAAACCTGCTCGCATCATTCTAGATCAGTGTCTGCTTGGGGAGGCAAATGACCTCGGCTGCATGTACCGTGAGGAGAACTGCGGTTTGAAAGGAGGGCTGATCCCCAGTTTGAATGCAGGTTGTCCAAGCCTTATGGAAACCAGGGACAGGTGCTGTGGCCTCATTTATCATTTAAATTAGTGCTTGTGGCTAATAAGGTAAACTTGGGTCATTGCTTAGAGCTGAGACATTGTCATCAGGCCACTGATAAGTTAGAGTTTGTGCCCAGGGATGAGCTGTTGATGAAGAAGCGGAATTTGTTGTCGATAATTTAAAACAAGGCTTTTTGACACAAATGTATGCATTAAGAAATAACGAGAGACAGAATATCTAGGAGTGGAAGGCCCTCATCCTGCAAGGTGGTGAGTGGCGGAGTGAGAATGCACTCCCTTTATTGTATCCAGGCTTCACTTTGCTGCAGTTTTGAATTAGACCACATCACTCATTAGGCTTGCTGGCCTGGCCCCAGTAGGCAGGTGAATTTTTAGCCTCTGAATTAGAATTTCTCCTCAGAGACTCATGCTAGGGTGAAAAAAAAGAGAGAGAGAAAGAGAGGATAGTTATCAAGGGAATAATTTTTCTCCCCAAGATGACCCTTGTGCTTTCCCAGTGACAGAGATAGCAGAACAGAGCGCTCACTAATGAAGTCCCATAAAGAAGAAGAAAGCCACCTGTCCAGGCTGCACTTCCTGGGAGGCACTCACTATATTAAACAAATATTTAATGGCACACTATGAGGTGATGATTACTGTGTTTTATATTTTTTTCTACTGTGACACATTCAAAGAATCCTGACATATGGCTTAGGTTGGATTCCCCACGCTTTCTTGGGAGATATTCCATTGGTTCTCCCATTCATAAGGGAGAAGTGAAGTGAGACAGTGAATGGAGGATGCTCAGGAGGTGTTGTGAGGAGGTTACCAGGGCAACTAGGACTCAAGCATGCTGGAGATCTCTGGGGCTGGTGTAGAACATGCCTCAGATTTGTCCGCCTGAGGCGTGAGGAGGATAAGACATATACCCACCACTCCCCATTGACATTTAGTGAGGGCTGCTCCCAGGGCATCAGCTGTCCAGCCTGCTCTGCATGTGGTCTGAGCACACTCCAGGGCCCGGAGAGAGCCCTTGGGCAGGGAGTGGCTGATGTTTTCCCTAAGAAGCTGCCACCATGCAGGAGGAGCAGTGAGTGCTAAGGGGATCTGGGCAGGGCACCCATTGCTTCCATCATAATAATGATCACTGACTTTAGAGGTGATAGTTCCATTGGGAAGATAATAATAAGTAGTATTTATTGAGAAAATAGCTATATTCAAGGCACTGTGTTAGGCATTTTCACTTGATTTTAGCCAGAAGGTCGAGAAGTGATTAAACATTTTCTATTTGATCTTCACAAGTCTATGAAGTTAGGTAATATTATACCCATTATATGGATAAGGATACTGAGGCATTAAATAACTTGACCAAGTTTGCCCCATCTAGTAAGTGATAATATTAGTAGTCATCCAGACAGGCTGGCTCCAGAGGCTGTGTGAGTAACAACTCTTTTCAATGCTTCTCTCTGACTCATGAACAATTAAAAAGAATAATATGACACAATATAAAGGGATATCCTTGTATCAAAATGTACTTTCAGGAGATGCTTTCTTCCTGAGGTTATCACATTTCATGGAGGACAAAGACTTAATCCAAAGGACTGTGTGTCCAATAATAGAGCCACCAGACCTGGCAACATTGATAGAGCTTTGGAGGGACCGACAGGAGGATCCTCAGCAGCCAGAGCCCAGACGTGGGACTGACTGAGGGGAACATCACTCCTCCTGGCCACTCGTCTTTGGATTAAACACTTCTGATCCCTGCACTGAACGGCATACAACCCAACAATGCTGACTTGGAATAATCAAAAAATGAGCAAAGGTACATGAATAGGGGTGTTCATCCTAGAACTATTTATGATCACAGAACATCCAGCATCAGGGGCCTTCTCAAGCTACAATACTAGTATATCCATACAGTGGAATACCATGCAGCCTATAAGGGAAAGGGGAACATTCTAGAGATACTTTTTCAAATGTGAACTCATTGCTTTCCCCTAAAACTTTTTAGAAACATACTTGGTCACCAAGCCAGATGGAAACTATAAAGTGACTTCTCATGCTTTCTATTTGTGGATGTGCTTTATCGCTGATGCATAGCTCTCTTGAACTTGGTAAATCAAAAGTTTATCACAAAGAAATGTCTGTATTTATGGACACGAGGAAGATATGCATATAACACCTTTAAGTGAAAAGCAAGTTAAAACCAGCATTTCCGGCATGACGACAATTTTGAAGTTATGTAGATGTAGACACAAACAGTGTCAGGCATATAAATCAAAATACTAACAGGGTTTATCCCTGCCTGCTGAGTCTCTGGGTGGATTTTGTTCTGTTTCCTCTTTCCGTGTTTCTAATTTTTCTATCATAAACATGCCTTTTCTCTCCGTCTGTGTGTGTGTAGGTGGGTGTGTGTTTATGTTTCCCTTACACAAGATTTAAGGTTTTGGTAAAGATGCCGTATCAGGAGCAATTGGGGAATATCCTCCCACCCTGAAACCGACAGCAGCAATTGTATGGAATTTGGTATTCAGAGAACCCAAGTCCCTGGCTTCGTTCTGTCATTTGTTAGCTTTATATCCTGGCCTCTTGACCCCTCCTCTCTTTTATTTCAAAATGAGGATGACAAGATGTCCCACAGGGTAAATTATAACGCACTACCCTGGTTTGGGGTATTATTATCAAACGCTCTGGGAACCGTCTTCATTCAGGGATAGTGGGGCAATAAGGGCACATGCTCTGAAAGCTAAAAGGAGTGGAAGGCTTCGATGTCAGGAAAGATATCGTCAGACATGCTGAAAGCAGGGGAATGGGGGTGCCCGAAGGTCACTGTCAACCAGCTGAGGCAGGACAGGGAGGAGGGGCAGACACCACATTCCAATCAGCCAGACCAAGGGCCTGACTTTCAGCAGCCCCAGAAATGCAGGCTTGGATTGGTCATCCAACCCTTAATAGGGGAAATTTCCAGAGGATGCAATCTTCCTGGCGAATTCGTTTCTGAAGAATTATGAAATAATGAGTGAGTATCTGTTGTAATTATGTGGGAAGCTAACTGCTATTTTTCTTGATGAAGCTGACTGTCTGGGGCCGCGGCTGGAAAAATGCATCTGCCTTCCCCGGGAAGATGTGAGCCGGCGGGGGGAGGCCTTTGTCTCCTTGTGTGCCTTTTCTTGGTTTTGTTTTTCTGCAGCTAAGACTGCTGCTACCACCGCCACTATTTGTTTTTGCAATTGTTCTTTGAAGGCCTCCAGCTAGAAAGCTGTTCTAATTGTACGAATCACAGCGCTGCTGAAGCATAGGAGCAGCCCCAGGTAATCTGTGCAACCATTTCACGGAACCTTCAGACTAGCTGGGGGCGCTTCCCAACTCCCACGAGGCCAGCCTCTGACGAGGGACATAAAGCAGCCGCCAAATGAGATGTGGGAACAGTTGTGTGTCATAAGCGTCAGTTCAGTCCTGGGCAGTCAGAAGTCAGGCTGCCCTCAGCCACGCATGATTGGCAGTGCGCTAATGCAAGCTGCCAAGCCGCACCCCGTCTTGTTAAAAACGGGGTCCCCGATAAAATCTGGCATCATGAAAGTGGAACCAGTCAGTGCTGGGTTCAAATTACACTCCGCCACTACAAGCTGCATGAACTAGGCAAGCCACAGGGAACTTGCTAAATGTAACTTTGCCTGCCGTCTTAGAATTCCAGCTAGAGCCCAGAAAGGGGAGCTGTTCCCCTCCCACTGCCCACCCATGCAGGGCTGAAATTGTCCTGTGACTCAAAGCTCATCACTCCAAGACAAGATAAGTCTAAGACTGCACTGAGGAGACTGAGAGGGGAGAGGAGGTCTTTGAAGAGTGTTGTGTTCTAGTAGGAAATTCCCAGGAGGGGAAGTGAATGGGATGCTTCCTACCTCTTCCATGAGGTAGCACATTTGAACTGAGTCCCTGTTATGTTGCAAACACAGTACAAGGTGCAAAGCAGGTGTGGAGAGCTCCCGGAGATGCATTTAGGGAGATGTGGTTGCCAGTGAAAAGGAAGGCTGAGATCTCATTTGTAGGCTCGTCTGTGTCACTGTGAGCATATGGGACCAAAGGCCTTCTCAGGAACATGATGTTTGAGTTTTTTTCATAGGCTGAGTAAATTCAGTGGAAGGGAGATGGGTGTAAATTGTCCTGAAAGTCTCATGTACTTTAGAGAACTCCTCTAGCCGTTTTTTCAGCCTTGTTTCTCTCTTCAGAGAAACAGTTCACGAGATCAAGGAGACATGCTTACCTTAGGGACACATCCACCTGCAAACTATGCCCTCATTAGACTGTGACCTAAGTGTTGTGTTCTAGTAGGAAATTCCCAGGAGGGGAAGCGAAGGGGATGCTTTCTACCCGTTCCGTGAGGTAGCACATTTGAACTGAGTCCCTATTACGTTGCAAACACAGTTCAAGGTGCAAAGCAGGTGTGGAGAGCTCCCGGAGATTCATTTAGGGAGATGTGGTTGCCAGTGAGAAGTAAGGCTGAGGTCTCATTTGTAGGCTCGTCTGTGTCACTGTGAGCATACAGGACCAAAGGCCTTCTCAGGAACATGATGTTTGAGTTTTTTTCATAGGCTGAGTAAATTCAGTGGAAGGGAGATGGGTGTGAATCATCCCGAAAGTCTCATGCTCAAGGACACACGGCACCCTGTACTTTAAACTCCTCTAGCCTTTTTTTCAGCATTGTTTCTCTCTTCAGAGAAACAGTTCATGAGATCAAGGAGACATGCTTACCTTAGAGACACATCCACCTGCAAACCATGCCCTCATTAGACTGTGCTGGGTAACTGGGACTGCAAAATTCCCTTCCCAAATAGCCCCAAGTTAAGCCTACTTCCAAGGATGAACCCTATCACTGTGTGCACATGCCCAGGACCAAGGGCTGCTCAGAGGCTAGCATTTTGCAGGTGGATGTGAGGTCAAGGGTGTCCACACATATATGCGCAAGACCCCTTGGGATGGCCACGGGTGAAAGAAAGGAAAGGCCAACAGTGGGCTGGTGGCTCAGGCTTAAAGCCAGCTTCTGGCATGGATGCCAAGGAATGTGAAAATTCTAGAGACAACTAGAATTGCTGTCTTATGAAAGTCTGGTTGTTAGGGAATAAGGATAGAACACATATTATTAAATAGTCTTTAGTTTGAATTTCAATATTTAAGTGTACCTAAATATTTAACATTTATGGGCTTCTGTTTGTACTCCTGCCTAGGGACCCACAGTATCAGGAGTAGCTCTGTCCAAAGGGGCTGCCAGCCAGATGAGTCAAGTCCCATAGAAATAAGCTGAGAGGGAGAGTCATCTGTGGACAGCAGGATCCATCTCCAAAGTCAAAGAGCACAGGGCACAAGTTCCCAGAGCCAAGGGGAGGGGGAGGGGAACTTGGGGGAAGGTTAGGGAAGGCGAAGTAGGAGGAAATAAAGTGGTTAAGAGGTGTCAAGGATGAGTCATAAAGAACCCTCCAAAGCCTTCAATATATAGTTAGAATTTGGACATATGCCTTCATAGAAGGCATTTAACAGCCAGGAAACAATCACAAACACAGCGCTATAAAATGCTCACAGTCTACTCATTCCTTGTCCCTGCCTTGATCCCAGAGAAAGGGGAAGAGGGGGAACAGGTGCTTAAAAGAGCAAACTAGAATCCATTCATTATACTCTGAAGAGCGGGGTTCAGCCTAGATTTGGGTACAGGAGACTTTTTTATTTGGACAAGAAATTGCAGTTTGACTTGAATGTAACTGGACTTTTGAAAAACCTGAAAACTCAAAAGCAATTGGAAAGCTATGGGATCAACCAAGATATTTTCAGGGAGTGAGAAAGCAAGGTTTAACAGGCAGGTTTGGAACAGCTGTGGTGGGCAGGAAGGAAATATGCAGTTTACTGACTGTACCCCCTTCAGTTCAGAGTATCCAGTTGATGGTAACTACTCTGGCCTTCAGTTTCCTCATCCTTAGTGTTGTGCACCAACTTTGAAAAGACGTGTGAAGAATAGAGATAATACCATGTTTCATGATCTAGTGAGGTAGGTTTTGAGCTTGCTAATTGTTGTTCTGAATAGCATCATTATTAAAATTGTGGCTGACAATACAATGGCGAGCTTCACTTTCATTCCCTTCATCCACTCATCCCTTCCAGAGTGGTTCTAAACTCTGGGTGAGTAGAAGTTTCTAGAAGGCCCCATGTCTGGATTCTGTGGGTATAAACCTGTCAGCTAGCTACAGGTAGCGATTGTCCCTTGACATAGGGATGTCATCACTGAATCAGTCAACAGCAAGAGCCATAGTAATATTCATGGAGAACCTACTGAGTGTCAGGAATAATACTGGGGACATTATATATGTTTTAGCCATCAGCCAATTCCCTGAAAAGTGAAAGAGACCCAAAAAATGTGCCTGAAATCTTAAAAACTAGAAAGTTACTGCTCTACAGAGGCTGCCTGGGAAGGCTTTCTGCTTTCTGCAGCCAAGAACGGTAAGAGCTCTTCAGAGAGCACTCGTGATGACAGGAAGGGAGGGACAGTGCACGGAGGACCGCAGCGACACCCTCTCCAGGAGCGTCTGTACCAAGCCTGTGGGTCAGGCCCACTTTATAGCTCTGAGAACTGGGAAATCTTGCCTGATGAGGAAGGACAATGGCTATGCACTCTCTCCAAGTCTGTCATTTGAGTCAAACTTGTACATTAAATTGGTGCTGCATTCAAGAGTCAGTAATGATTTTTAGAACAAGAACCCAAAGCCAAGTAACATTTCATAAGCATCGACCACGTGCCAGTATTAAGTCTTAAGTATTCAATAAATCTGTGACCCATTCCTTCCTGGGATGTTCCTCCCAGGGTCCCATCTAGGAAAAAGATTCTCCTTGTTTGCCTCAGCTGGTGTCCCAGGTAACACTGCCCAGGAACAGTTCTCCACCCTTTGGAGTCACAGAGAAGTATGGGAACTTTCCACCTGAGGGCTACAGACCAGTGAGGACTGAAACATCTCTCCCACTGAATGGCGTCCCATCACCACAGGAAAACAGGAAGCAAATATTAAAATGGCCTGGAGGACCATTCACCAAAAAAAGTATGCATGCACCTGGAAAATGAACAGGGGAAAGGATTCAACTACCCCAGTAATCAAGAAAACATAAATTCCAGTAGCAGTTTTTTCAACAAACATTTCATAAGCATCTACCACGTGCCAGGTATTAAGTCTTAAGAATTCAAAGATGAAAAGGCAGGTCTAGCCCTCAAGGAGGTCACACTCTGATTGGTGAGAAAGACAGCTAATAGACTATGGAAGCACAGAGACATGGGCATGGGAGGCAGGTTGGTGCAATGTGCAAGGAGATACACTAGGACACCTCACCCAGATTTGGGAGATGCGGAAGAACTTCTAATGGAGTGACATCCAATTAGAGGCCTGAAAGACAAGTGAAGGTTAGATAACAAAGATGGGAAGGAGGGGTTAGAGCAGGGGTGGGCAAACTTTTTGACTCGAGAGCCACAATGGGTTCTTAAACTGGACCGGAGGGCCGGAACAAAAGCATGGATGGAGTGTTTGTGTGAACTAATATAAATTCAAAGTAAACATCATTACATAAAAGGGTACGGTCTTTTTTTTTTTTTTAGTTTTATTTCAAACGGGCCGGATCCGGCCCGCGGGCCGTAGTTTGCCCACGGCTGGGTTACAGAGAAGAAAAGGGAGCCAGAAAGTCCCTCTGAATGGAGAGACCATCTTGTGCAAAGGCCGAGAAGGAAAAGAATAGGGCTGATGGTTCAATGCAGCTGGAGTCAAAGATGGGAAGGGAGGGGTGTTGAGTGAGGAGCCTGGGGGATACGCAGTAGACAGACCCTGGAGAGCCTTTGACCCCAGCTAAGTCCAAGGTGTTTCCTCAGAACATGTCAGTGAATGGCTCAGAGCCTGGGAATGTGGGAGCAGATTTGCATTTGAGAAGGATCACTCTCCTGCAGTGTGGATGGGGAAAAGCTGCGGGAGGCCTGAACTAGCAATGGGAATGAGATAGAATCACCGGTGATTAAGAAGGACACCTTATTTCGAGACCCCTCTCCCCTGCGCCCTGCCCCTTATGCACAACTTGAGACAAATTTGCTCACCAGTAGTTTATTTGGGAGGTGAGCAAGGTCAATTAGGAAGTAGGAAAGAGAGACAGGGAAGGAAGGGAATAAAGCCAAGGGATAGAATATTAATAATCAAGCCAACGTTATGGGCAATTGACTGTAGAGGATGCCCAGGAAACTGGGCTAATCTCCAGCAGCGAGATGCAGGAACTTGATATAGGAAGCCTCTAGGGGACTGTCCACAAACACTACAGGGAGCCTCCAGGGTGGGCCAAGTGGATATGGATGCAGCACAGAGTCCCTTCCATGCACTGGACTTCCACAGCCAGATCTCACAGCTCCTCCACATTTCTATGGAAATGTACACATGCCTGAGGTGTACTTGTAAGTACACTGTGAGTTAGACCAAGGACAGTGACTGAGTCCCTGAGGACTTAACCTGCTTGTGCCTCCATGGCAAATGCCCCGCCTGGGTCTGGGCTGGGTTAACAACCCCTCTTTGCCGTCAGTGTCAAATATGTCATAATAATTACTATTGTGATTATTTATTGAACACTGACAGGGTTCACCTAGAAAATGTTTTGTGAAATAATACATTGTAAAAATGCAATTACTAGAATTTATTTCTTGAAATGGATCCAAAAGTACTAGAAATTTTTACTGATAACAGGAGGAATGTGCCAACCAGCTGCAGGTCCTGTGGGGGCAAAATGCGAATTTCTCTCTTGGTTTTCACCTGAACTAAGCTGTAGGCACAAGAAAAAATGGCTCAAAGCTAGGTATCATTTCCTCATTCTAAATTATTTGATAATTCTAGGTGATCGGTGTATATGTGAGATGGTTTAGATTATGGATTTAGGAGACATGAGACTAAAGTTTTGGTCTTGATTCTGTTATTTACTGACAGTGTGACTTTAGGGATGTCATTTAACTTCCTATTAAGACTCAGATTATGCATCTCTAAAATGGAGCAAATAATTTTTGTCTCTTTCTACCACATCTGGATCATAGCAAGTGCTCGTGGTGGTCAAATGAATAAATAGAGAAGTATAAGCATAAAGCACTTAGCAAATAGTAAGAGTACAAAAAAGTTAATTATTATTGCTTTTGTGTTTTTAATAACCCAAAGCTATTCACCAGTCAAATTAGTTTCACTATAATCCTTATTACTATTATTATCAATACTTTATAGGTCATATAAAAACAAGTGAGCTATCTTGCAGACATTGCTGACTGTGGAGTGGGGAGACCTGGACCCATATTTTGCTATTTGATCTTGAGCAAGTCACTTAATCTCTCTGAGCTTGGGAGCTCCATTATCTGTAAAATGGGATGACTATGCCCAGCCTCTCTATCTTACAGCTGGGGCCAAAATTAAAATAAGATTTTTGAAAGCACCCATAAAATTCAAAGTACAATGAGGGTAAAAGCTTTTATTGTGTGTGTGTGTGTGTGTGTGTGTGTGTGTGTGTGTGTGTGTGTGTGTGTTTATGGCACTGTGCTTTGTTTTATGAAGGATTTAAAACATCAATTCAAGACATAAATTTTTATTCATAAAGACTGTGACATCTATGAGGCCATATTTTGATAGAAAGCGGACAGGAGTTGCAACTTTGGGGGCACAGGGGGGATGTGCTAGATTTCAAAGTTTCAAAATCTCAAATCTTTGTTTGAGTATCAAATGGGTGAACTAGAGTAAGAGTGACTGAGATCAGAAGACAGGAAACTAATTCTCAGCTCTTGGAAGCTGGCACAAGGTTTGGCTAACTAAAGCAGGTAACCAGCAGAATGTAGTGGAAGCTCTCATTGGACTGTGGGATCCAGGAAAGTCAAGGACACGTCCCAGCTTGGCCAACCATCCTTGTGTGTCGTCCATCAAGTTACTTAACTTCTCTGAGCCTCTGAGTGTTGTACCTAAATTGTGGATAAGAATACCTCATAGCATTGTTCTGGGAATGAACTGAGTTAGCTACCACCCTCTCAAAAATGAATAGCCCAGGAAAATAATGGAGAGCCTGATTAGGCCAAAAAGCCTTTCGTTAACATGATGGGCATCAACGCGTAGTGGCTAAGAACATGAACTCTGGAGCCAGATAGTGAGCGCTCAAATCCTGGCTCCGACCATTACAAGCCACATGCCATCTTGGGCAGGCTGCTAACCCTCTCTGTGCTGTCTCCTCATCTGTATCATAGGGAGAATAAGACATAAGTTATGAAGATTAAATACATCTACATTTGGCCTGGCCAGTGTGGCTCAGTGGTTGAGCATTGACCTATGAACCAGGAGGTCACAGTTCAATTCCCTGTCAGGGCATATGCCCAGGTTTCGGGCTCAATCCCCGGTGTGGGGTGTGCAGGAGGCAACCGGTCGGTAATTCTCTCTCATCATTGATGTTTCTATCTCTCTCTCCCTCTCCCTTCCTCTATGAAATCAATAAAAATATATTTTTAAAAAATCAGTCTATTCTTTAGTAAGTGCCAGTCCTGTCTGCCATCCTTAGAGCAGTGACCCTGCAGGCCCTTATCTGCCTGGAAGAACTCAAGCAGAGAAGTACCAGTACTTCAAAGGCATCATTTGCCCTCGTTTCTTGACTGACAGCTTCAAAATCATACGTGCTGAGTCTTCAACCATCCCCCAATGCTACATAAATCTTTATAGAACTGGATTGTAAAGAGCCAAGTATTGGAAAACTGAAAACTCTAATATCCCAATCGATTGCCTGAGAGCAGTTCAATGGCATTTCTTTAAGCCCCTAGCATTATCCAGGCCCTGCTGTAGCAGTCCTCCACCTTAGACCCTGAAGGCCGAGGGCAATGCCGTCATGCAGTTTGTCCCGGTGCCTGTCTGCCTGCTGTCAGGTGGAATAAAATAAATGTTCAAAGGAATCAGGTTATTCTCATTTAGCACCAGTGCATGGGATCCAGATGTTGGAACTTATTCCCTCCAGCATAATCCCAAGGTTGACTACATCTAATTCTATGTTAGAGGGAGGGGGAGGAGGAGGTAAGGAAGAAGTTAGGTGCGCAAGAGTGGGAAAGGCCACATTTGTTTTAGCAGCACTACAGTCTCGGTCTGGGTCAAAAAATGGAAAATAGAAAACCCTTAAGAAAGAAAAGGCTCTTAGAGATAGGCTGTTGTTGTTTTTTTCCTTTCCTTGGATCATGTGAATATAATTCAAAGCCTCTTTTCTCCTCGACTGACCCCAGATGAAAAATGATGGATAAAATCTCCTCTAAGGAGAGCAGTTGTCCCTGGTCACAGACTGTGCTTTCCAGCTCCAGCAGCCACAGAGCAGGCTGAGACGCAACACCCCCCTCACCCCCCCAAGGGTGTCCACATGCCCAAGGAAAGGAGCCCTTTGGAGTCTGAGCCATCTGGGCTGTGCGAGAAACAGTCCCTCAGTGCTGTTTTGAGCAGGTCATTATCCTCCCCCCGTCTTTTGTTTCCTCTCGTCACCATCCTGAGCCAATTTTGAACAAGGCAGTCTCAAGGCTTGTTTGGATTCCTGTGCTCTCGGCTCTCTGAGACCCTTAAAAGCTTGAGAGGAAACGTTTAAGAAGCATGATTGAGGCCAGCTGTGCGACACCCCAGCCAAGCCACGCGAACCACCCTTCTGCATGACCGATTCTGATTGCTGTGGCTGCAGGCATCCCATCCTGGTCAGCAAAGATGGCTAAGGTGGCTGGAAGGAATGAGGTGGTTGGGCCACTGGCCGTACAGACACACCAGTCCTCCCTCAAAGCGCCTCTCGTGCAGACATCCTTCTTATGTTTTCCAGAATGACCAAGTCACCTCAAAGGAAAGAGAAGGAATGTTTAGAAATGCCTTCTGAATGCTCAGTCTTTCATTAGCCACAACTGCCAGATACATTTGCTTCTTAGGCTGAGTCTCACCTCTCATATTAGTCGTTCCAGCGGCCCCAAAGATGGTTGTGATTTGGAACTCCCATGGTGTGGTAGAGTATGAAAATGGCTGTAATCCTTCACCCCTCCCTCTTCAAACCACTGTGCACTGTGACTTTGTAGTTTGTCCCACGAAGAGGAAGCATCTCGTTATGCATCTCTTGAATCTGGATTTGCCTTGGACTTGCTTTGACCAAAAGGTAGATGGCTGCAGACAGGACAGGTAGATATTTCCAAACTCTTGGCCTCAAGAAATCTCTCTCTCTCTCTCTCTCTCTCTCTCTCTCCCTCCCTCCCTCCCTCACTCTCCTTCTGCCCCCCCCCCTTCTGTTGCTAAGCAAGTTAAAGCCTATTGGGTAGACAAACAATTATACACAGCCACCACCTATTTCTTGTATGGTAATTCTCCCCAGAGGGGAAAGTGATGTGCTCTGAATATAAAGTAACTTTATTAGCATAGAATAGCACTGTTTTTTGTCTTTAGAGCTTAAAAAAGGCGACCTCCAGAGGCAGCAGAAAGGCTTGTGGAGCAGTAGGTTCTCTGCATGTGTGTGTGGGGAGAGAACCAACGTTTATTGGGTACCTACTATTTGCCTGGCACGTGTTATGTCTCTGCTATTTTAGATAACATCTCACAACATCACTGTGAGGAGTTTTGAGTAGCAATGATTTGTAAGTAAGGACGCTGAAGTAAATTGCCCAAGGTCATACAGCCAACATATTCTAGAGCGACAATTTGTCCTGTGCTATCACACCTATAGTTTTTAAACTGTATCACTCAAATGAGAGGCTTCTGTAGAAGGGTGTCAGAAGGTCTTCAAACATGTGAGTAAAATAGCTTTCTTATATTCACCTATTTAAGACTGTAATAAAAATTCACACACCCCAACTCTACTACATCCCCGCATTTAACATATTAGAGAACACCATTATCTTGTCACTGTAGGATCTCTGTATGAATTTCATTGTACAGGCCTCAGAATGCAGCTGTCCCTGATGTCTTTGGCACATATTTAAGTATCTATTATATATGATATTGCTTAGGAGTATAGGAAGTCTACACTGTTCTTTTCTTCTTAATTCAAGCCCATGCACATCAGTTTAAATAAGGGAGTATGCTACCATGCACATATGCATGTTTCTTTTTAATTTTATTTTTTTAATTATCGTTGACATATAATATTATATTAGTGTCAGGTGTACAGCATAGTAATTAAACATTTATATACATTATGAAGTGATCACCACAGTAAATCTAGTAATTATCTGTAATTGTACATAGTTATTATAATATTATTGACTGTATTTCCTGCTATACATTATATTCCTATGACTTATTTTATAACTGAAAGTTTATACTTCTTAATCCCCACTTCCTTTTCCATCCACCCCTCAACCCATAGTAACCACTAGCCTGTTCTCTGTCTATGAGTTTGTTTCTGTTTTGTTTGTTCCTTTATTTTGTTCTTTAGATTCTACATATAAGTGAAATTATACGATATTTGTCTTTCTCTGTCTGACTTATTTCACTCAGCATAGCACTCTCTAGGTTCATTCATGTTGTTGCAAATGGCAAGATTTCATTCTTTTTATGGCTGAGTAATATTCCATTGTGTAAATGTACCACATCTTTATCCACTCACTGATCAATAGACACCTAAGTTGCTATATCTTAGCTATTGCAAATAAGGCTGCAATGAGCATAGGAGTACATATATCTTTTTGAATTGGTGTTTTCATTTTCTATGGACAAATACCCAGAGGTGGAATTGCTGGGTCATGTGGTACTTCTATTTTTAATATTTTGAGGAACCTCCATACTATTTTCTATAGCGGCTGCACTAGTTTACATTCCCACAGTGGTGCACAAGGATTCCCTTTCCTCCACATCCTTGCCAACACTTGTTCTTTGTTGTCTGCTTTATAACAGCCATTCTGACAAGTGTGAGATAGTATCTCATTGTAGTTTTAATTTTCATTTCTGTGATGATTAGTGATGTTGCGCATCTTTTCATGTGTCTGTTGACCATCTGAATGTCTTCTTTGGAGAAGTATCTATTCAGGTCCTCTGCCCATTTTTTAATTGCATATTTGCTTTTTTGATGTCGAGTAATATGAGTTCTTTATATATTTTGGATATTAACCCCTTATCAGATATATCATTAGCAAACATCTCCCATTCAGTAAGTAGGCTGCTTTTCATTTTGTTGATTGTTTTCTTCACCACGAAGAAGCTTTTTAATTTGATGAAGTCCCACTTATTTATTTTTACTTTTGTTGCCTTTGCACACATGCACCATTCTTTATTAAATACCAGGCTTGGCCTGGGCCCAGACCATAGCATTGTAAATAGTTGTACAATTACTTGGGAACACAACATGATAAATCTCTATTGTGGATGGTTTCAAAATTTTTTTGAGAGTTTGGAGTCCTCCCATCCTTATGTTTATATTTATGATGAGAAGAGCAGGCATTTTGAGGGAAAGAAATGCCAAGATGAGGAGGGTCATACAGCAACTGTGTCTAGCCAAGCTTGGCGTTATAGTTAAGGGAAACTAAGGGCATGGCACACTGTGCCATGATCTAGGTGATGGCTAACTCCCAGACTCCTGGCTACCAACCAATTATTGAGACCACTAAACTTGCAGGTTGGTAAAAGATAACTACTCTCTGGCCAGCAAAGTGGGCCTGGACAGCCTCCTGCCTGGAGGAACATTTATTGGACCACCTCTGTCTTTCCCACCCTCCCAGAGGGAAGAAAGGAGGATGGATGAAGCAGGGCTGGGCCTGCCTTGAAGGAAAAGGGCACAGTTGCCCTCTTTGCCAGAGCACAAGAATCCCAGCTAAGTGAGACCGAAGGCCAGAGCTGGTTCTCCCAAATCCTCAGTCAGTGGGTGATTCAGCTTTGAGACAGAAATGCCCCACTGTTCCTCTTCCAAGCTTCTGTAACAATTGAAGTGTCTTCAGAGATGGAAAAGCAAGCAATTAAATTAAATAAAACACAAAAAATACGTTATGTGTTAACTATATGTGAATTTGGACTCTGTTTTTTTAAAGAAAAAATAATGATAATCAGAAACAAGATCAATAAAGTCAGTAAAGTTTGTCTTTGTCTTCAGATATTATTGTATAAAAAGCTTATGCTCTAGGATCTGACAGATTTGGGTTTTAAGCAGCTTTTCCACTTACAAACTGTATGAGTTTGGGCAAGCAACTTCATTTCTTTTCTTTTTTTTAAATATATTTTATTGATTTCTTACAGAGAGGAAGGGAGAGGGATAGAGAGTCAGAAACATCAATGAGAGAGAGAGACATCGATCAGCTGCCTCCTGCACACTCCCCACTGGGTATGTGCCCGCAACCAAGGTACATGCCCTTGACCAGAATCGAACCCAGGACCCTTGAGTCTGCAGGCCAACACTCTATCCACTGAGCCAAACCAGTCAGGGCAACAACTTCATTTCTTAAAGTTTAGTTTCAAATCTGTAAAGTGTGGATAATACCAATGCACAGAGTTATTCAGAAATTTTAATAAGCTAAATATATGAAATTTCTTAGCACAACAAAGAAGGTGCCAAATAGCTCCATTCATCCCATTTCTATTCCTAGGGCTCTTTCCACCATGTCACTTGATATACAATCTTCTATTTTCTTCTACCCTCAACTAAATCTATGAGTCTGATTAACTAAATCTATCTGGAGTTGCCAGTGATGCTTGATGATTTTAATTTTCACAAAGGTCTAGGTGTGAAATTGTATAATTTCAGGGTCAGATACCCAGAAAGCCAGACATTATTTTGGACATGAAGACCTTTACTTAGTTAATTAGTAAAATCTTTATTTAGTTAATTAGTAAAATCATCCACAGTCCAGGTCAATGATCTTTAAAATAATATTCAGTTGTGTTCACCCCTGGAGTTGTACAAAACACTCCACTAAAAGGCAGGAAAAAAAATAGTGGACCCTCTATTTATATTTATCTTTAAAAAGGAAAGAATAAATTATGCTCTCCTAATACTTATCATGTAGATTGACACTAGCACTATCTATGGACCTTTATGTCTAAATGTCACATTCAGGGAAGAGCCAAATTTCCACAACACAAAGGGATTAACATTGACATATTTTCTTATTCATTTGTTTATAATTTTTTACCTGGCTAGTGACTCAAACCTTCATTTTGGAGGGAAAACCATTAGTACTAGTATGAGTTCTACAGTGTTGCTTTAATGTTAATGGGATTAACAAGAGTCTCCTTAGTAATGTCCTGGATTCAGACATAGTCATTCTACTACTGTATAGAAGCAATCTAAATTTCCAAGTGATTAACACCCCAGTCAGTACATTAACTCCTCTCTATTTGTTCAAGTCATGAGGAGCTCAGAATGAACAGGTGGAAGCCTCTGCTCCCAGCCCACTGGGATCCTTGTGTCTTCTGTGAAAGCATTCATCTTTTGGGAATATGACCTCTCAGCAAGTAAAGCTGAAATTTGCAATAAAGACAAGCAAAAATTTTGCCAATTATCATTAGGAATAATAGAGAGAAGCCACTCCCATCTCCACCCCCTGGTTCTCTGGTCTATGTATTATTTGGCTACAAGAGAAATGGCAACAAGTAAGTTACTGGATGTTAATACATACCGTATTTTATAGGATGGTACTCAAGCCCCATAAAAAGTTTTATTTGGCCAGTGCTACACCTGAGTCTTCAGTAAACCACTCAATATTTTATAAGGCCAACTGCCTTGGATGATAAAGTGAGTACATGGTAAAATAGTGAATTCCATGGGCTGAGGTATTAACTACAGTACTTCACCTTAAAATGAGTTCCTGGTCAAAGACAACATGGTGTGGAATACCATGACAATAAATAAAGTTCATGATGCTAACTAAAGCACCGTGGGCCAGAAGGCAAATCCAAAGTATATTACAAAAAATTCAAAGCAATTTCCATGATGGAAATCCCTACTGTTGGCTTCCTTATCCATCGTCAAATTGGGGTGGCTCAAGAAAGAGGTTGACTGATAGTCACACAATAGGTCATCTTGTCCACTTGATTATTGAGTCTCCTCTACAGTGATTTTCCTTTGTTAAACATTCCACATGAGACTTAAAAATCCTTAATGTTGTATTTATTCTGAGAGTTCCATTCATAAACTTCTTCCCCAGGCTTCCTTTTTCCTTCCAAACCAATGACCATCTAGGCCAACCCTTAGACCCTATCCACAAATCAGTAGAGATCCATACTTTTGCCATATCTTCTTCCAGATGAAGTGCACAACCATGAAGGGTGCTGCTCATTGGAAGGATTTCCCTTCCTAGTGTGCTTCAGGGTCACTTCTGGGCACACAGAATTATAAGAGTAAACTCTAGTGACTCTCACTCTCTTATAATCCCCTCCCATTTGAGTGTGGGTGGAACTTGTGACTATGATGAGATATCACTCTTATGGCTGTGTTATCTTATATGGCAAAAGGGAGATTATCCAGGTGAGACTGATATAATCATCTGGGCCCTTTAAAATCAGAGTTCTCTCCAGCTGGTGGACGACAGAAGTCAGAGAGAATCTAAGGGTGGAAGGGATTTGTTGATCGGTTGGCCTCATGTGAAGCTCCGTCAGAACCACATGCCTAAACATTAAATGTGTTTCTTCTGGAATCCAAAGAAGTCCATCAGGTACTGTGCCTCTTTTTCAGATATAGGTAATGGGAAATGGAGAACTATGTTCTTTTCATACAATATTTCCCAAGTTTTACAAGGTTGATGTATGAATCTTATGCTACCAACTAACTTAATTTATCCCAATCCATAGGAAAGATAAAGAAAAGGACGTTTCAATTTGTATGACCAGAACATTGTTCCCACTTCATCAAACCCATAGAAATGAGATCCCAAGCAATCCATTCAAACCTTTAGGCCCGACTCCAGCAGATGCTATGTGCCTTAACGCAAATCAGCTAGTTTATACCTTGGTAAGAATGAAACAGAAAGCTAAGTAAGCCTGTTGTATAAACATTGAATACAGATGGTAAACAACCCATCCAAAACAGCATGGATACTTAGTTAAGGCTGAATATTAAAGCCACTAAGATAAGAACTACAACTAGCCCATAGAGTGCCTTTGTGTTAATTTGAAATGGACATGCTATGCTCCAGGTCAATGCAGGCCTGCAGCAGGAAGCATGGCCTGGTGAGAGGAGCCCATTCCCACCCATCCACTCATCAGGCACCCTTATGCAGGGTGCAGTGTGCACAACCATTTGTTCACAATGGCCCTAGCACAGTGGTTCTCAACCTTCCTAATGCCAAGACCCTTTAATACAGTTCCTCATGTTGTGGTGACCCCAATTTCATTGTTACAAATTTAACATAATTAAAGCATAGTGATTAGTCACAAAAACAATATGTAATTATATATGTGTTTTCCGATGGTTTTAGGCGACCCCTGTGAAAGGGTCGTTCGGCCCCCAAAGGGTCGCAACCCACAGGTTGAGAACCACTGCCCTAGCAAGACCACACACCGACTTATTTAAAAAATGATTTACAAAAGTACAGTCATCTATATTTCTCTCCTGAGTTCCGGGCTCTTTCTCCATGACTTATAGGGAATGAGAGCACATGTAGGCAGAAGGAGAGAAACAGCCCCTAGTAACCTAAGTATCCAAGTAATATTTGCTGGAATGGATTTAGGATTAATTGAATCACTTTAACTTGACTCTGTCTAGATGCTACATGTGTTCCTTTGTTGATGTTGTTTTTTAATATTATGAGTACATCTTCTGAATAATGAAAATAAAGTAATAAACAACCAATTAGTTTTTCTAATTAATTAGTCATCAAGTAGTTATGCAGTTTCTATGATCTATTCAATTCTGAACTAGAAGATATAAAAGCCTTATAAGAAATAAAGCCCTTGAGATTTTAACAATCTAGCTAGGGAGATTTTATTGATGCATAGGAATGATAGGATAATTTACCCCTTACACATTTATTTTCTCCAACTGGCAAGAAATATGGGAATGGCATTTGAATATTTTGCTAGTTTTATAAACATTTTTCCTTTAACTTTACAAAAGATATAGCTCCCATTTTGCCAAATTTTTTAGTATATAAGAAAATATCATAGCCCTAAATATTTTTCTACATCAAAGTTTCATACAAGCCAAAACAATGAAGCCAGTCTGTGATGTGGGCCTGAGCAAGACTGTTTCCTTAGCAGTGCACCACACATCACTAAAGTTGCTGAGGCGTTGAGACATCCAGCCCCCATAATATTTCCAGAGCCAGGTGTCTCCATACATGTCCACAAATATAAATCACTTGCAGAGATGGATGGAACCCTGTGTGGCCTCTGCTCCATCCCATTCATCACCGGGCCAGCCAGCTGACTGCTTCACCGATGTTCTCACCCTGACCTGGAGGCACCACCTTTGCTGAGAGGCAGAGGTGAATGAACCCCCTTCATCACTAGTGTTTCCAGAATATGAGTCTTTTCCCTGCCTCACGAGCCGTTCTCTTCATATCCCCAGCTGCACAGGGGGTATGAGAAGAAGTGTGTGCTACTATAGTCCCTGACACCAAGGCGATGTTCAACTGGGAAAGAAAACGAAAGTGAATGGGATTCTGAGAGCTTAATGGGGACAGAGAGCTTAATTTCTTTTGCCTTTTTCTCTTTCACTAATGAAAAGTCAAAGCACAGTCTCCTTTTAAAGATGAAATTACAAATTGAAATTTGTGTTGAACGTGTGTCCACTCTTGTTCATCCAATGGTCCTCAAGATTAAGAGTATTTAAGAATCACGTGACAGAGTTATTTAAAATGTGAATTCCTGGGCCTCAAGTCCTGAGATCCTGATACTGCATGAATAGGGTGAGACCCACTGAATTAGCCTTTCTATCAAACACAGTAAAATTCTGATACAAGTGGGTCTTGAACTGCATTTTGAGAACATTAGCATTTGGTGATTGCTATTGTTGCTGTGTTATTGCTGCTGCTGCTATTGGGATTTTCAACAGCTGTTTTCTTCATATGCACCCTATCAGCTGCTTACTCACTGAATTTTCAAATCTTAGCTGAGCTGTCTGGGACAGAGCATTAGCCAGGAGTCAGGAAACCTAAGCCCAGGCTTTACCACTAACTAACTGTGTGTCTGTAGGCCAGTCAACTACCCTTGCTAGTGTTCCCTTGAAATAAATAATTTTCAAGGTCCTTTTTCAACTTAAAATATTTAGATATATGAACCTCAGTTATAATGACCAATGTATGCTTTCTTTATTTCATATTTCTGAAGATGTTGAAAAGCTCTAATTCCTGGTGTTGCAGGAATGTTACGATCTATCTTAATCTGAAGAAGTTAGTCAATCTCCCCAAATCTCATTCTTCTCATTTGCATAAAGGAAAGATGAACTTCTCCCCTATTTAACTAATGAGATAATGTTCAACTCAAATGGAATTAGAAATATAGTATTTACAAAGTACTATGTGGGTGTAATGCCTCACGCTCTCCAAGTCAGATGATACAGCTATGGGTGATAGGATTGAATTTGTCTCATAAGTATATGTTAAAGAAAGCCAGATTGAATTGGGTTCAAATAGAATTGGAGGTAAGAAAATGGATACAGAGAGCAATAGGCAACATTTTTAGGAATTTGCCTTGTGAAAAGAACAGAGAAATAGTCTAGTCACCATAGGAGTATATTGAGACAAACAGGAGAAAAATAAGTAAGATGAGGGATATTACAGAACATTTACATATTGCAGAGAATCAGAAGGAAATGAAATAGCAGCAAGAAAGGGTCAAAATTACAGGAGTCTGTCCTCAAATAGATGACAGAGGATGGGATCCATAGTATTAGGTTGGAGCAATCATAAATTGGCTGTTGTAACATAGAAAGGAATAGTGCAGAAATATAGATGTAAGGAAGTTGATAGATTTTTGGTGAAGAATATGGGAGCTCTTTCTTATTAATTATATTTATCTAGAATAATAAAATTAAGATCAATATCTGAGACTAAAGAAGGAGATGGAGGTGTTGGAGGTTTGAGGAAAATGAGAAGATGCCAGCTGATTTACTGGGATAGTAAAAGGTAAACTGACAGAGAAATGGCAACACTAAAAATGCACTGAAGGTTGAAAGTCATGAATTTCAAGTAAGGTCATTCTGCATGATTGTGTGTTTTTTTCAGCCACATTCAACTGCTTGGTTCAGGTGCAGAGTAGGTGTGAAATTGGATTTTTCAGAGTTTATTTATTTATTTGTTTGTTTATTTATTTTAATCCTCACCAAAGGCTATTTTTTACATTCATTTCTAAACAGAATGGAAAGGAGGGAGACAGGGGAGAGAAAGAGAGAGGAATATCAACATGAGAGAGACACATATCAATTGGTTGCTTCCTGCTCATGCCTCAACCAGGGCCAGAGATTGAACCTGCAACTGAGGTACATGCCCTTGACTGGGAATCAAACTCACAACCCTTCAGTCGGAGGGCAGTACTCTAACCACTGAGCAACCGGCCAGGTCAGTGTTGTTGTTTTTTTAACCAGTGGAGTATGATGGAGTGAATGAGTTCAGGAAATGAGGATATGTGCAACAGGGTGATTTGATGATGGATCATATATCCAAGCTCATAAGGAAGGACATGTATCAGTGGATTGGTAGCCCTGATAACTTTGAAGAATTGGAGACTGATTATTAGAGGGAAGAAACTGGAACATAGGAAGTGGTAGCCAAAGAGTGGGGTGTATTTAATCGAAGGTATTAGTATTGATAAGGTATAGGGATGAGCATAGAAATGGGTGATTAAGGTGGAGTGAAAGAAATATCATGGAATTGAGAAGGCCAAGGGAGTGAGTGACTAGGGTATTGGATGGACCATCTACATAAATGTTTTATTTCCCAAAATGCTGCATGAATATGATAGTGAGACAGACACTAGGCCAAGGGCCAATGCCTTTTTTCAATAAAATGAAGGGAGTGACCAGGGGAGTAACGGAGGAATGGGTAAGATAGTCCTCTGGCTTTGTTTGAAAAAAATACTTTTGGAAGGAAGTAAGTGATGACAAGAGAAGATGGATGAAGAGGCCCGAAGAGTGGAGAAGACAACTCCAGTCTTAGTGGTATGCAGGTGATTTCACATGGAAATTCAGACTTTATTTCTCTTGGAAAAAAATAGAAATTCCATCACCAGGGACCCCATATTCACAAGTTAACAAATGGCTGAAGTTAAGTTTGGTTGCCCCCGTTTGATGGGCCATTTAGTCCCCATTTTTCCACAGTACATACCACATTCTCCCTTCTCCCTGAAACAGGGAACCCAGGTTAACTTCCACTGACTATGAAGTGGTTTCTAAAAATAGACCTAAACTGTAAGCAAGTGTTTTACTATATCCTATTTCTATTAAATAAATAATTGATATGAGGCCTGGCTGGCATGGCTCAGTGGTTGAGTGTTGACCTATGAACCAGGAGGTCACTGTTCGATTCCCTGTGAGGGCACATGCCTGGGTTGCAGGCTCGATCCCCAGTGTGGGGCATGCAGGAGGCAGCCAATCAATGATTCTCTCTCATCATTGATGTGTCTATCTCTCTCTTCCTCTCCCTTCCTCTCTGAAGTCAATAAAAACATATGAAAAAAAGAATTGAGATCAGGAAAAAAGTTAGACCAAGAGAACTACATGTTTAATTTAGTCTTCTTCTTTTTAATTATTTGCTTGACCCTGTTAGACATTTGGTCATGAGATTCCTGCCCCGAATCAACTGATGAATTTATCCCAATTAAAATCTGCCAGAAGTTATTTTCCATAGGCCAAAAATTACAGTTTCTCTTATATGATAATCCTATGGCTTTGATAGTCCAATTTGGCTTGACAACACCATAAGAAATGAAACTCAAAAATAATCAGGTAACCTAGTTGTGGCTCAAAGAGAAAACACTTGCCTAGAATGTGGGTGTTAGGAAGACTTAATATGCATTTCCTTCCACCATCCCACCTCACACCGATCTTTTAGCAGGTAGGATTCATGAGCAAGCCCAGAATTCTTGGATCCTCTGCCCTGGACTAACTGTCAAGACCAACCTACTTAGGATCTGCCTCCAGGACTAGCAAAGAACACAGAAGGAGTTGCATCCATATGCTCCATCATGGACCTGTGATCTCGAGTGTGCCCTTGACTTGCTTAAAAGTTAAAAAGATAATAAAGCAAAAGGAAAGCAATCAAGCTCAAGTTATTTCTGCCAATACATCACATATGAACCAGTCTTCTGGTTCTGGCCTAGTTACTCTGAAAGGTAGCAGGTTCCTAATATATGTGAAAGTGGCATTCTTAGAATTTTCCCCCAATAAAGCAGTTCATCAGAATAGGTCAGAATTGGGAGATTTATTTAAAATACCTCATAACAGGTACAGAGTAGAGTTTAGGTCTTTCTGGGAGCCTAAAACATAAGGATGTTATCCTGTGTGCTAAATTGCCTAAAGCTGAGTTTTCGACTATAGTTAGGATCATCATATGCTTTGTTGTCCAAACTAGGACACTTTTGAGAAGAGAGGGGTCTTGCCACATTAAAAATTACTTCAGGTATGAACAGGACTTCCAAGCAAAGTAGGTGGCATGGTCACCTTAATTACAGGTAGCTCACCTCACAAGATTTCAAAACATGTTGCCCAGGGACCAGAGAGGAAAGACATGAACAAGATTTAGCAGGATTTACCTTTCAAGATAGTTTGCACAGCTAACCTGGGTTTGCTCCTCCTCACTGCTCACAGCTCAAAGGCAGGTTTTCCAAAATACTATATATTTAACAAACTAACTTATTTAATCTCTGTGAAAAGCTTAGAGGGGATTTAAAGGAGGAATGGGTAAGCCAGTTCTTCAGCAGCAGAATCCTATGCCTAGCCCTAAACTGTTCACTCCCCCCCCACAAATCCCTTGTCTCCTTCTCACCCCAATCTGCATCCCCTTCAAGCATAACCCTGTTCACAGTCTCACATAATTGGCAATGTGCTTTGTTGTTGGTTTGCCTTGCTGATGCCTCATTGTTGGAGGGTTGCCAATGTTAGCATACCAGCTACATGCACCAACGGTCTGATCTGGGGTGGATGGGAAATCCTACTGTACATTCCTGTGCAGAAGAGAGTGCACTAAACAGCTCTGAAGAGGAACTAGACAAATGTTTGAATAAAAAGCAACTGAAGGGTAACTGCTAATTCAAAAGAAGAGATGGTCCGGGCTGACTTTCTTGGCTTCCTTCCCTCCTAGATTCTACTTGTTTCTTTGTTATCTGTGGTTTAATCCTCAAACACAGTTCTGGTACGATCCATGAGGCAACAATTCTAAGTGCTAACATATTGGCTCAATTATCCCATAAGACGGGAACTAAAAATGTTTTTCCTTTTGCTGCTACCACAACTTTGGACAGCTTGCTTAAAAACACACATGTACAAAACGGTTCACCCCCTGTGCTCATGTTGATTTCCTTCTAGAGGCAGCAGGACCCATGATAAAAATGTGGGACATGTAGAAAAGAATCTGCTCCACTTGTTTATATAGTTTTTAAAAGTTGAGTTAAAGAAAGATTTCAAGTTGGATTTTCTAATAGGTTTTTATTTTCCACTATAAAACAAAGAGCTATATTTGGTTTTCACCCCAATTCACGGGATCAGCAAATTGAAAGTATCTTAGTGAAATCTTAGAAATGTTTCGATCCAAATTTCAAATTTTTACATATTTTTGTGTGTATATATCCCTGTTGCCTCAAGGCAAAGAATGTCCCTGCTCAGGATTCACATGGAATAACTAGTGATCTTTTTTTTTTAATGAGTGAACTGCTCCTGAAGGTTGCATGAAGACTTTTTTTTAATCTGCTAACTAGTTTCCATTGTGTTTATGAAAATCCCCCAAGCTACTTTTGTTTGTCTTCTACTCTCTTCCTTCAATGGAAAGCAAAGACACAAAAGACAAGCAAAGCTCTGACTTGCTCTTGATAAATATGGCCCCTATAGCACTCCGTACAATTTAAGAGCTGAGACCATTATTTCAGTGCAGCCTGTGATTGTTCATTAGCACAAAGAGTTTGTAATAAATATAATGAAAGACTGCTGGCTGTACTCTATCTTTGTTATCTAAAGCATTTCCATGAATAACTACAGGGATTTGTCTCCAAATGACTTATTTGCCTCCTTTCTAATAAATAACATGTAATTGGGGTAATATATTGTTTCCTAGTTATGTTAGCAATGTAGTGAAAGGAAACAAATGCACAATTTTCAATATGAAAGAATAGTAGATAATTTTTATATTATCCCTTAAAGTATTTAGACTCATTATGCATGAGTTAAACTGCTGGGAGGTCTAAGTACAAAGCAAGAGCCGAGGTTCTACATTTAATGAGTTTCTTTATTACTCAGGGCATGAATTACTACCCTGATACTATAAAACTGCAGCGAGGGCTCTGCATCTCAGATGAGATTCTCTTTGAGGAATGCACTCGTCAGTGAACTGTCAGCAATGGGATGGACTAATCTGATTTAGAAAGGATTAGGTTAGGAACTGTGCCTCTGAATGTCAAGGTATCTACATCTCTCTACAGGGGAGCGGAATGTTTAACTCTTCACATCCAGGTCTGCAGTGTTAGCGGAGCCTTGTGAGGCACGAGGTCACATCCATTACTGAGCGTCAAGACAGAAATAAATTATACTGATGGCCTCCTCAGGTCCCCGAGAGAAATCCATCTTCAGTCCCATGATACCAGGGAGCTACTGCCCAGACATGGCCTTGGAATTCAAAACATTCTTCTGGGGAAAAAAAGAAGGAAAAGGCCTCTGTTAATTATTAGAGAAAAAAAGAACAATATGCACCAAATCTAATCTCTCTTACAGCTCCTCACACTTCACTGGACAGGAGTAACTAAATCGTCACTAGAGTTGGAATCTGCTGAATGTCTGGGAACAGGGCAGGGAGGAGGCAGGCATCAAGGAGTCGTGTCTTAGGGAACTGAAGCAAGATCTGTGGAGCCTATGACAGTGCGGACTCTCCCTAGCTTGGGGTCCCTTGCTTTTAAAAGCTAGGTTGCCTATTAATACAACAGAAGTTGGTTCAATGTGGTCTCTTATCTTTAAATCTTGTAGGACAGAAAGCACTGGAGGGCTCGCCTTCACTTAATCCTTGCCCAACTCTCAGAAAACGGGTTCCTACACTCCCGGGTCATGGCAGCCCAACAGGCTCTGTGCACACATCTGGCATGTATTCAGTGGAAAATTAATTGGGAAAATTATCAGGAGCTCCTCCCAGGCCTCAATGTGGGCATCAAAACATGGTGGGTCCTCTGAGCTGGAGATAAACGTAGGAAAAGGGGCACCTAAGAAGTAATTGTTGATAGAGTCTGTTGAATATTTACTTTGTGCAAAGCTTGGATCTAAGTTCTCCACATTTGTTGTTTGTTTGGTTTTTTTTGGGGGGGGGGTTGTTTTTTGACTTTTAATTTCTTTATTGATTAAGGTATTATATATTTGTCCTTATCCCCCCATTAACCCCCCCACTCATGCCTTCACCCCCCTGTTGTCTGTGTCCATTGGTTAGGCTTACATGCATGCATACAAGTCCTTTGGTTGATCTCTCCCCCTTACCCCCACCCTCCCCTACTTTCTCTCTGAGGTTTGACGTTCTGATCAATGATTCTCTGTCTCTAGATCTGTTTTTGTTCATCAGTTTATGTTGTTCATTATATTCCATAAATGAGTGAGATCATGTGATATTTATCCACATTTGGACTCTCTCAACCCTCGTGCTAACCCTGTGAACAGGCACAGCTGTCCCTGCTTTACAGGTGAGGAAATGAAGGGATGGAGGCTACAGGCTTTGGCCACTCCTCCTAATAAAGAAGTATCAAGATCCAAATTTGAGCTCAGCAGACTGGCTGCAGAGCCCACGCGTTTAAGCCATTCTGGTGTCTTACTGAAGACATTACCTACTCCCCCAGTTTGCTGTCATAGTAAGTTATAACTGGAGCTAATAACACTTTAATAAAAGTGATTTCCAGTTGGGAAAACAAAAAAGTAGTAGGTATCCTATTGATTAAAGAAAAAAATTCAAATTTGAGACTGAAGTTCCTAATTTTGCTCCTCACATTTGGAAGTGTAGAGCCACAAGCTAAAAGCATAAAGAATTAGTCATTTGGAGAGTAAAATTTTAGGTCCAAAGTGTCTGACTTTAAGCATATTTATGAAAAAACTTATTTCAACAAAAAGTCATTTCATCTGAGAGCCAGATAGCAAACTAAGGAAGGCTTTCTTCTCAAATCCAGCGTGGAGAGTCCCCTCCATAGACTGTACAGAGTTGGTCAGAGCTATGTTTGGGCAAGATGTGAAAACAGCAACCAGTTTTCTAAGCCAGTAATTGGAAAACATAAAAAGGCATGTTGGGACACATCCCTTAATAATACATGCCAGAAAAGCAATTTCTATTAATTAGAATGTACATTATTAATAAAGTATTTAGAACTCTTACCTTAATTTAGGTGTTATCAGGAAATTGAAAGTACTACTAATTCCACCCTAAAGGTTGGTGGCTAAATATTCAGAAGATGGCGGATAAGTCCTGATAAGCTGCAAGTATACTGAAAGAGCTCTGTGGCTCCCGAAGGACAGACCTGATTTTAAGAAATGCATGTCCCACCATTGCTGTCATCCAGCATGTGTACCAGCTATGCAACTTTTTCCTAAGAAATTCTTCCAGAGCTTCCACTGACTAATTCTACCTGTAAGGCCGCATGCCATTAGCTCTGCATTCTGGAGAGGTCCTTGCATTCCCCTTCATATTTAGCTCGTAGGATAGGAAGGAAAGCTGCTGAAAGGACCTGCTTTGTGCATAAGCAGATCTCAGGGGTTCTCTGGGACCCCAAATTTCTTTCTCATTGATGTCTAAGATTTCTAAGATTTTTCATCTTTACTTACTGCCATCCATCTCTCTTCATTCCAGCTTTTCACTATTGTCAGATCCATCTATATCTGATTCTGAGGATTCAAGGCCCTTTTGGTCTGGTTTCTGGGTGTTATACTCTACACCTTTAGCTTGCTATCACATCATTCCCCATGGTCCCATCTAGAATGTTCTAAGGGTCATTCATAGCTCATATTCAGCTCACATTTCCCCCTTCTCCATCAGATGGTGTTGACACTCTCTTCTGAACTGCCATTGTACTCATTGTCTCCATAATCACTTTTGCAATTAATATTGCATCATAGCCCTGACCAGTTTGGCTCAATGGATAGAGCGTCGGCCTGCGGACTAAAGGGTCCCAGGTTCGATTCCTGTCAAAGGCATGTACCTTGGTTGTGGGCACATCCCCAGTAGGGAGTATGCAGGAGGCAGCTGATCGATGTTTCTCTCTCATCAATGTTTCTGGATCTCTATCTCTCTCCCTTCCTCTCTGTAAAAAATCAATAAAATATATTAAAAAATAATGCATCATAATTCAGTAATATGATTATAATTATTATGTGCACAGGGACAGTTTTCAGTGCTTGGCCTGTATTATTTCATAAAAATTGTCACAGTGGCCCTAGCCAGTGTTGTTCAGTGATTAGAGTGTTGGCCCCTTTACGGAAGGGTCGTGGATTCAATTTCCAAACAAGGGCAATACCCGGGTTGCAAGTTCAATCCCAGCCCCTGTAGGAGCATGTAAGGGAGGCAACCAATCAATGTGTCTCTCTCACATCAATGTTTCTCTGTCACTCTCTCTCTCTCCCCACTCCCTCCCTTCCACTCTCTAAATGAAATCAATGGAAAAAATATCCTCAAGTTAGTAATAACACACAAAAAAATATCATCACAGCAGTCCTATGTGATAGGAATTATTATTCCATCCATTTTACAAATGAGGCATACAAATGATAAATAACTTGGCAAAGATCACAGGGCTGATAGTTGGCAGAACTGTCATTTAAACCCAGCCAGACTGAGTGAGGAGTTTATGTGTAGTATTGTTGTTTCACTTTTATAGACTTATTTTTGGTCAACCCAAGGAAAACATCAGCTTCTGAAATCATATCTGAGTATCTTCACCCTTCACAATGCCTTACACATTTGGCACTCAATAGTAAGAGCTGGTATTACTGCTATTATTCTTTTTATTATCATTATTATCTGCTGGTTGATTTTATTTACTTTGAGCATGTCCTGTTCCTGCAGCTCTCATTCAAAATGTATCTCCTCTCTGTGCCCTGAATATATTGCTGTGCTTTCCCAATACCTTTATGTAGATTCAGTTATTAGATTTGACGGCCAGAGAAACAAGCAACAGAAAGGATGGGAAGCTTTGAAAGGACAAGCAGAGGTGATGTGGTGGCCACTGAAAGCAAGCCACCTACATCCCAATTATCCACCTACAGCTGGCTCTGCCTTGTGACATATTGTTCTTGATTAATTATACAGCCGCTAATAGAAAACATTAACTAATGGATATTAATATTAATTTGCCATGAATAGTCATTGCTGTGAGTCTCTGAGGCTTGCCTTCTGACCGTCTGAATTTGATTTTAGAGAATCTACATTTATGCCTATGGAGAGCCTTTGGAAGACCATGGGAGCCAAGGGTGTAGAGTGCATATGGAGAGAATAATGTTCATTATCTTATTAAACCCCAGTTCCTCCCAGGATAGTTAAAAGACAGCTGGCAAATTTTATCCCTCATTTGCAGAAGGAGACACATTGGCTTACAGTAATTTCATAATATGCTTTAAGTCCAGAAGGGAGCAAATGGAAAGCTAAGAATGAACAGCGACTCCCAGGTGCTACCTGTAGCTATCACATACTGAAGGACACAGAGGCATGGTGACAGTGACTAGTACAATTAGGCTGCCCAGAATAGAAAAATGAGCATTTTTGTGCCTCTCTCAAAGCATTTATCCTTTGTGTTAGCACCTAGCACAATCTAATGCATTCTATTATTTTCTGTATCTTCACCAAAGATGTTATAAGCTCCATTTGAATATATACATGCACTGTGCTTTAAAGTTTTAAAGCCTATTTATAAACCTCATGTTACTTAATTCATAGGGTCTTCATGAGCTATGGTTCCAATAGCCTCAATTTTTATAATCATCTGCCCCTTAATGTTTTAGAGAGTAAAATACTTGCTCCAGTGCATCCAGGTGATTAGTGGAAGAATAGGAACTGCTACCCAGGTCTTGCTGCAACATAGTCTAGGGTCCCCCCCACACACACTTCTTGAACTTTCTGTTCCTCTGTTTGCATCCATCTTCCCTATAGATGCCTCTCACATAAAGTAGACAAGTGAATGTTTGCTGATGATGAGGATCAAAAAATACTCAACTGAACACTGACTTCTACATTTGGCCTCCCGATGTGCACTCTCATGCAAGAAGCAAGGTTTTTGACTTTCTTCCCAACTCTGGACTTCTAGCATGAACAGGGAGTGTGGAACAATGTTAGTCTCTTTTGGACACTCATACTCTTCTTTTTTTTTTCCTCTCCAGGGAATATTTGTTGAGTATCTACAATGTGTCAGCCACTAGGTGCACAATGATAGATAATAGAAACACAACCCAATCCCAGTCCTCATGAAGCTCGCAGTCTAGTGGGAAATGTGGAAACTATCCTTGATTTTGGTTGGGGTCATGCTGCCACTTAAGAATTCATTGAGTTGGGGGGGGGCGGCGTCAATCGGTGAAAAAGGAGATATATGTAAAACTTTAGACAATAAGAAAAAAGAATTCATTGAATCTGGCCCTAGCCAGTTTCCTCAGTGGTTAGAGCATCGGCCCTCAGACATAAGGGTCATGAGTTCAATTCCGGTCAAGGGCACATACCTTGGTTGCAGGCCCCAGTTGGGGCACATGAGTGAGGCAACCAATTGACATGTCTCTCCCCCTCCCTTCTACTGTCTCTAAAAATCAATGGAAAAAATATCCTTGAGTGAGGATTAACAACAACAACAAAACAGAATGTATTGAATCCATTCCTTATATTTTATGTGTTAGTTCTGTTCTGCATCATATTTTCACTAGACATGAGACTCAGCCCTCTTTCTTAATTTACACACACACCACTCATAGCATTGCTTTAGTGAGTGAATAACACTTAATGGAAGTTTTGAGAAATGCAGATATATATTGCAGTATACCTGACAATTACATCTTTTAAATATGACTATTATTACCACCTCTAAATTGACATTATGTCTCACTAGGATTATTGCAACAGCCTCCTAAGTGGTCTCCCACTTGCCTCTAGAGTCTATTCTTCACATAGCACCCAGAGTGATTCTTTTAAAATGTGAATCAGATCAAGTCCTATTCTGCCCCAAACCCTCCAAACACTTTCCCTTCTCACTCAGCATAAAATTCTACAGGGGAACCTGTTTACAGCTCTCACTTCCTTGCTGACCTGATCTCCAGCATTCTTACCTTCTTTGTTCTGCTCCTGACACAATAGCTTCCAGAAATTTCCTAAGAAACAACAAACACACCCCCACCCACCTCAGGGTCTTTACATCTTCTGTTCCCTCTGACTGGATCACCCTTCCCCAGATATATGTGAATCATTCCCTGCTTTCTCCAGGTTTCTACCTAATGATCAGTTTATGAGCAAGGTTCCCTTTTCCTATCCCCGAACACAGATCTCAGAGTAGTGCTTAGCATGTAGGAGACACTCAATAAAAATTGTTGAAGAATAAATAAAGGAGCTTGAAGTTGGAAAGTTGGGAATTCCATTTCTTAAAATATAGCCCCTGGTAATCTCCACAGCCTCATCTTGGCCTCCCCATATTGTGTCGCTTTCAAGCATCACTTTCCCTCTACCTGTCTCTTCGGCTACTTTTGTGTCTCCTGTGCCTCTTCTCTTTCAAGAACATATTCTAGCCACATCCCTTATTACTTGTGAAACCTTAGGAAAGATATTATGTCCTTATTATAAATAGGGTCAAGAATGGTACCTTCACAAGAGTGTTGTGAAGATTGAGTTACTAAATGGATGACATTTAGACCAGCCTGGCACAGAGTAAGTGTTCAATAAATAGAGGGGAAAGGCAAAACAAAAACTTCTCTTATTTTTTTATGGACAATAATTCATATTATTCTAAGCTCTAAATCCACTCAGTTCTAGCCCCAATTTTGATTATCCAAACCCATTAAAACACTCAACCGAACTAAAGGGCTTTTCATCCAAGTAAAACCCAGACACCTAAAAGGGACAACACAAAAGATATAACCAGAACTAGTGATCAGGAAAGTCTCATCCATGGAAGCGATAGTTATCCAAGACCTAGAGAATAAGTAGGAATTGCACTCTAAAGAGAGAGGAAAATTCCATACCAAAGAAACATGTGTGTGAAAATGCAAGGAGTGAGATCATGATGCACCCCAAGCTCTGAAAATGGAGCTCAGTGTGTACCATGAGGTCGGAGCAAAGGTTGGAAACTGGATGATCCCACAGAGGTGGTCTGGGAGCTTTGTAATTTGAATGTAAGATTTTGATGTTATCTCAAAGGGAAGGGGAAGAAGCCATTGAATCTGTTAGGTTTTATAATAACATTGAACTAGCCTTACTGAGAGGTCATTGTGAATGCAGATCATAGAAGGGACCAGACCCATGTGGCAACTTGAATGGCAGATAAACCCACTAGTAGCTGGGCAAGAGAGGGAAGTGTCAATGGACAATGAAGGTCATAAGCCCCCATACTCTACCAGTGAATTTCTTCGTGACCCTTCAGAATAGATCTTCATCCTACATCTCATGGCTGATAGCATCACTGTAGCCCATGAAGGGTCTTTTTGAAAGTTAAATAGAGCTGTTGCTTCCTTGAGATACTGTCAGCCATCTACCAGAAAACAATTTGATTCAGTTGATAAGAGGCAAGTCCAGCCTTAACAATAAGTGAGAGTATTTCCTGGACATAAGTCTTGAGTGCCTCTTACTCCTTTCATGCACAGGGGCCACTTCTTGGCCATTTCCTTCTCACACATGTCCCCGTCTCTACAAGCCTCTCTACTTCTATGTTAATCCAAGATCCTAAAGAAATATTTGGCAGCTAATGTGACTGAATCAAATAATTCATGTAACGTTCTATTAACTTTGGCAAATCTAATTTGTCCTGGTCATGAGTGGCAGCCATCTAGAACTGTGCCCCTGGAAAATTCCTAGCATGCATGAAATTGATGTAATTCCACTTGTAAACCCAGGTTCCCAAGGCAGTCCTCCCCCTAGGCTCTGCTCTGCCTTCTTTTCTTTTGTATCCATGTTTTATTAAAGAGGTAATCTGTTTCCACTTAAAATATTAGATTTTTGCCAAAGTGCATGGGGGAACAGGATAGTACCTACCTTGTCTGGCCAAAATTTGATTTGCAAATGAGAGCTCCAAATCTGAGCCCCAGGAAAGTGGCGTAGTATAATATGAAGAACGGTCAATGGGTAGCAGAACTGGCTCAATGTCTGATCTTCCTGTGGTTAAGTTCATAGGCTTTGGCAAATCTCAGCACCCTCTGAACCTTGATGTGAAGAGCAGTGGCTGCACATTATTTCAAATGAAATCTTCTTACCAGGACTTATGGCCAATAATGAATGCTAATTAAGGCTGCTCTGGCAGTAGGGCTGGGATTTAGTTTGGATCCTATGCACCTGGCCTCACTCTTCCCGCTTTACCAGCCCCAAAGCTAACACTTCTTAAAACCAAGCTGTGCAGGACACCATTTGAAAACTTGGCCAGATCGCCTCAAAACTCTCTGCCACTCGAAGTTTCTTTGGTGGTATTGGCTGTGATTTGCATTCCAGAACATTAAGTGGAAATGATAGCTCCAACTTTAATGTTTACCGCTGTGCCTACACCATGGTAATATCACACGATTTCTGTTCTTATTAACTCATCTCTTGATCCCTGTGCAATATGACTCAACAAATACTTATTACAAGAATAATAACCTGTTATGCTTGAATAACATTTGACAGTTTTTTAAAACTTTTCCCTTCACCTTTTTTAACTCTTGTTGCAACCTGCAAACTCTTTATATAATTGGCACCCGTCTCTGACAGCTGAGAAAACTAGAGTGCAAAGAATTTAGGTGACTTGTACAATGACAGAATTTTGTTTTTGTTGTTGCTATTGTTGTTATTGGCTTGTGATGATGATAACCTGCTTCATTTTATAAAGAATTTGCAATAATTTAGAGGAAATTATCTTTCAACATCTTACAATGCCTTTAAAATATCCTTCCTTTTTACCTTACAATAAAAAATAAATAGGTAAATAATTAGATATCAGGACTACTAAAAGTTAAAAATTAACATAGAAGATCAGGGCCAGCCATGAGGAAAAAGGAAGATACACATGTTATAGATCACTTAACTATAATGAAAAAGAGAAAAAACTCTAGCCAGGCTCTTCCTGTTCCATGTCCAGGCCTTGCTCTAGTCCACTAGACCTACTTTCCATGCTCTGTGCCCTGCTAGGTGCAATTGGGAATAGAGAGACAAGAAAATCTCTGTTCTAACCTTCTAATGAGGATGCATGTGGCTGGATGGTCGAAGGCCTTTACTCCTTGGGATACAGACATGAAATGGTCTTATTTTTCCTGATAACTAACATCCAGTTCTGCTTCCTCAACCCCTCTCCCTGGCTGAGTCATCAGTTCTCTTAATAAAATCTCAGCTAAGTTCCATTAACTTTTCTTCTCTTTGGGGTATTAGAATAGGTTTCTGCTGGCTCTTCAGGATTCAGTCCTCTTCTTATAATCTAAATCGCACACTTGATTCATGCCATGCATCCTCCTCCATCAAGGGCAGGTTGGCTAGGAGTCTCCCAGCCCAGGCAGATGAGGAGTAACTCTCACACCTACCCTCCCTCTGACTGAGCCTCCTGTTCTGTACCAGCTCCTTACCTTGACTGTCTTTAGCCAGACTGCTCTCTCTCCTTTTCTTGGTTGCCATTCTCTCTCTCTCTCTCTCTCTCTCTCTCTCTCTCTCTCTCTCTCTTTCTCTCTCTCTCTCCCCCACCGCTGACCAGCCAAAGGTTCTTCTATGTGAAAGGTCTTCACTTTCTGGATCAACCCTTAGGGTCACTTATTCTCTGAAGGGCACATGCAGCATTCCCACTGCACAGCCCCCTGGAGTGAATTTGCAACTTCAGAGTGACCTCTTCTTTCAGGGTGGCCTCTCATGACTCCACAAATGGCCCATCTTGTACCCTTTTGCTGCTGGGGTTCACTTGTCCAGCAGGTTGCCCACTGGGACATTTGGCCAAGAGTTCATAACAACCGGAAAGTTTAAGCCCAGGCAGCTTCAGCATGGCAGGCTTGACCCATAGGAAATGTAGGTTGCTATGCAGTTGGCCTCACTGGTATCCCTTTCATGGCTCCACCATTTCTCTCTTGACTCTCTCTCCTTGTCCTAAAATCTAGAGACTCAACTAGGTTACTAACATGCCAATTTTCAAGTAAGAAACCATCACCAGTGTCCAACTCAAGGGAAGAGAAAGACAGTTCAGGCACTGGAAATATTTATGAAGAGGTGAGGAGATGAGATGCTATTTTAAAACTGTACTCTCCCAACAGCCAGCTTTCTCCTCTCTCCTCAGGCCTCCTCTTTCAGCAAGGACAATTAGGGGAGAGGAGGGTGAAATTGTTTCCCTCAAATAGACCTTCTGGAAGCACTTTCAAGAGATGCCTGGTCCAAAAATTCTGAAAGTTCTATAGGATACCTAGTATAGTTCCAGAACTTACCTGATAGAAGACAAAAAGAGCAATCATCTTTTTGTCTCATACCTAGACCTATATATGTCTGGATTGATTCTATTTTCTGTGTCTGAGTAGGTTCCATAGATGGAAGTCTTCAACATTTATATGTTTCTTTAAATAAATAAAAAAGAAGAGGTGGGATTACCAGAGCATAGGAGCTTGGAAGATGGGAAACTGTGTCCTCTAATTAACTTGAGGAACATCAATGTTATGGGGCGGTCACTTGGCCCAATAAGGTGACTCTTTGCTGGAGTGGAAAAGAGAACTTGCAATCAGGAAGGGAAGAATTTTCTGTCCTGCCGGAGGGTGGGCACCATTTATCATGCTGCCTGGGCTGTCATATCATTTGGAGGACCCTGGAGAGCCCTGACCATGAGATTGAAGGTTGGTGCCAATTTACAGCAACACAAATGCATTGAACAGGAAAGAGATAGCTCCTAATCTCTTCAATTTTCTTACATTACCCTGAAGGCCAGAGAATTAAATGAAACAGTAGCTGATGACAAGTTTAGAGGGTCCTGAATGCATGACAGGGAAAGTATTAAAATAGCTCAATAGTTTTATTGTATATGTGTGTTAATCTTGCCCCTGAAAGAGGAACAAAAGTAGAAAATGCTGCCTTTTGGTTATACCTATTCCTCAATGGGAAAATGATACATGAATTCTCTTTGCCTGTCAGAGATTCATATGCAGGCAACCACAGTAGGAATGGAGAACATGAAACATAAAGAGACAACCTGAAGACCCTCTGCCACACACATTATCTGCATAAGATGACTCACAATTTAGTGTGACTGTATGACGTGTAGCGAATCCATTAGTCCGCTTCTGCCTGCAGTGCATGTCAGGAGACTCTCTTTTTAAAAATTAAAATTAACCCCTCATCACATTGGGTGAAACAATCTCTGACTAAGTACAGGTTCTATGTATGCATATGGATAGGATTCAGACACCCAAGCCATTCCAGGGACATGGATTACAGAAACTGGGCAAGTATGCAGCCAAACTCTGGGCAGGCCTTCCCAGAGTCATATTCCATTTTCTAACTTACTGAAATGTTGTTGAATACCTACTAAGTTCTGGGAACTGAACCAGATACTAGACATACAAAATTCCATATGTGTTGTTTCTGTCCTTAAGAGTAATTTATTAAAGAGCAGTGAGATAAGCAGTTAAGAGCTTCAGGTTGGGTTTTAAATAATCTGTTTCCAATCCTGATCTATACACTTATCCACAGTAATTATCTGGGCAAGTTATCCTTGCTATGCTTATATCTTCTTCTGAAAAACTGGGGGTGATAATAGTATCTGACCCAGAGATTTGGTGTGAGGAAGTGTATGATAAGATAAATGTTCACTTTTACTAGCTATGAATATGTGTCTAAACTTATGGGAATACAGATGAGAAAGCATCTAATTCTGTGAGGAAAGGAGAGCTGAAATAAGCAGGTGTGATATTTGATGTATGTTTTAAAATATGAATTAAATTTGCCTTCCAGAAGTAATGATTTTACAAGCCTGAATATATATATAACTTCAACTCAACTAACACACTCAAGCAGTTCTTTCCCTTGGAGCATGGAGATCAGAGGTCAAAATCAGAGTCAAAATGAGAGCGGCTGTGCCTATTGTACAAGTGTCACTTCATGCACAGAGAAAATTACTGTTCTATGACCACAGGTCATAGCCTCAGGCCCTATTTAATGGACAGTGAGGATCAGTGGGCTGTTTGAGGCTTAATAGGGTAGGTCAAACCTATGGCCAGTATTTAGCATTCTAAAAATTGCTAAAGATCACAAGTATTATCTTTCTACAATACTTGGAAGTTACCAAAGTAATAAATCAGGAGATTTATTTCTTCTATTTTTATTTAAAACTAAGGTCATAGAAAAATTTTTAAGTTAAAACACACACCATTCAATTTATTCAATAAATATTTCTTGAATAACTGTTATGTATCAGGAATTATGCCAAGCCTTGTAGCTACAAAATAAAAACAACATAATCCAAGATCTACAATTTTCCTTTTAAAAGGAAAAGTTTATGGATGTGAGTTAATTTAAGCTGATGATATGTAAATTTATAATACAACTAAGGGCCACTATAGTTGATAAATGCCCTAAAGAAATGAATGGACAAACTTTCTCACACTGCATGCAAACAATGAAAGGAATTGATCAAGGAAATAACATATTTAATAACACAAAAATAACAAACTTCACTGAATTATTAAAAAGCGATCACAAATTAAAATATTTACAATACAAATACTAATAGATTTTAAAGGGTTAATATCTATTATAAACTTTTTATATTGATGAGGCATGCTTTTGTATTAATGAGACCCTGCTAGAGCTGAAGGACAGAAAACAGCAAAAGCTTGAAAAATACTGTATGAAAAAGGTCAGCCTCACTAGTAATCAAATAAATGCAAACTAAAATGAGGTATTTTTTGGCTATCAAATTAGCGAAAGAAAATAAAGGATAATCCCATATACTGATGAGGATGTGGTGAGACATGTTTTCATGCACTACCGGTTGTCAGCAACTTGTAATGACCTTTCAGAAAAGTAATGTAGCAATACATATCAGGAATCTCAAAACCAATCCTACTCTTTGGAACTATAACTTTACTATTAAGATGCAGCGTAAGAACTTGTTGAGAAACTTGGGCAATGATTTATGTACAAAAATATCCCTACTTCTTTTATACTAGTAAAAAATAAATAAAAGTTATAACATAGATATCCTCTGAAGCAAAATAGCTCAGTAAATTCTGGTATACTTTCTTGCTGAGATACAGCACACCCTTGAACATGCTATTTTAAAAGGGAAAATGTTAGGAGGGCTCATGATACAATATTGAAGCAAGGCTTACAAGCCTAATCAAGTACTTTTTGTTACATTTGCTAAGGTGCCCTTACTTTGAATTAGTAACTTAATAGAGGCAATAATGCATAAATTGAGAGTATGGAGATACTTTTAGATACTCCCCATTTACACCTAAACATAACATTTTGAGTATGTTATACAAATAATTATAATTATCCATTTATATGACATTAAATAGAGCAAATTTACAAAATAAGTAAGAAACATTTATTTAAAATGAATACTCAATCTTTTCTATCAGTTTATACTTTCTTTGTGAACTCAGGTCAGTCATGACACATAAATCAATTGCTTTGTTCTTGGCATAATTCTGGCAACTTTAATTTATTAGTTGTGTTTATTAATATTGTTTTTTTACCCCAAGACAATAAAAAGAGTGGATTAGCATGCACTTGGGTAAATATTGCCTACAGAAAATGCAACTTTCTTATCATAAAAATGAATTATTTTAAATTCTCAGCAAAGATGTTTCCAATTTTATCCAAATCCATCTCCTCTCCTAAGAAGAAACCTTCCTTTCTCTAGCTTTGTGATATTGTGTTTGAAGGACATTTTATAAAGAGCACATTATATTATCCTTTGAGGATATTAATCTATCAGGTATTCGACCTGGGTTAAACAGCCCTGAACCTTCATCTTAATTTCTTTCCTCACATTCAGATATGTCCCACACCATTGAGGCAGCTTTAAAAGATGCTGCTGCTACTGGTGGTTTTAGTTCAGCTGTTTCAGTTTGATGGCAGCACAGTAAATTAACTCTGAATAGAGACAGTAAAATTAATTCTTGCTATACCCCTTAGCAAGCACCAGCACTGAAAATAATTTTTTTTCCTGTCCCACAAAAACCTCAGTGCCCAGCAGTGCAGAATCATAAAACTAAGCCTTAAGAACGCATTCCCTTTAGAAACAAAAGTATGCCCGTCTCAACAGTGCTTTTCTATTTTACTACAATTTGCTACATCACTTCTTGCATCCATTCATCAGTTTAAGAACGTTTCTCCTACATTCCTAGAAAGAATATAATATGAATGTGTTTACAGGGGATGAGTGAGAGCTTAAATATGGGGATACTGACTTCGATTTACAACCTTAGTGCCAATTGAGGCTGCAACTTCTGGGAGTGACTTAATGTTTGAAGAGGAACACACCTTCAGTTCTGCTTGCTTTACTTTGCTGCTCTGCCAGGGGGCTCATTTGAGTCAGGGCTACTGAGCTTTCCTTTATGAAAAGTGGATTCTAATTTGCACACATCTTTTAATCTCAAAGATGAGGTGGAAAAAATACAAATGAGTGAGACAGAGTAAGAACAGCCAATGAGCATGTATGTTAATGAAAACAGGGTCACCAACAGATTCCTGCTTAGGATTCAATGACATATTGCTCTGCTGTTTCAGCTGTGGACCCATAGTCTGGAAGGTTACCTGAATTTCTTGGGAATAGTTGAATAGTACCATTTTTTCCATTTCTTAGCTTCACAAATATCTTCATCACGGCTTTATTTCTACTCTTCCTATATCTTAACATGTTATTTTATCTGAATTCATCCTTAAACATCTGACTTTTATTATGTGGTTAGTATGGTCATTTGTAATGCAAGGACACAGCCTGGGTTTACATAAATCCAATAAATAAGAACATAAGGAAAAATATGATTATACTATAAAGAGTTACTATTTTTATACTTTAACATTATAAATTATGAAATTTAGAAGGCTAACCAAAATATTCATAAGGGGCTTACATTATAAATGGATGATCTATTCTAGCTCTTAATTTTTTACTTTAAGTCAGCTACAGTCTATTGCAACACAGGAGTCAGTAGCTGTCCTAATGTTGACCTACCACTAGCCAGCTCAAGTACAAGTCCCAGGTATAACCATTTTAGTTTCAGCTGAGTCCTACACCAGATTTTCAGACATAGCCTATGAGCACCTATTTACACTTGTCATATTGTAGTAAATGTCAAGCTCATTTTCAAAAATGACAGAATCTTCCAGATGACATCTTCTTACCAGAAAGATACCTTATCAAAGTTGGTTTCTGAAACAATCGATTTATCTTTAGCTTCAACCCAATAGCCTCAGTAGCAATGCCCTTTTAGGTAGGAAATACCATGGCATTTGATCTAGCCACAGAGGCATCGTATGTGAATTTACTTCAAAAGAAAGAAATGATTAAATACTTCCTTTACCAGAAGAGTAGAATTGAATTACTGCGCCCAAAAATAAAATTATGATTGATGAGCTAATTAGCCTCCAAGATTTCCTTACAGAGAGATGAGAGAAGGGATGAAAAATTCACACATACTACCCAAAAGAATAGCTAAGTACTCATGGCAAATGAGCTAAGGGATGTGCGTAAAGTTAAAATGAATAATTTGACAAAATAAACTGTCATTGGAGGGTCTATCATTAAATCGTCATTAAAACAACCTCCTGTTATTGAGCAACACTTTTAGGGAAAAAAATAAATATTGCCAATCACATGGAGAAATAGAATTATCCTTTGTAAATCTCAAGACGCAGTCTCAAGAGAGGTTTATTATAATGTTAGTTTTAGATAAAGAGGGCATCGAAAAGCACACTCTACTCTGACAACTATTAGACAAGCTGATGAAAGCCACGAACACTTCTAGACCATCCTGTTTATCCTAGAACAAGAGATCCTTAAAACTCAACTATTTGTGAAAAGCTATTTCTTTATTTAAGAATTACAAAACCAGTATCCTTAGGGTTTGAGGACCCTGTTTAAATAATTATTTTAATTAAAACTATGTAGCTCTGTTATTGATTATAATAATAGAATTCTCTCTAAATTGACCAATTTTCAGAGGACAATGTGAACTAAAACTAGATCACTAAGTTATATTTGACTTAGAGAAGGGAAGAAATTAAAGCCAATCTATTACTCCAAATATCAGTTTTGTCAATACCTTCAACATTATTAAGCATTATGTCATGTCAAAGATTTTAAAAAAATAACAGAACAGATTTTCTATTTTCATTTCTATGTATGTTTATCTTGATCCGCAATTAAGCCTCAGAAGTAAGAAAAGCAACATTGTTGAATCAACAACTAACTCGCATTCTGGTGAGTTAGCTATGACAATGGAAACATATATAAATTCTAAATTGTCAAAAGGCAAAATAATCCCAAAGTAAAATGTGGAACATTATGAATCAATATAATTACACCACCTAATGCAGACTCCAGACAATTTACAGACCAGTAAATGGCATCACCTTCTGCAAAAGATTCAAGCCTAAACCCAGGAGTCATCAAGGAGGCCTCCATTAACCTTAATCTTCAAATCTTCATCTTCAATCTCTCAGCAAGCGGTGATGCCATGTAACTTCAAAATTACATTCCTTGTTGGTCTGCTTCTCTCATTTCCGTAGCAATCACTCTAATCCAGGTCACTATCATGGCTCACCTGCTCTATGGCAATAACTGGTTTTTCTGTATCCCCTCCCACAATCCATTCTCTAAGCACAGTGATCAACTCTTGTAACTGATACCTCTAAGTGTATTAAACTCAACGTGACCCCTTCTCATCTTTTCTGTTGCATTCCACATTTTTCTTCTATCTCTTGTTCTACTGTTTACCCACCAATAATACTAGTCTCCTTCCCAATACTGAGGGACTTGATCTTTAATATTCTTTCTCCCTAGAAGGCTCAGTAGCTAGCACCTTCTCATCAGTGAAGAGTTCAAACCTCGCCTCTACAAGAAACTGTCCTTACTACTCTTCCCATAGCCATTTAAGTCACTCTCTAGCACATCCTCCACTAGCAATTGTTTATTTGCCTTTCTCTGTTCACTAAAATGTGAGTTCATAAATAAAAGTAACTTATTTCACTCAAATTTTGAGTTTTCAGTTTCATTCATTTATTCAGTCCACAGATACTTTGATCTCTTACTATTTTCAAGTGCTATTCTAGATCTATTGTGAACCAGACAAAGTGCATACCCTGGAGCTTACATTATACTAGGGGGAGACAGAAAAATAAGTCATGGAATTTCAATAACAAGAGCAATGAATAAAAATTAAAGCAGTATGAAAAGATAGACACAGATAGGGAGTGTGTATAGAGTTTATAAATAGGGTAGGCATCTTTGAAGCCATGACTTTTGAGCAGAAACTGAATGAAGTGAGGAAGAAAGATATGAGATGATCCTGAAGAAAACTGTATGCTCAATTATGAGAGAAAAAGCAAGTATAACTAACTATCTAGGGTATCCTGTTCATGGCCAAATTTTTAAGTCCTCAAACAGGGTCTACTATACTCAGTAATACTTGTTGAATGAGTGAATGAGAAAACACTCCATAAAGATTTATTGAATAAACTAGGGACCTGGTGCACAAAATTCGTGCAAGAATAGGCCTTCACAGCCACGGCTGCCTTGATCCCTCCCTTGCAGGCCAGGTGGCTGCCTCGATCCCACGGCTGCAGCCCCGGCTTCATCCTGGAAAGACGTCTGGAAGGACGTCCGGCCTAATTAGCATATTACAGTTTTATTATTATAGATGAGAAATTTTGGGTGGGGTTCTTGGTGTTGCCTATCAAAAGTGGATACCTTGGGAAGTAAATAATTGCTAGTGCAAACTCTGTATGCAAACAAAGACACACATACACACAGAGGCAGTTTTCAAATGAGAGGCTGGCTACCCTGGTATGAAGCAGATCCAGTTGTATAGAAGATAAAAAGAATAATAACAAAGGCATTTAGAAGGCATGTTAGTATAAAATCTGCTAAAACACTGAAACTATTTGATCAAGTTGACCAGTGTAGTCAAATGAGAATTTTCAACTGTTTTAACAGGCCATCAATCAAATTGATCTAAAATTTATCAGATCTATTCTAAGCATTTCAAGATTAAGCAGCAAAATGAGTTTTTGAGGATTGGTTAGTGTGTCCTTTGACATAATTAGTCTGATATCTGATACAGGATGTGAGTTTAAGGGTAATAGGTCAGGCCTTTAAGAAAACATCTGTATGTGATCATTTAAGTGGCTATTACTTGAAAATGTATTTCCCAATGAATAGTGTCATCTTTTAAGTCTTGAAAGATTTTCAGACTTTGCAACCAATTTTCAAAATTATCAGCCACAGCTCTAAATCAGGAAGTCAGACTTTGTTAAGCTGTCACCTAAATACAGTTACACTTGCTTGTTCAATTTTTATATCCATTTTTCCACTTGCCTCTGAACCTTTTTTAAAGTTAATTCTTTTCCTGGGATAGTTTTTTTTCTCTATTCCAATGCTGGGTGCCAAGCCTTCTAGATTTTAATTTCTGCTAAAATTGTAGCTGGTGTAGTAGATGCAAAGTTAAGCCTCACTGATGGACTTCACTAGCAGAGGCCGGACACCTTCCTTTAGCATCCTTTTTCCAGTTAATGGGCGGAGTGACAAAGTTCTCTGTCCTGTTCATTTGTTTCTGTCATTATGTTTGTAAATCTTAGAAATAAAATTCTCATTGATGTATTATCTGGATTTATGATAACATCATAGCATAGCCCCCACAAAAAAAGAATTATCAATAGTGCTGTGGTTGAGAAAATGTGGGTTATATTATAATTATTAAATGACTCAAAATTTGCAAATTATTTAAAACAACACATAGCATATAGTATTATGTAGTATTGCTTACATTTTTAAAAAATACATACATTAAATGTGTATATAGTAGTGATGGCAAACCTTTTGAGCTCGGCGTGTCAGCATTTTGAAAAACCCTAACTTAACTCTGGTGCCGTGTCACATATAGAAATTTTTTGATATTTTCAACCATAGTAAAACAAAGATTTATATTTTTGATATTTATTTTATATATTTAAATTCCATTTAACAAAGAAAAATCAACCAAAAAATGAGTTCGCGTGTCATAGGTTCGCCATCACTGATATAGTATATACACATATACTTCTCATCCAGGTTTCTGTGCCAGCTGTCCCTCTTCCTGGAAGGCTCTTCCCACAGATAACCACGTTGTGTACTCTCCCATTTCTCACACATCTTGCTCAGATATCATCTTATCTGAGGGAATATCCTGACCACCTTATCAAAATCTCACCAATCTTGCCACTTTCTTTCCCCCTTATTTTGCTACATTTTTCTTCATTGCATGTTCAGCATCTGAAATACTATATATTTATTTATTGGTTCATTGTCTGGACCCCAACAACAATTGGTTGCTGCCTCAATATTGCATTTTAATCCTGCTGTGCGTTTATTTTAATGCTGCAAAATAGATTGTAAGATGCTTGCAGACATGAATCATAATTTATTATATTTTATCTTCTGTAAATTCTACTGTAGGACTCTGCAAATAGTAAGTGTTCAGCCACTAGTAGGTGGAAATGTTCAGCAAAGCAGTTGGAGACATGCACCTAGAAATGGGAAAGGAGCTTGAAGTCAGATACTGCTATTTGGAAGTCACTTGAAGTGTGCAATTATTCATATAATTCAGACCTATAAAATATCTTTTAATAAAAAAAGGTATTTAGCAAGAGGAAATTAGCTACCTCATTGGTCTTCATTAATCTTGCTCTTCTTATCAATACCTGAGTTTCCCTTCTGAAGATACAAATATTTTGATGGTTGTAGAATATAAGTCAGGTAGCAGTTCAGAGTTTCAGAAGCAATTGCCAGAGGGTAATATGATATCAGGAATTGGAGAAGGAAGGGGAATGAGCAACTGGGATTTTCTTGAGTAAATACAATATAGAATAATTCAACTGTGAAGAGCACATATGAGACCCCCAGTGCATCTACATTTGGGGAGAAATGGAACTTTAAAGATGTGCTTTCATGTGGGAAAAGCCCTTTTTATTGCAAATATACTCCCACTAAGTGGCAGTTTTCATACCAAAATGTTGCTGCATTCATAGCACATCACCTGTCTCGTGTGACAGAAGCATGGAATATGCAAGCCATTTCTGAGTGCTCTCAATTCTTTGGAGACTTACAGATTATATTATAAAGTATTTACAGAAGTAAGTGCTGCTTTAGTCGGTTGGCAAAAACACTTCCTGTATAACCCTCTCCCATTTGCACCATCGCAAAAACTTCCCAGATGAATTTTCAGGGGTTGATGTTAGCTAATAAGTAGTGTTTGTTGCCTTTGTTTTGTTTTTGACTTCCCAATAGTATGATTTAAAATTATTTTGACGTATGTCAGTTATAAAAATTATTTTTATTTTAGTTGTATTTCAAGAGAATTTTTTTAAATTTGAGCAAGTAATAAACAAGCTAGCTTAAACTTCAGACTTCATGAATATCTAGTTCCTTGGCAAATTCTAATTGTAGTTAGGAAATAAAAATTTGCAACAGATTAATGAATGCTCATTCATTATAATGCTTTTCCATTACATATTTGTGTGTGTAAGATCTAGGAAGTAATAAATATTCATTTCCTAGTGAGCAACTATTTTTCTATTTTCTTGGCATTTTTTTTTCCCTTAGGTTATACTACCCTTCAATGTTATTCATTTAATATGAACCCTCCCTTCCTATCCAAGGTTATTTACTGGTGATCGTTGCCATTCACTCTCTTTGCTGGCCCTCTGCCCTTTTAATCGTCTCTCATACGTGCCATACACATTCCCACCACTACCTCCTTTCTCATGCCATGCCTCCTCCTCCTTCTCTGCCTATCCAAATCCTGCCCCTTCTCTAGTTCCCACCTCAAATCCTGTATTATCAGATTTCTGCTTTGAACCACAATGTGCTACCTGTCCTCTAAGTTTACAGTAATTACCTCAAACTGCATTTTATTTTACTTTAAAGTAAAACATATATACACAAAATGCATGAACCATAAGTATGTTCTCAGTTAATTTTCACAAGGTGAATATAACTTGTAACCATTACTTAGGTCAGGAAAGAGAATATTAACAGGTCTTCATAAACTAACCTAATTCGTGGACCTAAAATTAAATGCATGCTGGGGCCATGCTTTGTTAATGTAGTTAAGTAAGAACATACCTTTAAATAAAATATAGTGAGAATCACAGAATTGCATTTTGGGTATGGTTTATGCAAGAAAGATGACAAGGAATTTCAATCCTCATTTTTATACTAAAAGCCCTACAGTTTAATGCTAAAACACTGATTAATGTGAATTTCATATTTATAATTAATATGAGTTTGTGCGGTTTCTGTTAAAATAAAATTTTAAGGCAGCACTTAAAATGTTTTCCACCACTTTCGATCTAATAAGCAATGATAACGGCCATCAGTGATTGTAGGAATGAGAAAATATGTTAAATTTAAGGAAAACCTAAGAAGTAATATTGGCAAGACCTGGTTCAATGCTAAGGAAAAAGAGAGAGAGGAAACCTGAAAAATGTTCAGATTTCTAGCTTGGACACCTGAATGGCGTCAATAAAGATAAACAATAGATGAAAGGACAAGTCATTGATGGAGAACAAATGATGTCTGTTGGTACATAGCTTAAGTGTGAGTTGTCTATGGGACATTTATAATAATAAATATAAAGATATACTAATATGCTAATTAGACCAGACTGTTGAACAGAGGAACAACCTTCCGAAGCTGGGCTGCAAGGACATGCCTCGGCCCGAGCTCCTTGCAAAGAGGAACAACCTTCCGAAGCTGGGCTGCAAGGACATGTGCAGTGGCTGCCTCGGCCCGAGCTCCTTGCACGAATTTCATGCATTGGGCCTCTAGTCTAAATATAAGAAGCTAGTAGATCCTTGGCTGTAGGCACTGGGAAGCTTGGGAATCTGCAAATAAAGAATTTGGAGATTTGGGATGTCAGTTGTACTTGAAATCATAAGTATGTAAAAACCAACCAAGGAGCATGTAAGTTTAAAGAGTAGATTAAGGAAGATATACTGCAACAAAGAAAGGAATGAAGTAAAGTTCATTCTGGTTGTTCTCTGTAGTTATAATCTATTTTAAATGAGAGAACCCTAAACCATGGCTTGTAGGGGAAGTACAGCGTTAGGTTTCTTCAAGTCTCCAGTCACAATATTTTCATCAACTGATAAATACGTACCCTTGTTTTATGTGTGCTTCTGTTTAAAGTTACCTTCTTTAATATACTATATTGTTGACTCATTAGCACTGAATTCATGGCCACCAGGACTGTATCTCATGCCTGAAAGAACACATTTCTTCATAAGGCCCATCACAGTCTTCTTGCTTTTGGAACATTAATATCTCTTCAGCACTATGCGTTGGGGCTATTTTAAGCAGGGGAATCATCAACAAGAAGCAAAAAAATATGCCACTCAAATGACTGTTACAGAAAAGCAGATAAGGTCTTGTACAACCTCATGTCTGTGGAGAGCCTCAAATTTTTCACTGCTCTGCACATGCCCTCAATTGACTGTGAAAGTGCCACAAGTATGATTTGGGAGTTACAAATGAATTTTAGCAAGTAGGCAAATGTGCATGTGTGGAACCTGCCAATAATGAGGATTAACTAGTTAGAAAGGCTTCAAGGAGCCATGGTGAATTTATCAGTGCTTAGATCATGGGAAAGAAGACAGTTTGCTGTGGATTGAGGAGTAAGTGCCTATGGAAGTGAAATGGATAGAGTGTTTAACGAATAACTCTGGAAACTTTGAGGGGAAGGGCTAGAAAATGGAAGGCTTCTTAAAGATATATCCTTTTCCCAACCAGAATAATGGTACAGAGATTAAGCTGATTTCAAAATATGTATTTTTGTAACCTATTTGGGAAAGCAACCAGAAGAAAGTAGGTATTTTAAGGATTAATAAATGTACCTGCTTGACAACTCTGTATGCAGTGATTGCAATCAATTTTTTAAAATCTTTATTGTTGAAAGTATTATATATGTCCTCTTTTTCACATTGACCTCTTCTAGCCTGTCCCCACCCCCACCCCAGGCCTTCACTACCCTATTGTCCATGGTTTATGCATATATGCATACAAGTTCTTTGGTTGATCTTTCCCCACTCACCCACCCACCCTCCTCTGCCTTCCCTCTGAGATTCCACAGTCTGTTCCATGCTTCTGTCTCTGGATCTATTTTGTTCATCAGTTTATTTTGTTCATTAGATTTTACATATGAGAGAGATCATGTAATACTTATCTTTCTCTGACTGGCTTATTTTGCTTAACATAATTTTCCCTTCAGGCAGGGCAAGCAGCCCAGGAAGGAAGATCCCCTTGGTGTTAATAAGATGCCTGTAAGAGAACACAATAGTATTTGACACCTTTTCCTTTTTGTAAATTCTGAGCCTCTCACTCCAGCGGCAATGTTAGCTGACTCAGTAGAGGAAAGTAGTTTCCAAATGAATATTGTTCTTTGGGAATCACAGAGTAATGTCTACCCAAACTTAATTATAACTGTAAATATTTCCAGCATTTAAAAAGTATGAATAGCCCTAACCGGTTTGGCTCAGTGGATAGAGTGTCGGCCTGCAGACTGAAGGGTCCCGGGTTCAATTCCGGTCAGGGGCATGTACCTTGGTTGTGGGCACATCCCCAGTGGGGGGTGTGCAGGAGGCAGCTGATCGATGTTTCTAACTCTCTATCCCTCCCTTCCTCTCTGTAAAAAATCAATAAAATATATTTTTAAAAAATAAAATAAAAAGTATGAATAAAAAAGCAAACACTGAAGAGGCTGTGCCTTCTGAAACTGTATAATGCTTGAAAAATTTCTTAAAGTGAAAAATGGTATATTCTTAATCTGTTTTTTTAAAGGACCCCTGAACACACCCTTTTACATATAAACAATTTCAATGAAATGAAAGGAACAAAATTATTCAATTTAAAGAATGGCTGGTGAATCAACAACCAAAGAGAATTTACTACAAGAGAAGGCAGATGTTTTCAACTGTTTTTCCCAGATAATTTCTAAACTTATATTTTATATGGGGAAAATCACAGTTTATGAGAAAGACCCTTGTGAAATAGTTTGTATAGTATTATTTATATTTTTTCATTTCTATTACATTCTTGGGGGGAAATATAACACACCGAGTAGCCAGAATAAAATGAGATATTTAAAAGCAACAGAAATAAAATGACTATGTAAACATAGTTTGACAATTTAGGTCAATCAAGTAAAATACTTTTCAGCATATAAAATAATGACCTGTGAGTTTATATATATAAATGTCATAGTGAATAATGAGAATGGCAAGTGTGGAGCTTGACTTTGAACATGACTGAGTTCCTTCCAGACTGACACCCAACAACCCTCTCTCCCAGATAAACCATAACCTCTGTCAAACTATAAAATTCAACTACCTGAATGCCCTGAAGAGTGAACCGCACAGCATCTGAAGGAAGCCAGCAATTGAAGGAAGGAACCTGCATGGAGTGTGTTTCCCAATTTTTTCAGCTTTTAGCCTTGAAGGGGGTGTAGTTATCACCATGTGAGGCAGCTAACTTCAGTATAAAGCTGGCAGATTTTCTGTGGCCTAAGGAGCCAGAGGATGGAGTTAAGGGCAGCAATAGTCATTGGAAAATGAGAGGCACCCTGGAGAAGCCAGAAGGATGCAACCCCAAATTCTGTGCCTAAACCCTGGTCATGTCTTTTGGTAAATCCTTAAGCATGCATATGCAGAATAGACTCAATAAAGCCCAAGTATGAATGAGAGAACTGGACTGACACATTTGAGCTCTCTACAAGACAGTGGTTTGAATCTAAACAACTCAATTGTCTGCTGAAACAAAAATATCAACACTGTTCAAAGAAATGGTGCAAATCAGTGTCCACACCTAACATTTCCAGTATAGATGGCATAATACAAAGTTACTTAATATATGAAAAACCAGGAAATGTTGACTCTTCTCAAGAGAAAATACTGTCAATAAAAATCAATCCAGATATGTTCCAAATGTTGGAATTAATAGACAATGGTTTGAAATAACACACCAGCAATCATTATAACTATGTTTAAGAACTTGAAGAAAAATGTGTTCACATAAGGGAAAGAATAGAAATTCTAAGAAGAGAAATTAAAACTAGAAAAAGAAAGGAAATATAAACCCTAGAATTAAAAAATATATAGCTGAAATAAAAATTCACTGAATATGCTTGAAGAAGAATGGAGATGACCAAGGAAGAGTCAGTGAACTTAAAAATAGATCAATAGAAATTATCCAACTGAAGAAGAGAAAGAATGGGTAACTATGGAAGAGTTTGGGTATCTACCAACACATTTTCTTTTTCTCTTTGGCCTGATGCTGAACTTACTTCCCAGCTTCCAGGCTGTTAAGAGTGAACATATGACAGTGTCCTTGCTGATGTAATATGGCTGGAAGTGAGGGCCATCACTTTCAACAATGAACCATATAAACATTCTATATCATTCTCCACACTCTCTCTTCAACAATCTAGCAGTTGATGGCAAATATCTAGGGTGATCACTGAAGATGACACTGTCTCCATTCCCTAATGCTTACTGGACCACAGCCACCTTCTCCAACCCACCACACTAGCAAGAAATAAATTTCTATGGTGCTATAGTCCTGAGATATTTGGGTTGGTTTTTCCTAGCACATATTGTTACTATACTAAAGCAGTAATTGTTATTAACTTTGATGTCATTTTTATATGATGATTTTATACTTTATCTTCCGCATTCTTTCAGTCCAGTCTTCATACTAAAAAATGAAAGAACTTCTAAACAATCCTTCTTCAATGACTAATACTTTCTTCCCAGACTAATCATCAATAATAATAGTTTAAAAAAAACTATGAATAGATTTTACAATTGAAAACTTTATTTTGCCAAATCAATTCATTTGGTATTAACAATTATCTCTCTTTTTTTTAAAATATATTTTATTGATTTTTTACAGAGAGGAAGGGACAGAGATAGAGAGTTAGAAACATCGATGAGAGAGAAACATCAATCAGCTGCCTCCTGCACATCTCCTACTGGGGATGTGCCCACAACCCAGGTACATGCCCTTGACATGTACATGTCCCAGGTACATGGGACCTTTCAGTCCACAGGCCGACGCTCTATCCACTGAGCCAAACCGGTCTCGGCAACAATAATCTCTTGATATAAGCTTGGCAGCTGTTAAATTTTGCATTTTCTAGAATGCAAAATTTAAAAAAAGGAGGGAAGAAAATAGAAGCTTAGAGAAATCTAACTCACTAGCTGAAAATGATATAGGTTCTATATAAGGAAGACAGAACTCTCATATAAGTCTACCTAGTAGCTGCTTAAAGATGAATTTGCCTACTGAAACATTTTATCTCCTTTCTTCTAAAAGGGAAATTCAAATCCCAACTTCATTATAGGCTCTCCTTTTTAAAAGCTATACAACCTATAGGATAAATTTTATCAGTTTCTTTTGGACATCTGCCTTTTTCATACCAATAAACTAGTTTGAAAAGTTGAAAAATTCCATAGAGAAGGCCCACAGGGCACTGCGTGTCTGGTTGAAAAGTTCTGTTGCCCGCATTGACCATTTTCAGATGCTGAGTTTGAGCCACACACAAGCCCAGTGCCCTGGTCTGTGACCTTTCCTCCATGTTCCTGCACAAGTGCTCTCACGAAAGTGATCCTTAGGTTTTTAAAGGTGTGAGAATTTTTCATCAACAATAAGCCCTGTCGGTGTGAGTCTGGTTAAAACCTGCTCTTCGTCTACTTGCTTATCAAATTGGGAGGGGGTGGCAGAGAGAGGTTAGAAATGTTGTTTTATTGTTTTTATTTCATAGTAAGAAGAAGTATAACCTTGCTGAGAGGGTGACAAATTCAGTTACAGTCAACCAGTACTTGACAGGTTTTATCAGAAAACCAAACAAGGAAAGAGTGTGTATGCCTGCCACCAGCTGTCACAGTATTGAACAATGAATGTTTGATGAAGCCGACCTGCAAATACACACATCTCTGTGGATGTCGGCTTTAAGTAGCAACTAGCTGACAAAATTAACAAGGAAAGGCCTTGGTAGAAGATAGCAAAAGAAAAGAAAACAAAACCAAAGAAAAGGAACCCGAAACCTCCCAGTCCCTTATTTGTTTAGGTGGGTAATGAAAGAGACTCCACACAAGGTGGAATTTGAAATGCAGTTGCAGTTTTGTTAAGATAAATGCATGGTCCTCATCTCAGCCCGTATTGAAAATACGATTTGGATACGTGTCAGATTTTCCAAATTAGTGGTGCTATGAGAGACAGAGCTGGTCTGCAGGAAATCTGAGGTTGTGGCTGTGCTTCTGAAGCAGCCCCTGGCTTCTCACTGACAGGACAGGGGATGGAGAGGTTGCCTGTTTGGCACAGATTGTCCTGCATTACACAGACCGGCCCTACATTCTGGTTATCCTTTTCAAAATCATCTTCTTCCTGAAGCCTGAAGAGGAACACAAATTCTCCTTGAGCCAACAAAAAGACCTCAACCTCTCCCCTTCCAAGTCAAATTCAGTGGCATTGCCCACCATTAAGAGGAAATGCCACATGGCCATTTGAAGCCACTATACAGTATATCCAATTTCTCTCAGAAGCTTATGAAAATATTTCAAATTAGAGAGTAATCAAATTGTTATTTATTATTTAATAATCAAAATATTATTAAATTATATTTCAGGTTAACCCAGAATAATTTCCCCATCTTTATGTACCCCTTCCCAAGTATTTTCATGGTACTGTTTTGATACAGTAAATCCTCAATGTCACAGGTAGATCGGTTCTTGAAAATTGCAACTTTAAGCCAACATAACCACTTTTATTATAGGCTAATTGATATAAACAAGAATTAAGTTCCTACAGCGTATTTCTGGTCACAAAAACACCACCAGACTCTAAATAAAGACCCTACTTTCAATATTAAGCATGTTAGTAAATGTGATTTATACATATTTTTAAGAAAAATGAATAAAAACAAGATAATGACTTCCCAACCCACTTATTACAGTTCAGGGTCATGGGTGGTGGAAACATCTCCAGGCAGCTTAGTGCATAAGACAGGACCGACCTTGGATGGGGTGCCCTTCCATAGCAAGGCCCTCTCACACATACACCTGCACTCACTCGGGTTGGGACCGTGTAGATGGGCCAGTTCACCTCATGTGCACATCTTTGGGATGTGGGAGGGAACCAGAGCCCCCAGAGAAAACCCATTAAAACATGGGGAGAACTTGCAAACTCCACAAAGACAGTAGCCCCAGCCCGAAATAGTTTTGTTTTTTCCTTATCAATGTTATAATGAACCAATACTGAACGAAACAACAGTATTCGAAGACCTTCTATTACTAAGCCCAAGTCGCATCTTGACTTGCATTACTTTTGTATGTTTACTTGTGGGTTCCCTGGCAACAAGGATCTGATCTTGTTTAATCTTGATTCCTCTCCATCTCTAGCAACTCTAACCACTGCTCATAGCAGGTCTCAGTGAATAATGATGGAATTGAATGTAAACTCAGAAATATTTAAGAGATTCAATTGAACCACATTGTGGCCATCCCAGCCAGAATCCTACAGCTCCTACGCTATTACTCAAATGATATTTTTAGCCCTTCCTTGGCAAAGCAGAAAAATAAATCTACTAACTTGTGGAAGAAAGACATAAAAGATTATATCCTATGCTTTGCATTCAGCCAAACGATGTAAGTAGAAAACTTAGGGAGGAAATTTCACATCCATATCCCCAGATAGAAGCTTTAATAAAATGTTATACTCCATAATTAAACTATCTTTCAGCTCAATAATGAATTTTCGCATGTGCATTTTCCTTGTGAACTTTCATCCTGTTCGTACATTTTTGAGCTCATCTCATGATAGCATCTAGTATTTTATGGCAAAGAGAGTGGTGTTATAAATATAAATTATGCATCTGTCAATCTGAAAAAGCCACAAATATTATCTATAGGGGTTTTTCGATACTTATCTCTGCCTCTCCAAATTTTTCCAATCCATATTGAGTTAAAGAATTTTGAAGATTTTTTAAAAAATCAGTTCTATTATTTATCTATTCCCAGAGTGGTGAATAGGTTTAATCTTGGCAACAGAGATACAGAGATGAAAAATGCGTATGATGGATTCTATAAGTAAGTAGTGTCTGTAAAACTAAATTAGCCTTCATGCTGCATGGATGTGGGTCTCATATGCACACCAAAGGGCAATGGTTAACTTCAGTTTGATACTTTGCTATTAAAAGCATGAAGGAAGGGGAGATTGGAGGACATGAATGCAATTATATAAGCAAATGTTAGGGGTCAAAATTGCACGAAGAGGATGATGACAAAAACATACTCTATGGAGATTGGTGAAAAGAAACGGAGGTAAGGATTAGCCTTGCAATCACTTTTGTAAAGGAATGAAACTGCCGGTTAACCTCTTATTTCTCCTTAAGAATAGGAGAAAAGGCCAGCTACCTTTAATATAATAACAGTGACACAATTTAGATTATCCTTATTGCCAATATCAGAAGCAAACCTAGGGGACAGCTCAGGGGGCTTATCACAATCCCAGAAATCTAGGAGGAGGAAGTGGAGAAGGAGGAGGAAAAAGACGAGGAGGAGGAGGAGGAGGAGGAGGAGGAGGAAGAGGAGGAGGAGGAGGAAGCGAAGTAGGAGAATAGTTGTTATGTAGAAAAAAACAGAGTACTAGTGAATAGTCAAATGCAGTTGTATTGATTGTGGGTATATGTGTCCTTTAACCTAGAGTTCACAAACCACTGTGAAAGAGGAGAAAAACTAAATGTTAATCCTGACCTTCATCTCTCTCTGCTTCCTGGTGTCTGTAGCTCTATTACACATTCATAGCCACATTTCTGTGAACTAGATATAATGTGTACATGTAGCAAACTTTCTTACAAAATTTCTTGCTGAGTCAGAGATTCAATTACACATGCAGTCCACTCCTGCCCCCAGAGCTTTGCACTCCACGAGGAAAATCTGGGCTCTCATTAATATCATCAGTGTAATTAGACCATATCGTCCAGCAATCCCACTTCTGTGTATGTATCCAGAGGAGATGAAAACAGGATATCAAAAGGCTATCTACACTCCCATGTATACTGCAGCAATAGCCACAATAACCAAGATATCAAAACAACCTAAGTGTCTATCATCGTATGACTGGATAAAGAAAATATGAGACCTGGCAGTGTGACTAAGTGGTTAGAGTGCCGGCCTGTGAACTGAAGGGTCACAGGTTCGATTCCTGGTCAAGGCACATATCTGGGTTGTAGGTTCTCCCAGCCACTGGGCCAAGTGTTGCACATGTGTGAGGCAACCCATCATGGGTCTTTCTCACGTTGATGTTTCTCTCTCTCCTCCTCTTCCTTCCCTCTCTCATGCTCTCTAAATATCAATGGAAAAAAAATCCTCTAGTGAGGATTCAAAAAGAAAACAAAAAATAAAAGGCAAGAAGAGAAGGAAGTACTGCCATTGGCAAAAATATAGAACTTGAAGTCATTATCTAAGTAAAATGAGCCAGACAAAGACAAATACCGCATGGTATCACTTATATGTGGAGTCTAAAACAAACGAACGAACGAAAAACTGATTGAAATAGAGAGTAGAAAAGTAGTTGCCAGGGGCTGGAGTATGGGGGAAATCGGGAGAGGCTGGCAAAAGGTACAAACTTTCAGTTAGAAGATGAATAAAGTCTGAAATCTAATCTATAACATGACAACTATGGTTGAGAGCATTATGTTACTAGTATATAACTGAATGTTGCTAAGAATAGGACTTAAATGTTCTCACCAAAAAAAATTTAAAAAGGTAAATATGTGAGGTGATGGCTATGGTAATTAACTAATTTGGGGAAATCCTTTATATATATAAAATGGCCACAATGTACACTTTAAATATAGTATAGTTTTATTTATACCTCCACAAAGATGAAAAAGTATCAGTGTAGTCAGAATGCATTTGAAACTAGTGGGGGAACTGAAATATAGAGGGGTAAATTGAGTTTCTCAAAATTTAATAGAGAATCAGTGGCTGAAGAAGCAGAATCATTTTTCTGGCAGGAAGTTGGTGTTCATTTTAAAGAATTTATTGAATCCATGAATAAAGTGTGCACGTTTATAACGTATATCAACATGTGTATATCCATATTTTTTCAACTTTTTTCTTTGAGCACTGGAAAGAAGGTCATTGGGGAAATATGACTGATTTCTGCAATGCCTTGGCTAAGAAATCATTTAGGTAGACTTATTGCCTGTACTCTCAGTGTTTTTATGCATAAATGTGTATATATATATATTTATATATATATATGTATATATATATACTATAGCATATGTATAGTCATGTAATTATGATAGAAAATATAACCTAAAGAGAGATCTCACAACTGTCTGCTTCTTAGCAAAATATGCCAAGTGGCTGCCATAAAAATTATTTGAATGGAACAGGCTAAACTTGTAGAGAAACCCTAAGAACTGACTTGAAGGATTCATGGATGTTAACTCCTATTACAGTTATTATAGCCTGTGTTAAAAGTGGCCTCCTTGGTGATAGATTTTTAAAAGCACCAGAAATGCCCAGCCAGTGGTTGAGCGATGACCTATGAACCAGGAGGTCACAATTCAATTCCCAGTCAGGGCACATGCCTTGGTTGCGGTCTCAATCCCCAGTAGAGGGTGTACAGGAGGCAGCCAGTCAGTGATTCTCATCATTGATGTTTCTATCTCTCTTCCTCTCCTTCCTCTCTGAAATCAATAAAAATATATAAATTAATTAATTAAATAAAAGCACCAAGAAGGGCCACGTTCCCTAACTGCCTCCTTCCAATGCCACTTCCCCTGAAATTCTACTGCTAAAAACCTATCTCCTAAGACCAGAAGGAAATGACCAGTAATTCTTATGATTGGTGAGAAGACATGTTATTTTTCTTTATATACTTTTCTTAATTTTTTTGGATTCCCTAAAAATTTTTTAGCATGATAAAAAAAAATTTTAGGGAAATGATTGTTGAAAAGAGTAACTTTGCCAAATAACTTTGCAGTCCCAGGAATTTGTGGTACAGTGATAAAAATATAGTTGATACCTAATAAATATTTGCATTGGACAGACATATCTATTTGTTTGGGGTATTATCTCCAGAAGTTGACAGGTTTAAATTTCCTTCAGGTAATGAATGACACATTTTCAGTTCTCAGATTCTGATCCTGTGCCCAAACCTATGGACATGTATGGTGTGCTCATTTTAAAGGTGAACAGGGAGGGGTCTGCAAGAGCGACCAGGAAGACTGGGCAGGGAACTCCACTAAGACCAGTCTGCGGTTATCAGTGTGTTGCCCACATTATAAAAAGAGCCAAAGAGCAGTTTGGTGTTGATTTATCAGAACCATTAGGAAGGGAAAGGGACAGGTATTCCTAGTAGGTAGTTTCTAGGGCTCTCACTTCCACTTCAATTAGAGCAGTTCAGTTTCATCAATTAAATATATTGACACTTCACATAAAATTTCACTTAAAGAATTCCACTTCTGACAGAAAAGAGAAACAGAGAAAGAGAGAAGGGAGGGAGGGAGGGAGGGAAGGAGGGAGGGAGAGAAAGATGGAAGAAAGGGAAAGAACTCGATTGGTTTCTAGTCCTGGCCCTGGAGAAAATTTTCATTCCTAAATGCAAATCATTTCAAAGGCTAAAGAAGGAAAAGGGCTGTCTACTTTGTGAACTGATAACAAAATCTCTGCCTCATTATGCAAGTCTAGAGAAAAGAATGGTTGATAAACATTGGTTTTTCAGTCCATCGGGCGTCAGGACCCTGCGTTGCCAAGAGACACCTCAGTGCTGAGATGAAATAAGAAGGCCCGTGTTTACATTAACATCCCCATTTGATTCACTGTTTGATTAAGACAGAGAGGGAAGAATCAACCTGCCCAGCGTCCTGATTGGAAAGGACATCACTGGGAGAGAAGCTGTGCACAGGGCCCCCAGCAGAGGCAAAGCACCAAGCCTGCATTGTATGCCCCAAATGCCCCCTCCTCACTGCTCCACCCCGCAGCTCCAGTGGCCCCCACAGCCCACTATGATAACCTGATAGTAAGAAAGAGGCGGATAAACCTCTGGGCCAGGGCATAGATTTCTGAGAAAGCTGCAGAGAGCCCTGAAAACAGGGGAGGGTTTAGAGTCTGACAGGGACACGGTTGGGAAAAGTAGTTTATTTTCACAGGAAATTGAACAAGAAGCTCTCGGTTGCCATGAAGTCTGCCACCTATTAACTTCATCTGCCATAGATTTAATTACTTTCATGAGAAAGAACAAGAGTGAGAGTGCTGTAGCTGAGAGCCTCGGAGGACATGAGGATAGTGCTTTTATATGCCTGCTCTAGCCCTGTCCTTTTGAGGAAAGAAAGATCAGAGGACGGATATGCAAACAAAAGTATTTCCAAGCGCTGACTTAAGGCAAATGTTCTTAACAGGACTCCAACGTGTCACAGACACGTGGATGAGTTGCAGTCAGTTGGGGGAGGGGAGGTGACTATGTGGAGTGAGGTTTCTCATAAGCGCTAAAGCGCCAAATCGTTCATTTGTTTGTTACGAATTAGACAAAATTCAAAGTCATTCCTATGGTAACATCAACCTTCCTCCACTGCATCTCAAACTTCTGGAGGGAGAGGGAGCTAGGTGGCCACACAGGGAAACAGGAAGTCACCCCTCCCTGTACTGTTATTCATGCAAGGACCTTTGTGAGAAGCTATTTGAAATGTAGTGCCAGGAAGTTTTCTCTTACTGGCTGCATTTTCTATCAAAATTTTAGTATAAGAGCGTGTTACACATAAACATCCCAGTATGCCATGGTTGAAAGAGCTGGGGACCTCTGATCAGTAAGAAACTGTATTTTCCTTGATTTTACCACATCAATTCCTGAACTGGGTGGCTTTAAATAATTCCTGGGGAGATTTTAAATGGCCTAAAACATGTAAAGCTCTCAGAACGGTGGCTAATGCTATACGTGTTAGTTATTGATAGGACCTTAATAAGATTAGGCCTGAAGTTTGGGAAATGCTGATAAGACTTGTTTCTTTCCAAGATTTGTTCTGATACGAAAGCAGTACCTTTGCACTCTCTAATCTCTGTTTAAAAAGTACTAAAAGGCAATAACCCAGAAGCAGGAGGAAATTATTAACGACTGGACTGCCCTTTTATCTGTTCTCTGAATTAGTCTGCCACTGATTCCAGTCTTTCTTCCTTTTCCTCGGATCACTGAGGTTTCTCCCTCCTTACTCCTTCTTAATTCACTTCCACAAACATGTTGACAGCCTACTATGTGCCAGAAATGGTTCTAAATAGCTCAAACACATAAATGCTACTTCTCGAACTTTATTCTGCCACCCTCATTTTAAAATCATGTTCCTTTGCATTTTGTGTTATTCAGCTGTAATACCCACTTCTCTTCTTTCTTCAATTTTCCTCTCCCTTCAAAGTCATCTAGGAAACTCCCAGCCACTTCCCATATTTAGTTAAGATTTGACCCCATAGCCTTCCTCTCCATCCTCGACTCCTTTCAATACCCAGTGTGGCCTCAATTCTCAATGGACAACCCCCTTTTTAACAACCTAACATCTCAATTCTTCCTTGACTTTCTCAATTTCAATGAGCTTCATCTTCCACATTCCCAACACCCATGACCAACACACCTTGGACCTTTTCATTATCCAGACTATTCTACAACAGAAGTAACATTTTTTCTTCCAACAAAATTTTTCCTTTTACTTTTTATTATATTTTTTTTTTGCTGGGATTTAACAAACATTATAAAACTTACATGGAATTATAAAGGACATGAAATAGCCAAAACAACTTGAAAAAGAACAAAATTGAAGCACTCATATGACCTGATTTCAAAACTTATTATGAAGCTATGATAATCTAAGATACAATAATTTAAGTATGGCATTGGCATCAAGTAGACAAATATCTCAATGGAGCAGAACAGACTGTCCAGAAATAGACCCATACTTTTATAAACAAATGGTTTTTAGCAAAGGCAATTAGATTTTTCAACAAATAAGCAATATTTGAAAATCCACATGCAAGAAAATGAACTTTGATTCTTATCTAGCACCATCAAAAAACGAACTCAAAATGGATCATAGACTTAAATGTAAAACCTGAAACTATACAATTTCTATGAGAAAATAACAAAAGTAACTTTTAAATATCCTACCCCTGACTACCACCTCTAGTCTTTCCACTCTGTTTACCCACGCACCACAGATACTCAGGACTTAATGAGATCTGCAGACTTTGGGCTCCTCTTCTTTCTCCCAAAACTGCTCTCTGCCTGCATTTCCATCCCTCTCCAGCCCAACCCCCAGGGGCCATTACCTTCAGGATACTTTAAATAGTTCAAATCCTCCTATCTTTATGGCCTCCCAATACATGGGGGCAAGCAAGCACCACTTGGAACACCTGGCAAAAATATTATCTCCTTCCGCCCATGCTCACTTTCTCAGCACAAGTGAAGAGGCGAAGAAAACGGACTTTGGAGTCAGCCACACCTGGGCTGACAGCCCATTGTCTGCTGCCTGTCTGTGATCTGGGGCAAGTCACATATTTACCCTGTGCCTTCATTTACCCATCTTTAAACTGGTGTAGATAAAACAACATCTGCCTCACAGGTTCATTGTGAGGATTCGGTGAGATATTAGTAATAAAATGCTTACCACTGTCTCATGTTGTTATTGTTCATTATTTTTGCTTTAATTCCAAGACTTCCTTTGATGTTTATTTTAACCAAAGCTCGCTAAGATAAAATCAGCGGGGAGAGGGCCCCACGTAGATTGTGTCTGGGGAGATTGCCCCATAGAGAGGAACGTTACTTTGATGATGCCTAGTTCATCATTTTGGAAGGGACTAATGTGTGCTATCTCCCTTCAGGCTCTGGCTCCACACCTACTAAGAGGTGTGGAAAAAGATATGATTTTGCTGAGCATGAGCAAAATTTGAGGATGCTCTATGGCATTTAATTACTTCAGTGCATGTCAGAACTTGCATGGTCATGAGGGAGAGAAGAAAGCTAATGCCGTGAGAAAATCCAGCAGACATACATTTGATTTTGTTCGTCATTAAAGGATAGAGTAGTAAAGTTTTCTGACAGTTCACAGAGATAGTTTCAACTGCTCAGAAACAGGTGCCCTCAGAAATAAGTGGATTATAAAACTGCCTCCCATAATCTCACAGAGGCTTCCACTCCTCTCCCTTGATGGCATCTGAAATTCTATTGTTTGAGCTTGTTTTTTGGTGGTTATCAAAACATGCATGTCCATTGGGGGAATAAATAACATAGCACTTAAGCTGTTATCAGTCCTTTGTACCTGAGGATTAATGAATGTCAGAATCTTTCCTGGACATATGTTCGTTCGTACTTTAGGATTAATAAGTGTCAGAGTCAGTCCTGAGAAAATGTTTTGACAAGTCAGGCTGGGAAGAGGAAGTACCCGGTCACTAAATTCCTGAAAGTTTGAGGACAAAAGCCACTCAAGAGAAAGGGGATTTTAACCCAGGAGACTGAGTGCAATAAACATTCACTTCCCACACTTCATCCCTGTACCTACCAGCAGGCCTGTGTAGAGGCAACAGATGGAACATTTTTTAACAAATGTGACATACTTAATCTGAGCCTAAAGGTGCGTCATTTTGAAAATTACTGAGGAAAAGTTCCTGAAGCATTTTGAGTCCCTGGAGAAAGAAAATAAATTAGATGATAGATAGATAGATAGATAGATAGATAGATAGATAGATAATAGATAGATAGATAGATAGATAGATAGATAGATGCATATTTTTCTATTTAAAAATAGACTGTTTTTAATGGGCTGGCAATTTTATATCTAATATCTTGCACAGTATTAATACTTGGCTGTTTATTGCCTTATTCATTGTTATTTCATTGCAAACTTTACAATGAGAATCTCAGTAATACTCTTCTGCTAAAGATGATCAAATGAAGGCATTATCTATTTGAGCTCATGCCTCATTATAACAAAATTAAGTGCTTGCCAAGTCAGAATCAAAACATTTCTGATGTTTAGATTATTTGTTGCCTTAGTATTATATGTCTATATAACATAACTTTTTAATACAGGTTTCTCCTAAAATATTCAAGTGGTACCCACACATGCAAAGTAGCATGTTTGGTAGGGAGAAGGCCAAATTTAAAGTCAAATGATATGCATGCCCCCCCCCCCCCCACCTCTGGAGCAGGTTTCATATATCTTCCTGGGCTTCATTTACCTCTCTATGAAATGACAATAATAATAATAGTTACCTGTGGGTACTGTGAGGTATTGTGTTATGAGGATTAAATGAGACAATGCCTGTGTCTGTGCTTTGTAAACTCAAGTACCCTGTATTTTTTAGTTTTATGAATGTTTTATACATTAGGTAGAGATACATAATATGCGTAGGTGTCTATATAGAGGTATAAAACTTGGTCACTAAATTCTCCATGCAAAGAACATAATCTCCACATGTAAACAAACAACAAAAACATGGTCACAAAATTCTCTTATCCGTGTTTGAAACACAACCATTAAATAATCTTTATGTCATGTCTAAGACAAGCATAAATCCAAAAGCGAGATCAAAGAAATGACTGCTTCAGCTCTCAATTCCTGAAATAAGATATCCTGCTTCAGCTCCATGGCCTTATCACTGGCCGATTCACCGTGAAAAGATCAACTACAGTCTCTAAAGACATATACACTGTAGCACACACAGTGCACTTACACAATGACATAACGTCAGAGTGCAAATGCCACATCTTCAGAGGGGACTTTCCTTTTATCCATTCCAAAGACCCACCAGCCCACTAATCACTCTCTGTGCTAAATCTGTTTTACTGCCTTTGTAACACTTGTTATAATTGGAAATATCTTCTTTTTTATTTGTGCATTATATCACCATACAATTTCCCCATCCCCATTCCCATACAAATACACAAAAGATGAAAGTAAATTCCTAAAGGATAGAGATTTATCTGTTCACTGTTATATTTACAGCACCTGGAATAGTGCATGGAATCATATTTAATAAACAGACAACAGATAAATGTACATTGAATGAATCTTTATGTAAAAAATATTGAACAATTAGCCACATCAGAAAGATAACCTGTATAGGTAACATAAGTGCATGTTTATCTCTATCAGCTCTGTCCCTTTATCTCTATCAGATCTGTTGACATTGGTATTGTATCTTTCTTCGAGAAGAACTTTGAAAGTACTGGGTCAATGACTCAACTTCTGACCCTGATTTCTCCCTGACATCCAGGTGTTGGGTCTTGAAGTATTGAGGCCATTTCCCCTGAGTTGTGGAAATATGAACTAACAGATTGTGCACTGCCAAAAATCTCCTTCCGGCTCAGTCGGAACATTGTCAATGACAGTAATGTTGACAGTTTTTACTTCAGAAAATATAGGTATAATGTGATTTCAGTTATTCATCTCCTCAGGTTGATGGGTAGAAATCTGAGCACTGTTTTTAGATGCTTGGTGAGGAATCTACAGACATCCATTTTTTTCCTCCTCCTTACAAGGTGCCATCACACTGTCACATCTTAAGAATTTTCCAATTCATGAAGAACAGATAGGTTTTTGTTAGCTCACTCTAGTCTGGCCGCTGTGTATGCATGTGTCAAGAACTTACGTTCAACTACGTCCACCCACTGCTATTATTTCTTCAGCATCATGGTTATGAAAGCACCTTTATGAATATAGATTTTTATTATTGTTTAAAGTAAGGTTTGGTGCCGGGCCAGTGTGGCTCAGTGGTTGAGTGTTGACACAGGAACCAAAAGGTCCCTGGTTTGATTCCCTGTCAGGGCACATGCCCGGGTTGCTGGCTTGACCTCCATTATAGGTTGTGCAGGAGGCAGCCAATCAGTGATTCTCTCTCATCGTTGATGTTTCTATATCTCTCTCTTCCTCTCTGAAATCAATGAAAATAAATAAATAAATAAAGTAAGTAAGTAAATAAGTAACTGTTTGGCAATCTTGTCAAAACAGTATACCTGGTCCCACTATTTTCTTGGGGGGATACCAGGACTCCTAAGATACTGTTAGAGGCTTGGTGATCATATAACAGATGATCAGTAAAGAGTAGATTGTCTTTACCTTGCAGGGTGAGGAGATAAGGGTAAAGATAAGGAGTGGGTCTTCACATTATATAAACAACAAAAAAGATACTGTGCTGGTTTGTAAGGATAAGGTTAACAGGTGGTTGTTCTAATAAATTATTAGGAGAAATCTCCCAGGTATCAGAAAGCTGGACCTGGTAGAAGTGGTGTTCAGCTCATCTTTGATGCAAGTATTACATACACTAATCCTTGGGTGATAACATGAAAGTTGGTACATATGATGGTTAATTTTATGTGCAACTTGGCAGGGCCCAGGGTGCCCAGATATGTGGTTAAACATCATTCTGGGTGTTGGTGTGAGAGTGTTTCTGGATGAGATTATCATTCAGATCAGTAGACTGAGTGAAACAGGTTCCCCAATGTGGGTGGCCATCATCCAGTCTGTTGAGGACCTGAATAAAGCAAGAAAGCAGAGGAAGGGGAAATTCACTTTATTTGCCCATTTTTGAACTCGGAGGTTAGTGCTCTCCTCAACTCAGACTGGAGCTTACACCATCACCTTCCTTGTTGGATTGGATCTAAAGTCTTGGGTCTCCTGGGTCTTCAGCTTGTAGATAGCAGATAAGAGGCCTTCTAGGTTCCATAATTACATGAATCAATTTCTTATAATCAATTTGTCTGCCTATCTCTCATCTATCTATCCAGCCATCTATCTATTGAAAGAGAGAGAAAGAGCAAAAAAGAAGCCTCTTATTGATTCTGTTTCTCTAGAGAACACTGACTAATATGGTGCATATATATGGTCTTTGAAGTACCCATAGGCTAAAAAAACTTACACTCACAACCATGTGTCTTTGAGAGTTTCTTGTAGTCTAGAACACAATATTTGATTCCAATTTTTAAATAGCTGAATAAGTTGGTTGTCTTACCTTTCTTCTCTTCAGAATCGCCAAACAGCAATAAGAACATTGACCAAAACAAGAAACAAAACAAACAAACAAAAAACCTTCAAACTCATCCTCACCAAATATTTGAGGCATCTTTAACCTAAAATTACAAATTCAAGAAAGGGCTAACAAATGAATTGAATATCCAACAGGTTGCCACAGGGAGAGGATGCCTATGTTTGCAGATCTCAGAAACAACCTCAAGAAACAGATCTCCAAATCATTGACCCAAACATAGAGGTAAATCCAAAAGTCCCTTATCTAGATTAATGGGGTGACAAAGTAACACTAAGCCTCAAGAAACACACTGGCCAGTCAGATTTGCAGGACACACTCTTTTTGTGAGGTTAGCAAGGAAGAAAACTTGGCATTGTGAGTAGTTCTGCAGTGTCAAACATCAGAAAAAGTAAAGGCTAAAAGAAATAGCTCACTCTCATAGCAACTACACTCCTTTAAATGGTTTTCTTACAGCCTAAAACCTGATTTTTAAAAAGAAGTATTGATTTCAGAGAGAAAGAAACATCAATGATGAGAGAGAATTATTGATCTGCTGCCTTCTGCATGCCCCACATTGGGATCGAGCCTGCAATCCAGGCATGTGCCCTGACCAGCAATCGAACTGTGACCTCCTGGTTCATAGGTCAACACTCAAATCACTGAGCCACTCAAGCTGGGCTAGAACCTGATTTTTATTCGTCTCACCACATGAAACTCCAGTGAGCATATCTTACTGAAAAAATAATTAATAACCAAAAATTAGCAAGCACAGAAATTATACAAATCTGCTACAAGGAGAAAATGAAGATAATATTGGAAAAAACAAATAGGAAATGAATTTAAAAAACACTTTGGAGAGGCTGTTATGAAAAGTTGAACAGATCAACAGGAATTTTTTAAAAACTATACACAACACAAGGACATAAAGGATATGTACTAAAATCAGAGAAGATATAGCTATAGAGAAAAATAATAAAAATAAACCATAGGCAGGAAAAGCTAAAAAACAAAAACAATAATTCATTTAAAAAAAAACCCTAAGGAGTATAAATGAAAATAGACACTTTTGAAAACACATTAAGAAATATGGGGCCTAAGATTTGGAAAAGGCAAATTAAGTAATATAGAAATGAATAAAGAATTAAAGGACACCATAGAGAAAAGTATAGGTATTGAACTACCTAAAAGCTGTGGTCTTTGGACCTACATTCTACAACCTAGCTCCACTGCGACTGGCAAGTTGGGGACTGGAAGAAACTGTTCTGAATGTTTGCTTTTGAAATTTTGGAAAATAGAAGAAAAAAAATGGTCTTGCAATAGGTACTTCAAGATTCCCTTTTTGAATTTATCATGAGATTTGTGGTCTCATAACTCCCAAAGACTAACAGAAATTGCCTCCACTTTTTATTTCAAACACTTTTTCTCAAACAACTTCCCTCAACATTTCTTTAGTTAAGAGTTATATAAAGGTAGGCAGTGTGGTCTCCTTTTCAAGCAACCCCAAAGACCTCATATGCATTTCTCCTTCAACCTATACACTCACCTTCCAACTCCGCTGAGAACCAGAAAAATGGCTGGGATTTTAACTGACCATTTCTCTTTGCAAAAGAATCTGCATTTGGAAGGATGAGGAGGGCCCTCTTTGGGAATCTCACCAAAGGAAAAGGAAGAAAATGCTTTCACCAAGGAAAACATAACAACCAGTAATCTTTCTTAATCCTTTTTTTCTACCTGCATTATGTTCATGTGCAGAAAGCAAGACAGAATGTCCAACACTGTTTAGTCTAGCTTTGGAAAGAAATGATTATTTAAGTTGTTTTAAACAAACACCGGACTATCAAATTTTGTTCAATGAATGAAGAATGTTGAGCATTCACACTTTGCTGTCTTTACTAGTGTTAAACGTCACTGTTCCCTTAAACTGAATAAGACATCATCAACAATGAAAGGAATATCCCCTTTGCTATATTTATAAATGTGGGAAGACAGATCTATCCCTAAAAGTGAACATTGACACAATTTCCTGGCAAAGAATGATCTGATTGCTATTGCAAAATACCTGTTCAGGGAATGAGGCTGCATATTAAGAACCAATAATTCTACACCTCCATCTTACTGGGTTTCAATATAGATGCACAGAAAAGCATATAATTATAAACACATATCCCAAAGGTTAAATAATCTCAAGGAATCAAGACAGATGATTATATGCCTCCCACCTGATAATAATCATAATTTATTCCAATAGCTAATTTTCTCCCACAATATTTTTGCTTTACCAAACACCCTTCAAATGTTAGTCCTCTCTCAAATGATTTCAAATTTAAAAATAAGTAATGAGAACTCCCATGCATTACTCACACACATACTTGCAAACATAGCCTTTCCATTTCCAATTCGAAATATAAGCAGTCAGTTCTGATGAGACCACGTAGGAAGGCTTCATGGTCATGAGGAAACATGGGCTGGCTTTCCGCTCCCCTACCATCATCAATCACAGATTGAAACTCATTTTAAAATTAGCCTCTGCCAAACATAATTAGAGGAGTAAATCCACTGCAGACAAAAAAGATATTAGTAAACCCTCTATAATCCAGGGGATTAGGTTAGGGCAGTAAGAAAATAGGCACCAAAATGCCTATGCAAAAAAAAACAAAAAACCCATGGCCCGTGAAATCAACAAAATCAGGTCTCCATAATAATGGTCTCTCCCCAGGAAAGCCAAACACTTGTTTGTGTATTAATTACTGCTTGTCATTTTTTGACAGCCACTGAGTAGTTAGGCCTTTCTTTCTATAGGCACTCAGTAATTTAATTTTCAAACATAAGATTTATTTTTCAAATTACATATGTTTCATGGAGAAGAAAGAATAACAGCAGCACTGTTTGTAAAAACCAAATCTGTATACTGACATTTTGCACATGTGACCTCATTATAGTCATTAAAAAAATCATTCATGAGAGATGTATTAGTTTTCTGTTGCTGCTTAAAACAACATACATTTATTCTCCTTTGCTTGTAGAGGCTAGAAGTCAAAAATGAGTTTTACAGAGCTAAAAGCAGGTGTCCCCAGCAGGGTTCCTTCTGGAGGCTCTTGGGGAGAATCTGCTCTTTGTTTTTTTCCAGCTCCTGGTGGTTGCTGGCATTCCTTGGCTTGTGGCTGCATCACTTGAATCACATCGCATTCTCTTTTTCTGTAGTCAAATATTTTCCTCTGCCTCTCATTTTAAAGGATACATGTGATTTTCATTTAGGGCCATAAAGAATCTTTCCATTTCAAGACTCTTAACTTAATCATACCAGCCAAGTTCCTTTTGCCTTATATGGTAATATATTCACAGGTCCTAGAATTATGACATGGACATCTGTGGAGATAGTATTCGCCTACCACCGGTGGTATGATTTCTGTTTTTTATAGATGAGGAAACTAAAGGTCATAAAGCAGCTCGCCCACTTTCATGGGCTCATACAACCATAATTCAAAGCCCTCATTGATTGCCCTATATCAGGAAAAAGATTTTGTATTTGAAAATTATTTTAGAGTTTAAAAATATATATTAATACAAAAATAGGCATTAAAATAAAAATGTAATGAGATCTTTGCTTATAACTTATGGCTTGATGTGCTTCAAAAAGACATACAAAATAAAGTTTGTGCTGTGCAAAAATATCTCCAAGGTCCATGAGCTAGAAAGGGGTGAAATTCCACCCCCCTTCCACAAAGACTAAAAACTCACTCCAGGTTTATTTGTGTAAATGTTTAATCATGTAAATGTAAAGTTATTGACTACAGATAATTCATGGCCATTTCCTTGTAAAGCGAAATAGAGCTTTTCTCTTTGATTTGAGTTCCAGGAGATGCTCCAGAGGCCTGGGGATGATGGGGGGTGGGGGGCTAGGACAGGGATAGGGAGGAGGCTAAGTGGGCTAAGCTTTGGACCTGTAAGCCAGAGCTCCACTTCTATCTCTCTTAGAGTGAGTCCCGAGTGAAAACCCTTCTGGGAGTAATTTTTCTGCTGTTAAACTTAATTTGGAAAACATTATTCTTAACCTTTAAGGACTTTTATGACTCCTAATGTGTCTATTACACATCCAACACATTTGTGTGTGTGTGAGAGAGAGAGAGAGAGAGAGAGAGAGAGAGGAGATATCAGAGCCTGAATCTCTACATAGTGGATTCCTCCATCCTTTTGCCATCTCCAAAATAGTTGCCCATCCCTCTAGCCTAGACAATCTGGCCAGATCACAGTCTTTAGGTTGTGAACCTAGTCAGAGTGAATGAATCAGGTGTGCCCGACACAGCATGCTCAGCCACTCTTTCTAGCCACTAGGGTCTCTTTAGTGTACCCACTTCCTCAAGTGAGCTAGTCTATCATCACAGCAATAAACACTTAAAGCCCTCTCAGCGTCAGCCATTGACTTCCTTCTCAGCGAGCCACATATGCAGGCACTTCAGTTGTGTCTACAAACACACACTAGTAGGGGGAAAAACAAAGTAAAAAACACCGTTTATTTTGCAAACAACTGCTCAAAAAACTATATACTCTTCTAAATCTAGTTAATTATTTTCAAAATAACTTGGCTGAATACAGCCTCTTTTTTTTTACATCTTCAAACAGATCTTTGGTCTTTAGGTTGTGAACCTAGTCAGAGTGAATGAATCAGGTGTGCCCGACACAGCATGCTCAGCCACTCTTTCTAGCCACTAGGGTCTCTTTAGTGTACCCACTTCCTCAAGTGAGCTAGTCTGTCATCACAGCAATAAACACTTAAAGCCCTCTCAGCGTCAGCCATTGACTTCCTTCTCAGCGAGCCACATATGCAGGCACTTCAGTTGTGTCTACAAACACACACTAGTAGGGGGAAAAACAAAGTAAAAAACACCGTTTATTTTGCAAACAACTGCTCAAAAAACTATATACTCTTCTAAATCTAGTTAATTATTTTCAAAATAACTTGGCTGAATACAGCCTCTTTTTTTTTACATCTTCAAACAGATCTTTGTTTGTTGACACATTCTTTTATATTTGTAAGAAGCACATAAGGACTCCTGCAAGGTCATGCATTCCTAGTGTAATCAGCTCATAGCCTTGGCTTACAGAAGGAAACAATACAGAAAATACTCCTATAATAGACGTTCCTCTCCTGGTAATAGCGGGTAATAGAGTCTAGAAATTGCACTAATGCTTAAGGACCACCAAAATGCTTTAGTACTTCATACCATCAACCAGGCTCCTAGAATTATAGTGACCCTTGAACAATGTGAGGGTTGGAGTGTAAACCCCCCAAGCAATCAAAACTCCATATATAAATTTTGACTTCCCAATACTTAGTTGTCCCTCAGTATCCACAGGAGCTTGGTTCCAGGGTCACCCTTGGATTCTCTTATATAAAATTGGGTACATCAAGGCATACAGTCAGTCCTCTGCATCTGTGGACTCCCAATCATGGATCTAAAACAGTACAGGTGTTTATTGAAAAACATCTACATGTAAGTGGACCTGTGTAGTTCAAACCGGTGTGGTTCAAGAGTCAACTGTACTTGATTTAAAGCAACTTCAAAAGTATTAATTTAAATCAAGCTATGCAGTAGGTCAAGCTGGCTCCTATAGATTATCTCATTCCTTCATTCCTTCACTTATTTCTCCCTCTATACATACCATTCTTTCTTTCACATTAGTAAAAGGACAAAAGCTTCTGGTTATGATGTGACATCCCATCTTTGTAAAATGAAGTGAGTTGCATTACCTTTCTTAAGAATTATTTGTGCCACCTGCCTTTTTCATATACACTTTTTTCCCCCAGTGCTCATTGAAAGGAGAGATGATTTAAGTTAAAAAGACAGAACTTTGCCAGGATATATCCCAAGCATATACAATTGATTAAATATGCAACTTTCTAAATAGTGCACATTTTTATTATTTGTGAAATATTTAGAAAACATGTTTCAAAACATTTGTACAAGCCCATGGTGGGCATACAAATACCACCAGTCTTTGTGAATTTGTTTTTCAGAATAACAGCTCCAGTGAGTAAGTAGCACAGAGTGCAGTATGTCACTAAGGTGGGGTGGGGGAGGGAGCTGACAGAGCACTATAGATATATTCAGATGAGATAATCAGCTGTCATTGGGAAAGGCTTTGAAGTAAGTGACTTAACAAGCATTATTATAATTGCCTCTGGCAGCAAAGGGCTTGCAGGAGGAAAGGCTGAAAAGAGAGTGATGACACCAAGGTCTTGAGGGCAGGGGATTGTCTCCCCAAAGGGACTCAACTCCTTAAGATGATTCCCTAATACACGTCTTTAGAAGAAAAAACTTGCTGCTTGCCAATTAGGCTTGTTCGCAGTTATTTTTTAAATCTCTCTTTATCTACCTTTAATCCATCATTTCCCATTCTGTTTCCCAAAAGACCACATTCCTAAAGCATGTTCAGTAGAAGTGGAGTTGTCCAGATGAGCAGCCGGTAATGCCAAAATCATTTGTAGGGCAGCAGAAAGGGGCTCTGGAACTGGAGGGCCTGGCGGCGGCAGCTCCACATGCTTCCCTCTGCCCGTGAATGTGCTGGCAGTGTGCGCCGGTGAGCCAGAGTTCAAGTGCTGTTATGAGTCACATTTCACACCCCTTGGCTACTGCAGAGTGTTTCGGAGGCAAACGTCTCATCAGCCTTGTAGACTTGGGCAAACAAGCCTCTTGAGAATCACAAGTGATTTTTCCTCCTTCGTCTGAGCAGGCATCCTCTCTGTCATTGTTTCAGTGTAGACTCTGAAAGGCAATCTTCAAAACAAAAAACGCAGAAGCTCAAGCAGGTTAGACTTGCCAATCAATGAAATTGCAAGAGTGCAACAGGGAAGACAATCTCAGGCTGAATAGAAGGAAAGTTGGAGCCATCCTCCCTTTTCTTCTCCTGCTTGACCTCATTTGGCTGCGATAGTAAGAATGTCTGGTCCCAGGCATCCTAGTCTATGAAGTCATGGAAACCCATATGGGTTGTCATCTCCTTTTGTGGCTGTAAACCACGTGATGCCAACCAGTTAACCAAGTCCAGCCTCTTTTTCTCTGGTAAAGCCCATTTACCTTTATCCTAGGACCTAACTCAACTTATAATTCCAGAAAGTTTTGCATCCTCAAAAAATGTGTCAGGGATTTGAAACACAAGCTACTTCTGGGAAAAAAAAAGGAAGTTATAATCCCATGGAAAAGCAACAAGAGTCTGCTTCTCTGAAAAGGTGAATTTGTTCATACACGCAATGGACATGATATGCAATGATGGAAAAAAGCACACTTTAATTAAAGTGGATTCTTTTAGTGTCATATCAATTATAAAAATATTTTGGGACTATTTAGCACAATGTCTAGAGGAATAAAAATTGACTCACTTATGGTCCTACCTCATCATGATTACTGTGAAAATCATCTTTTCTCTTACTCCTCCTCAATAGCCAAAAACCAACTCTTGCCTCCATCTCCATCTCATGCTTGTAACCTGATCAAACAATGACTTGGCTGCTACTGCTCCCTTACCTAATTTTAAAGTCCTAAGAAGATATGCTGTCTTAGCAGTTGGATCCTCAGCTTCAGTACTTTTCAGTAGACTACCGAGGGATAGTCTTTAAAATCCCATGCCCATTGTAAACTAAAAAGCATAACTCTTTACCTTTGTCTTTCTACTAAAGCACACAGTGACCTATCTAATCTGTTCCACCACCATTTAAAAAATTTGAATAATGACAACACTTACAGAAATATTATACATACTAGAGGCCCGGTGCATGAAATTCGTGCATGGGTAGGGTCCCTAGGCCTGGCCAGCGATCAGGGCTGATCAGGTTCCCCGCCTCCTCCTTCCCTCACTCCCTCAGCACCCCGCTGCCGTGCTGGTCGCCTGCCATGTTCTGAGGTGTCCCCTGGTGATCAGCACACATCATAGCAAGCAATCGAAATCCCAGTCTCCCCGTTGAACTCCCGAGGGGATAATTTGCATATTAGCCTTTTATCATATAGGATTGTCACATAGATGCTATATTTGTTTGATAGAGCTGTGGTGACAAAGTATCAAAAACTGGGTGACTTAAACAACAGCAATTTATTGTCTCACAGTCTGGAAGGAAGAAGTCCTAGGTCATGGTGTTAGGAGGGTTGGTTTCTTCTGAGGGCACCGAGGGAGAATCTGTTAGTGGGTCCGTCCTACCTTCTGGGAGTTTTGGCATCCCTTGGCTTATATATAGATAGAATCCCAACTTCTGCCATTATGTTCACATGGCATTGTCCCTCGGTGCCTGTCTATCTCTGAGTCTAAATTCCCCCCTTTTATAAGTGTACCAATCATATTGGATCAGAGCCGACACTAATGACCTTATCTTACTTGATCATCTGCATAGACCCCATTTCCAAGGAAGGTCACGTTTGCTGGTAGTAGGCATTAAGGCTTCAACATCTTTTGGGAGACCCAACTCAACCTATAATAGATGCTAAATAAATGTCTTTTGAATTGAAATTAATTGTGCTTTATAAATTGCAAGCCTCTGCCCAAACCTATATACTATATGATTATAGAAAGAGCAATAAAGTCCACCCTGTCCAAAACGGGGCATAAAAGAACAGGCAACGAACATTTCATTCACTAGATACTTCAAGTGGGTTCAGAAAAAAACATAATTGTAACTAGATAGGTTTCGGCCACTGATGTTTTAAAATTGTAGCCAGTACTCTACACGTCAGTGTGTAAGTTGGTTTCTAAGTCAGCCTGCTTTTTTTCTGATTTGTGTTTTGACCTAGACGAATCATGGAGGTTGACCCTCCTCCCTTGGTGGTGTTTCCCACAACCTGCTGGTACAGCAGCTGTTCACTCTCAGACACACCCCCACCCTGTATTGGGTTTGCAAGTTAGAGCTAAGTGGAGCAGGATATATGGAGGCTGCATCAGAATCCAGAGAAGGTTTGTTTTTAATAAGTTATTTAAATTTAAAGAGTTGATTTAAGTGGAATGAATCAATAGAATGTACTTTAACCTCAAAATTTTCACAGTGCTTACTATACATTATAGATTTCTCTATGTAGGGCTTTTTCAACCATGCATATTTTTATTTCCTCTCCCCTCCCCCAGAAATACAAAAGCATAAGTTATTTTTGGTTCAAGAAGTCCTCTAATAACTGACAATAGATGAGAACAAAGTCTTACTTCATAACAGAGAAATTTGTCGGCTTTGTTCTCTAAATTAATTTTTTTTCATTATGACTACAGTGTTCCTCTTCAGCTTACCTAAGTGCCAAGCTGTACTTGGATGAAGTGGCATATGGCTGCAAGTTATAAAAACAAGTCATGAGCACTCCCATATTTGCATTCCAGGTTTAAATATCCACAGGGAATTCACAGTACCTGTTCTTTTTTTAAAATATTTTATTGATTTTTTACAGAGAGGAAGGGAGAGGGTTAGAGAGTTAGAAACATCGATCAGCTGCCTCCTGCACACCCCCAACTGGGGATGTGCCTGTAACCAAGGTACATGCCCTTGACCGGAATCAAACCGGGGACCCTTCAGTCCGCAGGCCAACGCTCTATCCACTGAGCAAAACCAGTCAGGGCACGCAGTACCTGTTCTTATAGTATGAAGGTGGTTCAAGCTTTCAGTATCCCAATTTGGTCACTCTCAGAAGGAGCAGAAGAGAGAATGTTAGGTTATATTTATTGAAAGTGGATCATGCTTCTGGAACTGTGCTAGAGGCTCACAGACATTAGCTCTAACCCTCAAACCAGTCACACAAGAAAGGTATTATTATACCAACTGACAGAAGAGAAAACAGAGACTCAGAAAGGTTATATAGATTGCCCAAGAACACAGTTGGCAAGAAATAGAACTAGCAGTCTATTCCAGATGCCAAAGTCTACTCTCTTTTTTATCATGGCATTAATACTTAATATTTTTTTACTTCATCAACTTAAAAAATGGTAACCCCAACAACACTCTTGTTATAGTCATGACAAAAGCTTATTAGAGTCACTGGTAATTGCTCTTTAAAAAAAAATGTTACGTGAATTATCCTTTCTATTTCAAAGATAATCACTTGTAAGAAATCCTAGATCTAACAGGGTAGAAAGAGATATCATCTTACATGCCATTTTTGAAAGTAAAACTTTAAAAATAAATCACACTTAATTGAATTCAGCAGCAAACACTAATAAGAATGTACAGCTTACAACAGGGGTCAGCAAACTATCAGCTGTGGGATATATCCAGCCTGCCTCTTGCTTTTATATGACCCATGAGCTAAAAATGGTTTTACAGTTTTGAATGGTTAAATATAAATCAAACTAAGAAGCCCATTTCATGAGCATTATATGAAATTCAAATTTCAGTATCCATAAATACTGTTGTTGGTTGTTGTTGTTTGGAACACAGCCTCCCACACGCTCGTTTGTTTACATACTGTGTCTGGCTCTGAGCTACAATGAGTTGAGTAGCTGTGACAGAGATTGTACACCCTGCAAAGCCAAACATATTTACTACCTACCTTTTACAGAAAAAGTTTGCCAGATCCGATTATACTAGTCACTAATTGCTCTCAAAGAAAGTACAATATAGAATAGTGGTTCCCAACCTTTTTTTGGCCAGGCCCCACCTAAGCACCTCTAAATTCCCGATGCCCCCCTGCCCCCGTGACATATAATTCTTATTATTCAAAAAGTGAACTCCTATTAACTTGATCCAAACAAGCTTCCAAAGAACATGGCATCCATGAAAGAGAAAAATAAAAGAACGAAAGGACAGTTGAAGTACTGAGGAAGAAATCACTAAGAAATTGTTTTAAAAAATAATAACAATATGAAGTGATATGAAAAAATAGCAAAGTTTTAAAACATATGATAGAGAACTGAAATGCATAAATATGTCACAATACATATTTATATACTGTATATGAGGCCCCTAGAACCATAAGACATGCAAAACATTCACTGTTAATAACTCATTTTGAATTGCCTCCCTTAAAAATCAAACTGTCCCCCTGTGGGGCATGTGCCCTATGTTGGGAGCCACTGGTCTAGAAGGATAGCATGTACACAGTTATCTTAAGGACAGATCAGTGCATAAAGGACTTTGAGCTCAGTGAATATCCAAAGGAGAGGAAGATGTAAAAAGGCTGGAGGCATGGTGAGGGGTGAAATAGATGAAGGGGGTCAAAGTTACAAACCTTCAGTTATAAAATAAATGAATCCTAGAGATATAATGTACAGCATGGTGATCACCCTGGTAAGTCTAGTACACATCTGACACCATGCAGAGTTATTAGGATATTATTGACTGTATTTTCTGTGCTGTATCTTACATCCTCGAGACCGTATAACTGGCAATTTGTACTTATGAATCCCTTTCACCTTCTTCACCTCAAACCCCTCTCATCTGGCAACCATCAATTTGTTCTCTGTATGTATATGTTTGCTTCTATTTTGTTTGTTTATAATGCAAGGCAGTCCTAAGTGGCAAGGTGGTGGGATAGACCAGGGCCATCAACAAAAAGGCAATGTGACTCCAGCCTGTAAGACAGAACTAGGACAGGTCTGTGGGCCTGGAAACTACAAGAAATCCCACCCACCCAGACACTGCTGAGGCCTGGGAGGAGGCAGCCCCTTTTCCCGAGAACAAATGTAAAGGCCTGTTATCTGAACTGTTCGCGCTGAAAAGAGCAAAACCCTCATCTCAATAAAAGTCCTTAAATACAAAAATACTTAGTATGCCCAGTCTGGCTCCTCTTGATTTTTCTTTTCTTTTTATTTTTTTAAATACTCAATGTAGCGTACAATTTATTTCTCCATTTAAAAAAAAAATGTCTTTTTTTTTTCCCATTCTGTTTTGGTTTGTGGGTTTTTGTTGTCATTTCTTCCTAAAGCGCTGTTTCCTCACATTTGCATCTCCCAGCCTTTTTAATGTGATATTCCATTTAAACTGCCTTTTAATTGTACGTGCTGCCTTGGCAGAACATGACTGATGTACCCGCGTTAATTAGGGCTCCAGTCAGCAGCCCGTGCCAGCTGGAAACTGAGAAACAAGCGTAAATTATTCTGTCATCAATCAGCTCGAAAATGTTTGAATCACTAATTAGTTTGTAATTTGGGTGACAGTTTATCTGACGCAGGCAGTGTCAGAAACTTCAGATCTTAGATGAATAATTTGCCAGGAACAAGCACAGATTCCCTGCTTTTAAATACATGAAGGTTTATCTGCATGTTGAAAGGTGGCTCGGCAGTCTTCATTAACTTCCCACTGGGACTATGTAAATCAGGAATCAGTGTGAGGCTCTTCAGGCCCTGGTGGCTTAGCAGATGATATTTAGAAAAAGAAAGCCTCCTTTTCTCTCCTTTTTTTAAAAATTAATAATTCATAAACTGATAGACAAGGATGTTTGGGCTTTAACAGCTTAAAAAATCACAATGGCTTTTTTTTTTCATTTTGAAAAAAGCAATCACCCCCCTTTTACATGAAAATTAGTTGTGCTGTATCTTGCTGTTTAACTGATTTATTCTCCTCCACCATCATGTGACTGGAATGTTAAATGGGGAGTGATTATTAGCCCTTTCAAGGGGGATCATTATTGGGACTTTATTAAAAGGCAGACTTATGTTTCCATTTAAAGAGAAAGGTATGTAGACAAGGGTGAGGGCAGGAGAGAAGAATAAGCAGTGAAAAATCGAAAAGAGGGGTTTTTGTCTAGAAGCATCATAAATCTATTCTTTATCCAGTTATGGATGCTAGAACGGCCCCCATTATTTGAATCAAGGATCAGGCCTGCGCCGTAACTCCCTGTGTTAACTGTTGATGGACAGGATGTCATTTGTGGGATACTTTAGGATTACGGTGTGATTTGGATCTGTAGCTCCATTATCCCTGCATTTATAGGCCACACATTGCCGTCTCCAGACATGACCATGGATAAAGGGAGCTGTCACCTTTCAAAATGTGTTTGCAAGAGGTGAAGTCAGGCCATCCTATTTACTGGAATAGGGCCTAGTGAGCCGAAGTAGCAAAGACAATGCTGTCCACTTCTAGAACCGAAAAGATAGGTGAGTTTAGAATGTTCCATACCCTCTTCCTAGCCATCATTGAGTGCCACTGTGGCGTTCCAGATAGAAAGGCAGAGGGATGTACCATGTGATGGGAGAGCATATGGATCAGAGGGCGGTGCAGACTCTGCAGTCCCAGTCTGGGCTAAGGCATCCATAACCAGGAAGGGAAATATAGGGTGAAAGAACCTGAGCTAAAAACTTAGCATATCACTTTTTTCTCTCAAAGCAAGGCCCTCATTTCTTTTGTCCAGGCGTTTCATGGCAATCTCCCATAGCCCTAAAGGCACTGTCAATCATGCTTCCTCTCAGAGGTTAGTTCGTTATTTCACCCCCAAAGTCACTTCCTGAGTTCAAGTGGAGAGGTCTCTCTTCTGGATGACCAACGTGAGTTCCTGACCAGGCACCCCCTTCAGTCTCTTCTTCTCTTCATCACTCACGCTGCACCGCCACATCAGTCCATTGACATTGAACTCATTCCAAATGGAAGGGTAGACAAATGGAGAGGAGGAAGGAAGCTGTGTTTGACAAGGGCAATGAAAACAGCAAAAGATAAAATGTCCAGAATCCCTATGGTGTGTTGAGAGGACAGTGAAATAAATAATCTGACTAATTAATACCGGGTGTTTATGTTTAGGGACAGTACATTTATCCTGTGGGTAATGGGAATTCACTCAAAATTTCTAAATGAGGAAGTACTATACTGAAGTTAGCTAAGTGAAATATACAAGGTCTATAATTTGAGTAATACTATTTTGGTTGTGTGCCTTGAAATTGACTTATTTAGAACAGAAAGTTCTCAAATATCTTCCCTTCTGATCTGCCAAAGTCTTTTATTCAACTCATGGAGTCTTTCATTCATTCAACTATAGATTTTAAGAAATCTATAATAATAAAAGTGTAATATGCTAATTAGACCAGACATCCTTCCAGACGAAGCTGGGGCTGCGAGGGAAGCCCAGGTCCCAGATGCCAGAGGGAAGCCGGTGCTGACAGCAGGGGGAAGGAAGGCCTACTCTTGCACGAATTTCGTGCATCGGGCTTCTAGTTTTTAATAAAAACATAAATATTAAAAACTGAAGAAACAAGCTATAGCCTGGAAGAAAATATTTTCAAGCCACATACTCAACAAAGAACTAGTATCCAGAATATATAAAGAACTGTTAAAACTCAACAGTATAAAATAACAAACAAGCAATCCAATTGGAAAATAGCAAATGACACAAAATGAGAAATTAGACTGGAGAGGATATACAGATGGCAAATAATCACATGAAAAGATGTTCAGCACCATTAGCCATTAGGAAAATGCAAATTAAGACCATAATGAAACATCACACATATTTATCAGATTGCTTACTATCCAAAATAGTGGTATTACCAAATGCAGGCAATGATTCGAAGAGACAGGGTCACTCCGTACTGGTACGGCCACTCCAGAAATAAGTATGGCAGTTTCTCACAAAACTAAATGTGTAGTTACCACACAACACAGCAATTGCACTCTTGGGTGTATAGTCCAGAGAAATAAAAATTTGTTTACACAAAAACCTGTACGTGAATGTGCATAGTGACTTTATTTGTAATAGTCCAAACTGGAAAGAACTCACAAGCCCTTCTATGGCGAGTGATTAAACAAACTGATATACATCCATACCATGGAATACTACTCGGCAATAAAATGGAACAAACCCTCACACAAGCAATAGCTTAGATAAATCTCAAGAAAATTATGCCGAGTCAAAAAAAGTCAATCCAAATGCTATCTGATTGCATTTTATGTAACATTCTTAAAATGACAAAAGTATAGAGATGGAGAACATATTGCTAGGATTCTAGGTGTTAGGGGTCAGGGAGGAAGGACAGTGAATTGGGGTTATTAAGGGAAAATGAAGAATCTTTGTGATGATAGAAAGAACTGCTTCTGCGTCTTGACTGGTGGAGGATGCACAAACCTACAAATGTGGTAATTGCATAGAACCAAATACACTCATAAACACACATACACACATACACAAGTACAAGTAAAATGGGAATCTGAAAAACATTGGTGAGTTGCATCAATGTCAATATTCTGGTTGTGATATGCACTGTGGATTTCCATGATGTTACTGTTGGGAGAAAACTGAGTAAAGAATACTCAGATCTCTCTGTATTATGTCTTTGCAACTGTATGTGAATCTACAGTTACCTATAAATAAAAGTTTAATTTAAAAACTATGTAGTCTACTGGGGGTCATGGGGGGATTAAGCAAGAGAGAGAGAGAGAGAGAGAGAGAGAGAGAGAGAACAGTGTGGTGATTGTGGGAGGCAGAAGGGTGGATGGAGGTGGAAGAGGGTATAAGAGGAATAAATGGTGATGGAAAGAAAAAAAGAAGAGAAAAGAAAAGAAAAGAAAAGAAAAGAAAAGAAAAGAAAAGAAAAGAAAAGAAAAGAAAAGAAAAGAAAAGAAAAGAAAAGAAAAGAAAAGAAAAGAAAAGAAAAGAAAAGAAAAGAAAAGAAAAGAAAAGAAAAGAAAAGAAAAGAAAAGAAAAGAAAAGAAAAGAAAAGAAAAGAAAAGAAAAGAAAAGAAAAGAAAAGAAAAGAAAAGAAAAGAAAAGAAAAGAAAAGAAAAGAAAAGAAAAGAAAAGAAAAGAAAAGAAAAGAAAAGAAAAGAAAAGAAAAGAAAAGAAAAGAAAAGAAAAGAAAAGAAAAGAAAAGAAAAGAAAAGAAAAGAAAAGAAAAGAAAAGAAAAGAAAAGAAAAGAAAAGAAAAGAAAAGAAAAGAAAAGAAAAGAAAAGAAAAGAAAAGAAAAGAAAAGAAAAGAAAAGAAAAGAAAAGAAAAGAAAAGAAAAGAAAAGAAAAGAAAAGAAAAGAAAAGAAAAGAAAAGAAAAGAAAAGAAAAGAAAAGAAAAGAAAAGAAAAGAAAAGAAAAGAAAAGAAAAGAAAAGAAAAGAAAAGAAAAGAAAAGAAAAGAAAAGAAAAGAAAAGAAAAGAAAAGAAAAGAAAAGGAAGAAAAAATGTAGTCTGTCAGTGCCTCTGCTTGAAAGATCTGCAGAAACACAGGAGCCATGGAGAATTTTCTCCCACCATTTCAGAGGTGGAAATGGAAGCAGGTGTTATTCATGGATCCAGGTTGATGGCAGCTCTACCATGTTCAACATATGGCTTCTAAGGCCACTCTGTTGGTGGGGAAGTAGGATTAAGATCCCAGACAACTGGAAGGGAAAGAGTAAGGAGAAGAAGCATGAAAGGGAGATTTTATGAGACAAGCTTGGAAGTGTGCACACCACTTGCTAAAAAGAACAACAACCAAGAAAGTTTGTCAGAGCCCAGGAGGATACTCTAGCATTATTTCAATTCTTCCCTTTCTTAATGCTTCTGAAAGGGATCAAAATAGCCTCCTATGATGAAAATTATATTTGTAGAATCTTTGGTAAATGAAAGGGAAAGATTAAAGTGCTGCTTACTACTGCCACCTAAAGCAATATATCTTTAAACCTTGTTATTTTTAAGATAATTTATTTCACTATCAAGCAATTCATTAAAAATTCAGAAGTGGAAAAACAAGTCGATGATTACCATATTAGCTTAGTGGCATCTAAATTGCCTTTTATAACCCTTAGCATATTAGTATAAATCAAGCATCTGAGGGAGTGGAACAGCGTACAGGTTAAGTTTTCTGTAAGAAGGCAGGAAGGAAGACGGGCTCAGAGACTGCTTTTAGTAGATCACTCCTGGGTAGAGCATGACAGGATAGTGCATTAGGTAGCTAAGATGTATCATAAGAACACTGGATACCAAGCAGAACCTACAAGCAGATTAGCCTTACCTACTTCATAACCAACCAAGTGATTTACCCAATCATTTATTCAACTAATGGGCACAAGTGTGCAAGTACTGCACCAGTGACTAGGAATTCAATGGAGAGCAAGACGGACCAAGTCTATGTTCCATGGAGTGTATAGTCCCTTTGAGGGTCAAGCCATTCCAAATAAAGTGTGGTAAGTTTTTGATAGAGGAAGTAGAGTTTACTGTGACAGCATATAGCAGGAGTCTAGGCTCAATCGGAGATGGCTCCCTTGTGGAAGATTAAATTACCATGTGAAGAATTATTAGGACTTAAACTAGGATAAGAAGATGGAAAGAGGCAGAACTGAATGTGTTGGGTCAATTTTTTCTTGTGGAGGAGGGCAATTATAACAAAGAAGTGGGAAAGTTTGAGTGAACACCTCAGGCTTCTGCCAATGTAAAGAAATGGAAAGTTTGATCATGAAACTCAGAGTCTAGATGCCCTATGAAGGCAAACTCTGGCTCTGTAATGATGATCAGGAATGGAGTGGTCATAGCAGAAAAGAAGGCAGTAAAAGAAAACAGTCTTTCTAACACATGCTCTTTCCCCTTCCTCTGTCCACACCTCAATGATAGAGAAGACTAAATCTCCAGTTGTGTATCTCCTTCTCTTGGGATACATCTATCCCAAAGTCAGTTTTACCTCTTTAACTCATCCATCAGCATGCTCCAATCCTCCCCGGAGGAGTCACTGAAATATTGACTAACCATTTATATCACTAGGCTGTGGATTCAACTATTCAATCGTGTTTCACCTCCTAGAGTGTTGCCCTCAACTGCATAGTCCAAAATGGCTCATAACCTTATCCACAGTCCAGCCAGAAAATTGTGAGGGAGGGTAAGTGGAAATGGGGAGAATGTCCCTTCTTTCATAGGAACTTGTGTACCTCCATCCCCCTACATTCCACACAGCTATGTGCCCACATCAAGCCCTAAGAAGGCTAAGAAATGTATCATTTGTTTTAGGTGTTGCTATGTGTCTAGCTAAAAATTAGGAATTCGATTACAATGAGATGAAGGGGAGAATGGATATTGGGACAAATAGCAATCTCTGCTACATCATTTTCTTTGAACACGATTAATCTCTTGTGTAAGAATTTACTGCAATTTCAATTCAAAGTAGCTCAGTAGTAATGCCCCATTAATGTGGAAATACAAAGGAAGTAAAAAATATTTACAAAAAGCTCTGGCTATTCATTTGAGGGGGGAACATCAGGCCACATTACACATTAGAATATTTGGCTCTAGAAATCTGTAGACTAAAGGAAAAACAATTCTATCCATCAGCCATCTTGAATCGTATACTCAGAATTCCCAAAGCTTTGGGAAATTTGTCTGAAGTTAAGAAAACAGAGAGTTTTTAGCCTCTGTTTCATTACAACTGTTAAAAGATGGACATAATCATTAGCCAGGTCCTTTATGCTATCACATAAGATCATCAGATGATAATTCCATTCTTTAATCTGTACAGATAGAACCACTTAACTCTGTCTACAGCCTCTGACCCACTCCAGACTTCAAGCAGCTTCCTGGAGAAAAATATAAAGTTGGTACCTCGCTGCTGTACTGTTGATCCCTTTACTCCAGGTTTTTCTCTGACCATGGCATCCCAGTTTCTGGGCTCCTGTCTAGTCCTTAAGATTGAGTTTCGCCTTCTTTCTTGCTGGCCAAATACTGTGAATCAGTTCCCTTCTCATACTTCCTTCCTATTGCATTTCTTCCTAGGCCCCCTTCCCATGAATAGCTTTCCAATAGTAGATTCCTTTATTCTTTAAGTGGAATCACTGTCCTATTCATCACCCAATTTGATTATTAGATGCTTGACCTCCAGTTTCTTTGGAAAACAAGCTATTGCTAAGACAACTAATCTGAAATTCTTCTGGGACCCACTTAAATGACCTCTCTCTCTCTCTCTCTCTCTCTTGAGGCAGAGGACACAGGACACACACACACACACACACACACACACACACACTATAGATAGGTCCAATATTGATCTGTTATTAATAGTACAGTCATGTTCCACATAAGGATGTTTTGGTCAACAACAGGCAGCATATACACCACTGTTCCCAAAAAGATTATATTAAAACTAAAAAATTCTTATTGCCTGGTGACTTTGTAATGTCCTAGCATCATAATGCAATGCATTTCTCATGTGTTTGTGGTGGTGCTGGTGTAAACAAACCTACTGCATTGCCAGTCTTATAAAATACAGAGCATACAATTATGTACAGTACATAACACTTGATAATGATAATAAACATCTATATTCCTGGTTTATGTATTTACCATAGTACACTTATTATTGTTATTATTATTTTAGAGTACTCTTTCTACTTATAAAAAATTTTTACTGTAAAACAGGATCCCATGTTATACTGGCAACAGCCTCATACAACTTGTGTTTATTGTGACTCCTGATTGCATCATTTACTCTTGTGCTTGATTTAATCTCATGCTGTTTTGTACAATAACATGCTGTACAAGTTTGTAGCCTAGAAGCAATAGGCTATATACCGTGGTCGGCAAACTGTGGCTCACGAGCCACATGCGGCTCTTTGGCCCCTTGAGTGTGGCTCTTCCACAAAATACCACGTGTGGGCACGCACGTACAGTGCGATTAAAACTTCGTGGCCCATGCGCAGAAGTCGGTATTTTGTGGAAGAGCCACACTCAAGGGGCCAAAGAGCCTCATGTAGCTCGCGAGCTGCAGTTTGCTGAGCCGCAGTTTGCCGACCACTGGGCTATACCATATAGCTTAGGTGTGTAGTAGGCTATGAATCTAGATGTGTGTAAGTGCACTCTATGATCTTCACAGTGACGAAATCACCTTACAACACGTGTCTCAACCAATCCCCATTATTAAGCAGGGCATAACTCCATTATCAATAATGTCTAATATGTCATTTTGCCCTCAAAGGCTTCTTTTCTAATTTGAGATCAAGCTTTAGATAACTGTCTCCGAGTATTCAGCCTTGGAATCACCAACTAAAGGCCTAATTTCCATTTGTTGACTGCTAGCCCTTTGGTTCTACCTCAATTCCTTTTTTCCTTTCATTCACCTTTTATTATTGGAGATAGTCCATAACTACCTTAATTGGCAAATGACTTTTTTAAGTGATGTTGTAGTCGGGTTTTGCCAAGTTGTGCTGTAGTAACAAACTCAAAAGTTTAACAGCTTACTGCAACAAAGATTAATTTTTTTCACTCTACTTGTAAAGTTGCAGTTGGCTGCAGCTCTACTCCATGCCCACTTTATCTGGGAACAAAGTCGGAAGGAGCAGCCCCTATCTGGACCATGCCATTCTCAAAGCAGAGGGAAAAGAGAGGTGGCAGAGCCTCGGCTCAGAAGTGTCTGTCACATGTCACTTCCACATACATACCATTGCCCAGAGCAGGTCAAAATTCTCAAAGCAGAGGGAAAAGAGAGGTGGCAGAGCCAATCAGGGCTCTTAGAGCCTCTGCTCAGAAGCGTCACATGTCACTTCCACATACATACCATTGCCCAGAATAGGTCAAATACCAAGCACCAATGAAGCAGAAATTATAATATTTTACAGGGCCAACCCTTCTAGAAAAGGGCCTTTACCTTTTAGCAGAAATACTGTCTACAAAAAGCTTTCGCAAAATATCCCAAGAGCTTTCTGAGTTGCCTGGCAATTGCTGGTTAGGGCTAGAATATCCTCCATGAAGTAAGAGAAGTTGAAACTTCACACATCTTTCATGGACTAGGTCACTAACTAGCTTCCATTTGTTACTATAAACACCTGACCCTGAAGCTAATCTGTTTGGTATCCAAACAGTCTTTTTGATCCCCCACTGATAAAGCTGCTCTTAAGCTTGACATGTAGAAAGGAGAACAATAGAGTGGAATAGAGTTAGGAGGGGTCCCACCCCACGAACACAACTACAGAGCTTCCACCTGGTCCCAGCACAGACAATGTTTCTATGCAGGACACCAGGAAATGGGAGACTATGTGCCTGCTCATGCTTAACTGGGATCTGTAAACCTCTTCCTTCATCCTGCTGTGCTGACATTTTGAAATTCATTCTCACTCTAATCTTCCATGTTGGGCCTTCAATTTACAAGGCCCATCAAGACATTATTTTCCACCCTCTTCAATGTCATAATCAAAACATTGACACACTGCCATCAAGTACATGTTGGTGAACAAACCATAGGCTTGTACTCCAAATAATCTGGCTTCCCAGCTTGATGATGAACCTCATCAGAAAGGATTTAGCTAGCTCTTCCACTCTCTGTGGTTGTTCCTCCAAAGACAAATAAACAAACAGAAAAACCCACATAGCTATCACAACAATAAATAGCAACAATTATCAATATTAGTCTATTCTCCTTCATTTAAAAAAAAAATGAGCAGGATCTAAATAAACTCAAATACAAGGGCAGCCCTGAGGAATTATCTTGGAAATTTTTTTATTTCCTTTACCCACTCAAGAAATGATGTTTAACTCTTTCTCTTACTTACTATATTAGGGTTGTAAAAAGGCCCCAGGCTTGAAGGGTTCCATGCGCTATCAGGAAGTATGTTTGTCTGTTCAACAATGGTCTGTGATCATTCAGCTACTAAAATAACTCTTAACAGAAATATATTGTACCTTTGTAATCATCATTTCCCCAAACCATATCCACATCAGACATTAATAATCAATCTCAGCCCTCTTTTCTCCAGCCCTAAAATCAGCCTTAGAATCCTTCTCCACACAGTTCTCCTGGCAGCAACTTAACCACTGAAAGAAGTCAAGCTGGGCACAGAACCAGAAATTAACTTGTTTTCTTAGTCCCAGTGAGAACTGAAAGTCCTTTGCCACCATGACAACTACCTGTGATAAAGCCCTTCCTCACCAAGTCCCTGGGATATTTCTCCAGACCATGTTAGTTTCCTTTTGCTAAGAATCCAATCTTTGCTATCTATGTAGCTTGGCAATATGACATGCCCAATGCTTTGATTTTAATTTAGTAAGTTTTCTTTCATTCACTACTTCTCCTTTGTTGATTTCCCTTTTGTGCTCCGAGTATTTTTATTAACCTTATTTCACTTTGAATATTTAAATCTACATAGAAACTTGAGACAACACTAGTAATATCATTGGCAGATTCCCAGCTCACTAAACCACTTTACGTTTCTACACCTTTGCAAGCACTCCCAGTTTTGAGCAGAGAGAGAAAATGATTTTTGTTAAATAAATGTTTGGAGTTCTAAATAAACAATTGTAATTTAATAGTGTATTAATTTCCTAAAATTGCCATAACAAAGTACCAGGGACTGGGTGGCTTAAAACAATAGATGTTTATTGTCTCACAGTTGCGGCATCTAGAAGTCTGAAATCCAGGCATTTGCAAGGCAATGCTTTCTTTGAAACCCATAGGGGAGGATCATCCCGGGCCTCCTCCTCGCTGCTGGTGGCCTGCCAGCAGTCCATGGGGTTCTTTGACCTGTTGCTGTCAGATTTGGATCTCAGCCTCTGTTGTCACATGATGCTCTCCCCTCCTGGGTCTCAGTGTCTCCTTTTCTCTTCTAATTAAGACACCAGTCAGGTGGGTACTAGACTTACCCAGATGATCACTTTGTAAGGTATATACATCTAATGGCTATGTTCTACACCTAAAACTATTATAATATTGTATGTCAACTGTAATTGAAAAATAAAATTTAAACAAAGACTCCAGTCATATTGGATTAGGGTTCATCCCAATGACCTCATCTTAATTTGATTGCATCTGCAAAGATAATAAAGATTCACAGAGGTACCAGGAGTTAGGATTTCAACATACATTTTAGGGGATTACAATTCAACCCATATCACCAGGTAACAAAGCTTTAGAGACTAATTGTCTAAGTTAGCAGACTTGAGCCAGTGCCCAATTGGGAGAGAAAATGCATCATCCTTGTTGTGAGAGGTATATCTCAGGTAGTTCATCTGCTTGTGCAGGTGTGTGTCACTCTCAAACATTTCTGTTTCCAGATGAGACACTATACACCAAGTGACAGATTTATTGGCTACTCTTCACATATGCAGTCTTGCCCTGAAGGAGCAGTTATTAATTCAGCAAGGATTCCAGATAGATTCCAGTTCCTGTTCTTTAAACAATATCTTCATTCTTAATAGTGTCTTTTGCAAGACATAATGAATCTAGATGAAAGTAAAATGTATTCTATTTATACATTTATTATATGCCATGTATAAATGTTGTTGGTTTGTTCTTTTTATAAAAATTACACATTGCCATATGGAAAATGTTAAAAAAAAAAAAAGAAAAAAAATATAACATACTTAGAGTCCCGGTGCACAAAATTCATGCATGGGGCAGGGGGTGTCCCTCAGCACCCTCGGGGGATGTGGCCTAAGCCCTCTCGCAATCCGGGACCCTTCGGGTGATGTCCAACTGCCAGTTTAGGCCTGATCCCACAGGCAGAGTGGTTAAGGGCGATCACACAGCCTGCCTCATCACCCCTAACCACTCACCTGCCTGCCTGATTGCCCCTAACTACTCTGACTGCCTGCCTAATGCCCCTAACTGCTTACCTGCCTGCCTGATCACCCTAACTGTTCGCCTGCCTGTCTGATCACCCCTAACTGCCTCTGCCTCGGCCCCCGCTGCCACAGCTTCATCCGGAAGGATGTCCGGAATGACATCCGGAAGGTCATTTGACTGTCCAGTCTAATTAGCATATTACACTTTTATTATTATAGATAGCCCATCATTCCCTATACCTTATTATTATCTTCCTGTAACTCCTTCCAGTCTTTATGCATAAATTTGAAAAATAATTATGAACATACTACAAATACAAATCTGCATTCTTTTTTAAGTGAGGAGCTTTAAATCTGTACTTTAATTGTGATGATAGATACAAAAATCACTCAGTTCCTGGCAAGGGGACAAAAGAAAAAGAAAATACCCTATTTGTTGACCCTAAGCCTCAAAAATTGCATATTATGAGTAAACAGCTTTAGTTTATAATAAATGAGTATTAGTTATTTAGGTTGTATTAGATAACTAAGAAATTAGGTCTACCCACCAAAGTGGTTTAAATAACGCCACCTTGCCCAGCAAACGTGGCTCAGTGGTTGAGCATCACCCTATGAACCAGGAGGTCATGGTTTGATTGAGTACAGGTTGCAGGCTCAATCCCCAGTAGGGGGCATGGAGAAGGCAGCTGATCAATGATTCTCTCTGATCTTTGATGTTTCTATTCTCTCCCTCTCCCTTCCTCTCTGAAATCAATAAAATATATTAAAAAATAGATAAAGAGCCCGTGCTTTAGGTCCACCCAGATAATGTAAATAATTAAAATGCTACCTTTTGTTCACCTCAGGAACATAGAACACGACAGAAATATTTGATGGGAATAAATTTGGCTGTGCTCATCACATATGTCTAAATAATCAGCAATGTGGAATCCCCAAATTAAATAGATAGCTGTATGTTTCCTGTTTTTCTTGAAGAAAATAATATGTGGTATATTTCTTAGAACTATATATGATAAATATAGAGGGAAATATATGACAGAAATACGAGGCAACATCTTTAGTTTCTGACTTGTTTTTCTCTTCTTATAACTCTCAGCAATTTCAATATATCTACACTGACAGTTCTTCTGACATTCCAATCTATCAGTTTGTCATCCTCCTCAACTCATTACTTAATCTCTGTGTCACCAAAGTTACTCACTGATAAAGCTACAACTGGAATCCAATAAATTCACTAAAAATTCTCTCTACTCCATAACCACCCCCTCCTTAACTTCTATCTTATTCATTCTCTCCTACTCAAAGAATGTCCAATTCCTTGAAAATTACCAATTTTCTTTGCTTGTGAAATCTCATCTTGACTTCATATTTCTACACAAATTCTAAATCTCTAGTCACTATTTTCTTCACTTCTACTATTGGGAAGAACAATTGATGAAAGTCAAGAGATTAAGCTTTCTAACTTCAACTAACCCTTCATTGCTGAGTGTCTTATTTCAGTGTATTACAGCCTTCATAACAATTTTTCTATTTCCACATTCTTCAAACCTTCGGTTCCAGCCCAAGGTATACTCCCCACACCCAGGAAATGGCCACACCTGCAACTTTAAAGGGAAGATCAAGGCTTTTGTGGTCAGGCAGATCTAGGACCTCCACATAGTAGCTGTGTAACCTTGGGAAAGTCATTCACTTCCTGCAAACCTCCCACTATTGTGAGGATTTAAAAAAAAAAAGGAAAAAAATACAAGCTTTGTGAAAGCCCATCACCCAGTGCCCAAAAGGTGCCCAAAGCTAATAAATGTGAGCAGAACCCAAAAGTTGAATATTAGACAGCCACCTAGATTGCATTTGCTTAAGTCTGGCCAGGAACCAGGAACCGAGTGACAGAGTTTATGACATTAAGACTCTACTCTCAGACAGAAGAGATAGAAGGTGGCGATGATAGCCAGGAACAATTTGGGTTGAGTTGAGTAGCTTCAATTTTTTTCTTTCTTTTGCTTTTCCTAGCCTCTTTTCAAGATGGCTAGCTGGAGGAATTGTAAAAACCTTTGAAGGGTCAGCAGAGAAGTACATGAGACAAAACCAGGAGAGGACCTGAGTTTTTCAACTTGGGCTAAGTTTCCTGTGTTCACTTAGATGGCCAACATGTGTATGAGCCCTGACTCTTGGTCCTATTCCAGCTGATGTATTTTCTTGTTAACCCAGTGCTGATGGCTCTAATACTGAGAATCTGGGCCATTGTGACAAAGCTTGGGGAGATATTTTAAAACATTCACTGTGGTCCCATTGTGGAGGTGACCGTATGTGAAAGCTTACGCTGCTGTCCACAGCCCACAAATAGCAGAAACCACAGCTACTCATTCAGAGCAAAAGGGGGTGCTTGAGTAATTTGAGGGTTAATGAATGTTCTGACTCAGATGGGCTGGTTTAGGAGGGGTAGGTGCCATGGACCAAACTGGAACTCTTTCTAAGTCAGTCAGGTTGCTCTACGAAGATTCACCACAAGGTCTGCAATGTGCTAAGCCATGTGATCTAAAAAATGCCACCTGCAATAAAAGTCCTTACCTAAAATAGAGGAGGAGTAGGATGGTGCTAATAAGGTTGGCATCCTCTGTGTGACAGACCCCCTGTTAGAGACTTCTCATATCCTATTATGGGGGCCTATGATGTGCCTGGTTTTATTCTAAGCACTTCTCACATAATAACTCATTTAACACTCACAATAACCCTATGAGGTAGGTACTGTTATTAGCTCCATGCGGGGGGTAATCCTCACCTTAGGATATTTTTTCCATTGATTTTTAGAGAGAGTGGAAGGAAGGGAAAGGGAGGGAGAGAGACGGAAACATTGATATGAGAGAAACATATTAATTGGTTGCCTCCTGAACTCGCCCAACCAGAGTTGGGATCGAATATGCAACCCAAGAATGTGCCCTGGACCAGGAATCGGACCTGCGACCCTTCCCTACACAAGCTGACATTGTAACCACTGAGCAACACTGGCCAGGGCTAATGGCTGCATTTTACCGAAACAAATATAGAGGTGCACAGATGGCAAGATTCAAACAAAAAGCTTGTACTGCCTCATTCAGCCTCCACCTCGATCTGTGAGATGCACCTCATTATCTCACCATTTTGCATAAGAGGAAACTGAGTCTCATAAAAAATTATGTGGTGTCAGGTAAAGGTTACATCAATTTGGTAGCAGGTCTTTTGGGCTCTGAAGTCTGTCTCGTCTCATCACCTCGTGCTGCCTAGTATTCTGAAGCCACGATTCCTCCTCCAAGCAGAAGTGGCACCTGACAACCGAATGGATTGTCAACAGGCACACGCGGAATGGATGAGCTCAGGTGTCTCGGCGGGTCTCCCCTGTGCATTACAGTCTCAGCGAGAAGGGCCATAAAACAGGGACAAAATGAAAGGCTTATGAGTACTAAAAGGCTATAAAATCTCCTTGGGTTTCATTTCCAGCAAATCAAATGGAGAGGAAAATCCATCCTGGCTCTCTCTGAGCTCTGCAGAGGTGGTCTAATTCTGAGCCCTTCCTGAATGCTTCTGCACGTTGCAACACAAACCTCAACTCTTCTTCTTGTTGGGATGCTGTTAGTTTGCATGGGGCAGTTTCAAAACTGGTCCCTGCTCCTGTTAAGAACTTGTGATTATTGCCCGGCTGGTGTGACTCAGGGATTGAGCATCGAACCAGGAACCAAGAGGTCATTGGTTTGATTCCTGGTCAGGGCATATGCTGGGGTTGAGAGCTTGATCCCCAGGAGAGGGCGTGTAGGAGGCATCCAATAGAATAGATGATGTTCCTGTCTCATAGATGTTTCTATCTCTCTATTCCTCTTCCTTCCCCTCTCTCTCTCTCTAAAAATCATTTTAAAAATTTTTAAAAAAATAACTTGTGATTCTTACCTGATACCGGATTGTCTAAGGAGTTTGCTCCCTAATACAATGAAAGATTGCATTCATGATTTTAGTTTATATGTTGGGAGAAGCTTCTTTTAAGATGCTAATTTCCTTTCATCACTGCTTTTGTAGCCTTTCTCCCCTTATGAATAATACTAATACATTTGTAAAAACTATATGTTGTTAATGTATTTTACTAAGACTGTGACCACTGAGTTCTTGGAGATTTTCTTTCCCTACAAATGAAAATGTTAGTTAGCTTTGGCTGTTCTGAAATGATCATCAAAGCAGGCAAGAAAGGGGCCATCATCCATTGTCCAGTCAGTTCTCTTCACCCTGGGCCTCATGGTTTAAAACTAGCTATGGTAACATTGTCTGCCACACATACTGTTCAGGCTGTTGAGTCAAAGGAAGCTGTCCACTTTGATGGCTAAGATGAGGTTGGATTAATACCCTACCAGTGGATATCAAGAGCAGAGAAGAGTCTGCTGAAATGGGGTGTTTGAAAGAGGGAGGGAAAGTGCCTGGTGGCAGCTGGGGTCTTCAGTAACATGGGGATTTTGTAGAAGAGTCTTTAGTAGGAAGTCATTCAGAATAAACAGTAAAATTAGGGTAGAAACAGGAGCAGTGGGGGGTGGGCAGTGAATAATGGGGTGAAAACAACAATCAGAGCTCAAATGACACCATTCCAGTAACATGGAGATCTTCAAGTTGTGTCTGATGGGGAGAGGCAATAAAGAGCAGTATAGTAAACTTAGTCTGTTTGATTCCCAAGGAGTCATATAGGTGGATTTCTGAAAAAAGATTTAGGAGAATGAGGACTAGATTGATTGGGAGCCATTCCCCTAAGCTGGTTGGCACTGGGTAGGCTCACTTAGTGTCCATGATGGGGGATGAACCAGAGGTTGTGGGTGTGAGTAATCTAACCAGGCATCAAAGAAATGCAGGCACAAGGGACCCTACAGATGGCCTAGACTTCCTATGGTGGTAGCTCTGTGAAAATACTAGGTGTCTCTTTTGTAGCTTGGAGAAGGTAAGACTGTCCCCAAACTTCTCAGACTAAGAATAAGAAGACAATCAAGACTATATGCTGCTTTACAGTCACGGGTTGGTTCCAGCAAAGGAGGTGGAGTTCTGGTGCAGTTGAGGGTGAGGGGGAAAGAGATAATATAAATAATCGAGAGCTCAGGATTCATTTATTTAATAGGAATTTAATGAACACCTACTATTGACAAGCATTCAGCTGTGGACAAAAGAGAAAGTGAAAAGCAATTATAAATGCTATAAATGCCAAGTGAAAAGGGCTTCAATGGTGGTAGTCCAAGGCTTTATGGAAACACAGGAGCCCCAGTCTCATCTTTGGGAGTTCTTGAATGTTTCCAAGAAGTGACACCTAAACTGAGACCTGTGAGTGATGAGCAGTTCAGCAGATAAAAGGGTGAGTGGAGTGTTAGAGAGAAAAGAAAATTCAAGGTTTAGGGTGTGGAGAACTGAACCATGGTACAATGGAGAACTGAAAGTTACCCAGTTTCACTGGAGTGAAATATATTCAGAGATGTGGCAAGGGCCAGATAATGAAGAGCTTTCTAAAGAGGTTTATACAGTTCAGCCCCGTCCTTTCGAATTTAGGGTACAAAGGGTCAAAACTCCACCCTGTACTGTATTAAGACAGCTTGATTTTTAGGGTTGAGAAGTGCTGATTTAGATTCTGGCTCTGCCATGTAACATAGGTAAAGGTGAATGATTCCTCAAACTCTCTGAGCCTCAATTTGCCCATTCTGTGAAATGGGAATTCTTTTCATACATTGCATAGTTCTTTTTCAAATTAGAATGTTTCACCATCCATTTGAGGAGAAACACTTAGTAAATGGAAATAATTATTCATTTAGATTTCTTATACTATTTTTAATACCTATGACACTATTCAAATTCATGATATTTTCAATAAAACAGGACAATGGATATAGAAGACAGATTTAAAACCCCCTCTAATATACTGCTAGCATTGTGAGCCGAGGTCCAGACTCACAATTAAGTAAGGAAAAAGTGTTACTTGCCTGACTTATCTGTAAGTCAGGAAAATAACACTTGATTTCTCACTTCCAAGCATATTGTAAAGCTTAATTGTATGTTATCCATAGAGCACTATGAACTTCTTCAGCATATAAATACAAGTTACAGACCTCTTGTTAATTCATCTTCCTTCTCTGACTTATCTACATGCCAGCCCCGTGTAACTCAGAACTTTTGGCATTTTCTCCTCAGATATTCCTGATCTTTCTTACAGGAAGAGTCAGTCTCTTGTTCTTTTTCTCCATCTCTGGATGCCTGTGCATTGACCTTCACTCAGCCTATCTATGTCACTCATTCATCACGTCCTCTGATGCATTTCCTTCGCTCACCGAGGGCTTTGGTCAAAGGATGTTTCAGACCACAGAGACAGCTTGGTCTTCGTAGTACTCTCGTGAACTTTCAACTTTACATTTTAATGGGTACCAGTGGGATTCTAATCCAGGCAAGGCAGATTGATGATTTGGTTCTATGGTGTATGCATGACTCTAAATCTTCTAGACCCCCTTGGTTTTTAAAGAAATTGATAAGTCATTAGGGCTGAGACAGTGCCCTTCTGAACTGAAGACAAATGTCTAACTTGTTCAGGTCACTTGTGGCCTAGTGGGTTAAGCCTGTCATTTCTGCCCAGTTTTATTTTTCAGATATTATTAAGCAAGACAGATGTTTTTACCTGCTTTTTTCTGAGTGGGATTTCTACAGACAAAACTAAGAGTGATGTAGTCCTGTAGGGCAATTAACACCTGGAATAGGCTCCTGCTCTCCTTCTTCCTCAAATGAAATTCATTGTTTTTTGTGCTAACTGCAAAGCAGGAATGAATTGTATTAATACTTAATGCAAAGTTTTTAATTTTAATGAAAATCAATAATGGAGTCTTTTAAGGTTGAACTCAATATTAATAATCTCTTCAAGTATTTTCAGTGTTTACAACAAATACTGCCATATGTCACAAACCACAGCTATATTGGATAAATAGACAAAACACTTTTGCTTAGGAGTGAGAAATGGTCAAATAATTTCAATGCATCCTACAAGTTTCAAAAAGAAATCACTAAAATGCTATTTGGATGTAATTTCTACCAAAAATTAGTTGCGGCACAACAAATATGGTTTAATTCTGGGGAGCAAGAAGGAAAATGGGTTAAGGTACAGGCTCACAAGAGTCTACAATTGTATCCATAATATTTAAATTTTTTTAAAGAAAACAAGATCAAAAGCAAATGAGACAAAATGCTGATTTTATAAGTGGCAAATGCATGGCTATTTATGGTATCATTTCTATTTTTGTCTAAATGTTTGAAATAAAAATATAGTTTTGCAATAACAGTATTACTTATAATATTTGTAATTTTGGGGGGGAAAAGGGATGATAAATATAAATTGGTTCCACCTTATGGAAGGTTCGGGACTCCAGTCCAGAACCTTGCAAACTATCTTTGCTGGAAACATGTTATGGATGAAAAGGTGACATTGAGCATGGAAACAGAAACCTTAAGATGTTTTGAGAGTGCCATTTATGAGTTAGCTCTATAATGCTTTACAGCCAAAAGCGGAATTTTACATTTGTCCTTGTTGCTATTCATCCTATGCACCCACAAATCTAACCTATTGAGGCATTCCTTTAAAAGCATTTATTGTCTTTATAAACATATAATTTTTAAAAATAATCATTTTAGAAAAAAAGAAAGAAAGAAATCTCTGTAAATGCTATCCTTCAGAAACAGAAGCATTATTTATACCCCTTTTCCTTCACATATTGAAATAGAAATGAATGTTGAGTGGACAAGAAAATTTCATAAAAGTTAACACTATACATATTTTTATTTAAAGTATATAAAATTTAATAGAAAAATAATAATATATAAAGAAACTGAAGGAATTTCTGAACCTTGGATAAATGAATCTTTTTTTACAAGAGATATTGATTCTATACCATCTATTTAGTTAAAAAGCAGATTTGGACTTCCTGGGTCTGGTCTGGCTATGAAAGGAGCTTAGAAGTCACCTGTCCATCTTAACAACAAGTAAAAAACTAAAGGAACTGAAAACTTAACAAAAATTGTCAGATGTGTCAGAGAAATGGAGTCACAGAGCAAATTGCAGCCCCCAAATTGAAGAGACAGACAGGAAGATACAGAGAATCACTTATGGGAGCAGAAACCCAGAGACCAGAAATTTCTGTGGGAGGGGATACATTGATTGGATTAAGTGACTCAAGACCCATCTGTGGTACTGAAAATGAGATCATTCCCATACAAACCCTCAGGAATGAGATGAATTCGATACAGGAATATTGGGGTACGATTGGCAGAAAACTTAGGGAATAAAGGCTATGTAGACAACAAATAAAAGTCCACTATATGGATTCACTTTCTTGTTTCAACTACAGCAGTTAAAGTACTTCTTGACTGTCTCCAGCTGCAGCCTTCATGATGCCTTTCTTGTAGATTCATGGTGTTCTCTTGTATTTTTTGTTTGGTTATCTCACCCTCCTCTCTTGTCTACTATTTGTTTTAAAAGTTGAATCTACTACAGAATTTCTTATGCCCCCATAGTGAATTTGTACTTGCTCCCCCCTTCTCATTCTCATTGGGTATTTTAGGATTATGTAATATTTTTTAAGTATTTTTATTGATTTCAGAGAGGAAGGGAGAGGGAGAGAGAGATAGAAACATCAATGATGAGAGAGAGTCATTGATCAGCTGCCTCCTACACACCCACACTGGGGATCAAGCCCACAACCTGGGCACATGCTCTGACCAGAAATCAAACCATGACCTCCTGGTTCATAGGTCAATGCTCAACCACTGAGCCACACCAGCCAGGCTAGAATTACATTTTCAGGCTCAGCTCCCGTCCTCTCCATATGTGTTTTCCTATATATTCTTCTAAATACCTTAATAAAGGAACCTAACAATAGTGACAATTATATTGTTACTAGAGGCCCAGTGCATGAAATTTGTGCACTCGGGGGCGGGGTTGGGGGGTCTCTCAGCCTGGCCTGTGCCCTCTCGCAGTCTGGGAGCCCTTGGGGGATGTACGAGTGATGGCTTAGGCCCACTCCCCATCAGTCGGGACATCCTTAGAAGCCATGAATCCAGCTTCTGGCTGAGCGGCACTCGCGCTGTGGGAGCACACTGACCACCAGGGGGCAGCTCCTGTGTTGAGCAGGATTGGGCCGAAACTGGCTCTCCGACATCCCCCGATGGGCCTAGGATTGCAAGAGGGTGCAGGCCAGGCCGAGGGACCCCACTGGTGCATGATTGGGGCCAGGGAGGGCCACGGGAGGTTGGCCAGCTGGGGAGGGACCATAGGAGGGTCCCAGGATGTGTCCGGCCAATCTTGCTCAGTCCTGATCAGCTGGACCCCAGCAGCAAGCTAACCTACCAGTCGGAGCATCTGCCCCCTGATGGTCAATGCACATCATAGCAACTGGTCGACCGGTCGACTGTCTGCCCCCTGGTAATCAGTGCACATCATAGTGAGCAGTTGAGTGGCCTTAGCATATCATTAGCATATTATGCTTTGATTGGTTGAACGGCCAACCAGACAACCAGACACTTAACATATTAGGCTTTTATTATATAGGATTAGAGGAGATGCAAGAAATATATCAGTTAGCCCCACTCGTTCCTTTATGTTATACTTGGTAGGGATTGACAGGTGTGACTGTAACATGCAATAAGGTTGAAGGAAACCAATGTTTTTCCCTAGGGAAGAACATTTATTTAGCAATCTTTAAATGGGTAAAAGTTTTGAAAAGAGAGAAAAAAAATCTGATTCCTGACCTGGTACCAGTCTAGAAATCTTTCTCCAGATTGCTTCCTAGGCTTACCACTCCTCTAAGAAATTTTTGTGATGTGAGAAAAAAACCCTCAGACTGATTAGCTGATTATATGCCATTTTGTTTTCTCCACACTTCATTAGCCCAGGTAATTGGGAGTTGACTGCATTTCCCTCTCCTATGGAGATTCTTCATTCTCTCTTTCTTCCTCCCCTCTCCATCCTATACCTCTCTCTCTCTCTCTCTCTCTCTCTCTCTCACACACACACACACAATACACACCCATGCACATACAACCTATCTCTTTCATCTAAAAGTATGAGATATTCTAAATATTCCTTTAGCCTGGAACCACATGACAACTCTTATAGTGAGTTTAGGATGCAGAGAAAGGTGATCAAGTTTAATGAAATTTGGTTTCAACTGAAATTTTTGTGGGTCTTAAGGAATTAAATTATATATGTTTTCATAGGGAGTTCATTTATTTTTTAATTGCTCCAACTTAAGATCTTTGAAAAACCAAGTAGTTAGTTATTTATAAGAAAGTTAGAGGCAAGGTTTGAATAATCATCTTTCCTGTATTGCAATAAAAATAACAGGACTATATCTTACATGATTAACCCCACCCTAATCACAAAACACCCTAACAGTTTCTCAGGTACATAACTGATGCTTGTTTCTATGAAACACTTAACCATATATTTTTATAAGTTTCTCACAAACTTTGAGACTCAGTAAAATAATTAGGAAAGATAGGTATGTACGTGCCTTCTCAATTTTTGGTGGAAATTTTCTTAAGAAAACTTAAACTATTATTTCACTTTAATGAGAGAATTTTTATCTTTGACTAGTACTTTTTTACTAAGAAGTTAGTATTTATTTTAGCTCATTAGATACCCTATGTCAATAAAATAAAACACTTTTCCCATTTTTTCCATCATAATCTAATTCACTTGGCCATACTCATTGTGCAGGTGCCAAATTTCTGTGATGACAATTGGACATGTGGTTCTAAGCCAATAGTTAACTGAGCCTTCTGACAAATGACAAACATTAGCTCTTAACTGAATACACAAATATGTACCAAGTGATATGTTCACTGATATTTTTACTTTAGAAGATAAATGATTGAATGACAACACTATGCATCTCTATTATAAACCCTATAAAGTTCTATTTATTTGTTATTTCCAGATAATATGTTCCAAGATAACGTCTATCTTAACAGATTGCATTTCCAGGAAAAACAATTACTGTTTCTGTTTGTTGCTTTTACCACAAGCACTTTCAAAGGCTGCTTAGAAATAGAAAGTAGTTGCACTCCAAGGGAACCGAGCCTATGAGCCCTACAAGGTACTGACGGAACCAAGACAGTACAAATGGCTGATAAGATCAGTGGTGGGGGAGCTGGAACCCAGTGACAAATCCCAAAGCCAAAGGCCCGTAGTGTCAAGAAGAAACCAGAAATATGACTAATGGTGGGAGACAGAATAACATTATCAAGTCACAAAGCCCAGGGCTAGACTATCAGAGACAGGTAGAGATGGAGTAGGGGTCACAGAACATGGTAGAATGGAAAAGTCAAATGAGGCCACTTTGAAATGCAAACTTTACTGCTCCCTTCCAGCTGCACATTGTTTTTCATTGGCTACCTCTTGAGTTTGAATATTACAACACTTGGTAAGGGAAGTATCATAAGCAGGTCTAAGATATTTAAAGATGAAAGCTATTTGGAGTCAGTTCTGTCCTTTTCTCACACATACACACACAAAAAAATTATAAAATGTATTATTCACACAAAGCCCAGCCATTCCACGACCCCTTGAGTGTATAATTTCGTGTTAAAGAAGCATAAGTCTGGCATTCAAAATCATTGAAAAACAATGTAAATTTTTACTGCAGCCATTTATTTTAAAAAAACATCTAAGGAGGGATGCATGCAGAAAAACTTTGGCAATGTTTTCTTTTCAATCTTGTCAACTGCGTTCACTTGAGGCAGCTGCCCCAAAGTTCCTATTTCTCCCCGTCATTCAACGCTCCAAAACTCTCACTCAACCTGTGAGCGCAGCATTTCTCCTATCCTCCCTCGTCTGTCTCTGGTGCAGCCTCTTTAATATGTTGTTCATTTTAACCTCTCTGACATCCCTGTCCCTCCTTTACCGAGATTCTGTTGAGCAAAAGTATGCCTAAGAACTCACACAGCCATTCAAAAAAATAAAAATTATTCTCTTTGTTTTCCAAGAGGGTTTGTTGAGGGCGGGGAGAGCTTGAAAATACTTGTAACTTGTTTCTTTTATCCTGTCTCACCAGTAACATATATGATCTTTCTTTTTAAAGTAACAGTTTGTTAAGTAGCAAGGTTAAAAAGGAAAGCTCTGGCCTTGCCTTTGAATTATGGAATGCGGGCAAAGCTTTCCTTTGAAAGACAGCAAAGCCCTAAATCCTTGACCATGTACATACACCAAGGAGACTTTGAATCCAACTTTACAAGTTTAAGTTGAGAAAACAGTCACGTCAAGCTCAGGGATAAACCAGGGTTAGGCTTTACGGTAACTCAGAGCTGCTCTGAGTGTTTATATTTCTTTCAGGGACTTGCTTTTTGACATTAACAATTTTACCTTCTACGGTAAATATTTGTATTTGAATTAACAATTATCAAATGAGCAAAATTACTCATTAATCTCAGTGTTACCTGAGCACAAAATATGACTGTTTGGATCACAAACTCCCCACCAGGTCTGACTATTGGCAGATCTTTGTAATTTCAGGTAAAGAAAGAGCTAGGATCACTTGAGTGATGAGTAGTAATTCCAAAATCAGATGGAATATGTGCAAGAGTATGATAAGAATATTTGAAAATTAATAAACTTCCATAGGAACCATTTATTTTGTATTTCTACTGGTGTTTCTTCTTTATTATAATAATCACAATGCCCTTCTTTAAATGATGTCATTTTCCAGCAGTGCCCATAAAACCACATTGTGTCTGTTAATAAGGTATCTATGTCTAAAGTAGATAGGATATGATCAGGGGTCATGTTGGACAATACTGTAATGATAGAAGAGGTATTCCTGAGGAGGAGGGGGAAAAAGTTATTCAACTTGCTCTAACAAATGTATTATATTATAATTTTATGACTATTACCATGCAGTAACAATAAATAAAAATTGTCAATTAAACAAGGAGAGACTCCCAAAAGACTCTGGTATGTGTGCAAATTATATGTATACTAGAGGCCTGGTGCATGAAATTCGTGCACTGGGGGGGGGGGGGGGCCCCTCAGCCTGGCCTATGCCCTTTCACAGTCCAGGACCCCTCGGGGGATGTCCGCCTGCCAGCTAAGCTGGCAGTCAGACATGGCAGACATTGCTCTCACTGTCCGGGGCTCTCGCAGTCCGGGGCTTTTGCAGTCCAGGACCCTTAGTTCCTTACCATCCACCTGCAGCAGAGGCGGTAGACGCTCCCACCACTGCCGCTGCACTCGCCAGCCTGGCTCAGGGCTTCTGGCTGAGTGGAGCTCCCCCTGCCGGAGTGCACTGACCACCAGAGGGCAGCTCCTGCATTGAGCGTCTGCCCCCTGGTGGTCAGTGAGCATCATAGTGACCGGTCGTTCGGCCATTTGGACAATTTGCATATTGGCCTTTTATTATATAGGATGGTAAACAGGGGATCATGAAAGAAGAATAGTGGACAAATTGAACAGGAGAAAATAGTTCACTGTTTGGAAAAAATGTAAATGAAATCTTCATTTCATGCCATACCACAAAGTAAATTCATGTTAAATGAAAGATTTATATAAAAAGAAGAAAAATCATAAAATGGTTAGATCATCTCTGGGTGCCAGAAGACTTGGCAAAAGAAGAAATAGATTTGGTGACATAAAAATTAACTTCTATACCTAGAAGAAGCTTATATATAGAAAGACAAGTAGCAAATGGAAAAATACTTGCCACATACATATAACTGGTTGATATCCTTAATATATAAAGAGCTCTTACAATTCAATAAAAAACAAGCCATAGAAAAAAATGGACCAAAGAAATGAACAGAAAATTTACAAAAGAACCATATTAATGGTAGTAATCAATGGGAAAAAAGCTACATCTCAAGAATGTTTCAAATGCAAATTAAAATAATAATTAAATATTTTTCATTCTTCAAAGTTTTAGGGCTTTTTAAAGATCTAATAGCCACCATAAATAAGCATGTAAAATGATAATTCTCATACTCTGCTATAAGACTGTAAATCAGTACATCTTTCCTCAGGGAAATTTAGAGACTTTCAAATGTATATATTTTCTTTGGCAGAATTAGCACATTACTCTATAAATTCTTTCAGAACTTTATCCTGAGGGAAAATATAGCTATGTGCAAAGAGATTTACAAGCAAAAATATTTATTACAATGTTATTTGTGGTATTTTTAAAACTCAGAATCGACCTATATGTGCAAAATTAGGTGACTGTTAAATCTATTATTTTGAAAAATGTACAAAATTCAAAACTTATATTTTTGTAAATTTTTCAATAACATAAAAGGCATAATATTTAGTAATAATATCCAGATACAAAACCATGTTCAAAAGGTAGTATTTTTTAATGTTTGAAGTAATTACACTATACAACAGGTAATTTGATTTCTTCCTGACACTTCTCTACTAGTATATCTACAATAAGTATGTATTATTTTTATAATGAGGAAGTGGGGAAAGGGAGAGCACTTTGGTCAGCATAATAAAAAGGTCAGAGCAATGCAATCTTTTTTTTCTTATCAAATAATGCAAATGGTTAAAGACACATAACAGACATTATAATAATTGTGATTTACAACTGTTTCTTGTGCTTAACAGGGTGAAAATAGTATCACTATGTTTTTGACTGTGAAGAGTAAAAAAGCAATATTTTATTGATACGGAAAAATTTAACTTAAATATATAATTTGTATGAAATTTACATAACTACCATGTACTTTTGGAATTTAATAACATTATTTCATTATGTAAGGTCTTGAACTGACAATTAATAGCCTACTCTATGCTAATCAAAGACTCTTTCATTATGTGAGGCTTCACAAAGCACCCAAATAGAAACAAAGAAAATGTATTGTCTCTCAGAGGAGCTTGGATATTTACTTCTGTCTCACTTGGGCAATCTGACCCATAACTGTGGATAAGTTTTAAAATAAATCAAATTCTTCTGGTACCAGAATTAGAAATAAGCCACTGTGTACAGAACTGGGATGATCATAACCAAATAGAGGCAAGTTTTCTCTAAAATGGATTAGAGAATAAACTTGTCATCTTGATGGGTCTGGCTTTTCCACCCTGTTCCTTCAAAATACTCCAACTCCGATTACCTTCTCCAGGTGGAAGGCAGGATCCAGCCTACATACTCATTAAATTGGGAGATATTTTGAACATCCTGCCACTTTCATCAGCTTGCTGTGAGAGACAAAATGTCTTTCATTTTTTGCTAGATCCCTGACACACAAGATAATTTAAAAACGTCTCCCCAGAGACCGAAGGTCGAACACTTAGGTGGTGTTTGGCTCTACTATCTGACTCTGAAAAACAATAGGTTCTTCTAAGGGGGTGGAGAGCTGAACACACAATTCATCTTCCTTTGATTGACGGATTTATCGATAGTCGCGTAGCAGTTTTGTAAGTAGTTCGGTTTCCCCAATTGTATTATTAAATGACAAGTAGAGGGAAGAAAAAAAATCACTTTTAGCAAATATGAAATTTTAAAACTGGAATAAAATTGAGTGGCTGTTTACCTCCACCTCATGCTGCAAGATTTAAGACCCTTTCGCCCACGCCCCTGCCCCACCCCCCAAAGTAACACACTTTTTAAGTGGATACCTGTCTGATTGAATGTGTTTAAGTAAAAAGATTTCCCCAAACATATCTCATTTGAAACTGTTATTCCGGTGGCAGGAACAATGGCATCGATTACAGAAATGTTACTGACAACAAAAACATTCAATTTACCAACAAAGGTCAGCAGTAAATCTCTAAAATATGTATAGCTCATAAAAGTAATGGGTTTGCAACTGTGATCAAAACAGATGTTCATAAAAACCAGCATTTAAACGTGAAGACACTATAAAATAAATGAAGATGAAATTAATTTAACAAGTTAATTCCAAAGCTAAATGGGGAAGAAGATGAACAGTAAAGGCATACTACGCAAAGAGAGATGATTTATTTGGGTGGCAAAGATAAGAATATTATAGTGAGCTAACAAACTGGAAAGCCAACAGAGGGATTATTGTAAGGAGTGATTTGCATTGGGCACAGACATTGACTTTATACTGTTCTATTACAGCAAATAACCTTGTGTTCTCAGATTATATTAATATATATAACATAAAAAATAGGAATATTTGGTCAGTTTCCTTTCTTCACATTGAAGATGAGGGAGTTTCATCTCAACTACCTTAATTCTAGTTTTAGCAAAACCCTCATGAAAAAAGAAAAAGATGCTAGAACCATTGACAACTATTATTTTTAAACACCAAGTCGTGGGTGGAAGGGCAGCAGTAGAACCAAAGTTGGAGTTCTCTGGAGCACCTAAGGGATATTTAAGAATTTCTTTCTCTAGCAGGTGCGAGCAATTATCCAAGCCACAAACACTTGAGCCTATAACCCAGCTCTCTCTGTTTGCATCTTATTTCTACAAAAAAAAGGGAAGGTTCAGAAGGGTCATTTCTGGGGCAGAAAGGGCACAGGCTACTTTACATATCCACACACAATGCACTACCCTGAAGCCCAAGGCATTTCCCACTATGCTCCTGGGTGGGAAGGAAATCTTGGACCGAAGTGTGTTCTCACCGCTGGGAGGCAGCTGGCAGAGTTTGGGTGGCTTTGCTGTGTCTGGGCCTCCTGCTGTTGGCCGCAGTCTTTCTCATGGTCATTGATAAAGGGCATGAGGGCAGCACTGGCTTTAAATCTTCATAAAATAAAGGCAACTGTGACTGAAGTCTGGTTTGGATGCCTCACATAACAGGAACACAGCCAAATTTGCACAAACTTTCTGTCTCAAAAAGCAGACAAAAAAGTTAGCACTGAGCTGGGGCAAGAGGACGTGGCCTCCAAAGGCAAGTTCCTGAAAATAATGGTCTCACTGAAAAATTGGTTTATACCAAAATAATCCTCTCTGTGCCCACAATAGGACTGGCTCCTCTGAAGACTGTAAAGCTGGCTCTGGCATAATTGTAGTTTTATTTGGGGTCTTTTTTTTTTAATTATTTTTGACATAATTCACCATATAGCTCAACTTGGCCAAATTGATTGTCATAGATACAAGCCCTCAAACAATTAGGTGCCCCTCTTTAAACAAAAATCAGGTCTAAGGCAGTCAATAATTAACCATGTTGGACTTCACCTGGAGTTCTTTGGTGTTTTATTGAGTGGTTTCTTCATGCACATTTTGACCATATAGTTGATCTTATTAAAACTGAACAAAACTACCAAACTCATAATTTTTCAGAGGGACAAGTTAAGTCAATAAAACTAGTTAGGCCTAGTCGGTGTGGCTCAGTGTTTGAGTGTTGACCTATAATCCAGGAGATCAGGGTTCGATTCCAGTAGGGGCACATGCCTGGGTTGCAGGCTCGATCCCCAGTAGGGGGTGTGCAGGAGGCAGCTGATCAGTGATTATCTCTCATCATTTATGTTTCTATCTCTCTCTCTCCATCTGCCTTCCTCTCTGAAATCAATAAAAACATATATAAAAAACAAAAACAAAAAACAAAATGAACTCTCCTACTGTCCACTGAAACTATTTCTCATCTAGCCTTTCTGTTTCAGATCCCCCTGTTATATTGTTAACGCAGTAATTTTTCTAGAACACAGCCTAACCGTGTCGCCATCCTGCTTAAAAGACACACTTGTTTATGCACACACACACATCAGCGGTTGCTTCCCCGTTGTTTACAGGGCAAACTCAGTAGCTAAGCCAGCAGTCAAGACCATTTACAAACTGGCCGTCCTCTGGCATTGGACTCTTTGGCCTTTTTTAATGTGCCAAGTGTGTTTATATCTCATTGTTTATCTCTTTGGGGAATTCTCATCCTCTGCTTTCCCCCCTGTAACAAGGTCCCACTGCCTGTGCTTATTAATTATTTAATGTCCCCAGATATTAGTATGTCTGGTAGATATAGGAGTAGAAAAAGCAGAACTTATTTGGGATGCCTGGGAAGACACCAAAACTTGCCAGTGACTGAACAAATGGTGAGTTGTTATGAGACTTAAACTCTTCAAGCCTAAATCCATCCAGGTTGATGTGATCACTATCTAGTGGGCTTGGTATTTACCCTGACAACCAAAGCTAGCGAGGTAGGTGATAGAAAGAACAAGACAGGGAAGATGAAACATTATCTCTATTAAAATGAAAGGATTGGAGGTTAGGTGTTAAATAAATAGGTGCTGAATAGGTGTGGGATAATCTATAAGTCTGTCAGTTATTCTTGGTCTTTCTTCATCTGTGAAATTGAGGAAGCTGAAATAGAAAATATATGAGATCAATGATTTAACATTCTATCATTTTCTCTACAAAGAGCCAAAAATTATAAAGTTTATGCGTAGGTTGTTTAATTTTAACCAAGTGTGTGTGTGTGTGTGTGTGTGTGTGTGTGTGTGTGTGAGAGAGAGAGAGAAAGAAAGAGAGAGAGAGAGAGATGTTGGAATCAAAGGGAAGCTATAGCACATCTTGAATATAAGAAGATATCTACACTTATCTAAATAAAATAAGTTCCATTTAAATATCTGAGTAAAGATAGTCCTCTCACAATGAAGAGAGAACCACAGTAAGTGGGTATTCCAGATGTTATGTTATCCTGAATCACTTTTCGCCTCTTCTCCATTACCCAGGAGGTCTGAAGTTTGAATTCCAATTAGATTCCTTTATTGTAAGGATAGATAGGTGTTTCTTAGTGTATACAGTGCTGTGTAGCTCCTTTAAAATTGTTTGAAAATTACATTTCTATAAATTAAATCATTTGAACTCAACCAGAAATTCTCTTTAAAGGAAACCTATGATAAATTGCTTTATGAACAAAAATACAAAAGTTTTGGTAGGATAGATACTCATCAATATCTGAACACTGGGCTTTTAAAAAGTTTAGAAGATTTAGAAATGCATATATGAATATAAATATAAAGATGGAAACATAAATTGCACTTATAAATATAAATGTACATAAAACTGTTATGAAAGGCAAAACAGTTCAAATGAAAATAGTCATCTAATACTGCTTGTGCCATATTAGGTAACATGGTAGCCACTAGCCATACACAGCTACTGAGAACTAAAATATAGCTAGTGCAACTGAGATATATTGTAAGGGTAACATATACCAAGTTTTTGAAGATTTAATACCAAATAAGTAAAATATTTCATTAGCAATTTTATACTGATTACATCTTGAAGTGAAATTTTTGATATATTGGATTAATAAAATATATCATTAAAATTCATTTCACCTATTTCTTTCTATTCTTAGTGTGGCTACTAGCAAAACTAAAATGACATATATGGCTCACATTACATTTCTATGGACAATGCTAATGTATAGGCCTTAGATATGGAGTTTACCTGTAGTGATGCACATGTGGAACCTCTTCGCATGAATTTGTCACAGGTACAGGCAAATGGTAATTATGGATTCTCAGGAATTTGTTTTCTTATATTTTAGTAAAATCTTCTTTTCCTATTTCCAAGTGAACATCTAATTTGGAATGGATTGCCCTGATGACATTTCTCTCAAGTTTTTAGATGTGACTGTGATAAAAAAAATAAAAGTGCCGTCAGTGATGTTGAAAACCTTTCTTCATTAAAAGATTTTCTAGATGCACGTAACATGAAGTTTATAGAACTTGCTCAAAAAAAAAGGTGCTTAAGGTAGCAGAATGTCCAAAAACAAACAAAAATGCAAATACAAGAAGTGCCCAAGTGGCTTTAGTTATCAGGCAACACTTTGCTGCTTCTAAGTCAAAAACAGACTGCATTTAACCAGCAATTGAACACCTAAAAGAAGGAGTCTTCATCTGGCTTAAAGAGTGACTTTCAGAAAAACAACAACACAAACTTCCTTGCAAAGTTCTGAGCTTCTTGCTTAAATAAATGTCAGGCTTGACTTAAACATAAATTGTCCACAGATATTAATGTCCTTTGTATAACATGTTTGACATGGGACAGATGTAATAATATGTGGGGCTAAATATTTGTAAGCCCTGAAGAGACTTTTTTTTTTCACTAAGGTTTGGATCTGTAACCAATTAAAACTTAGACTTGTCTATAGAGATTCAAGTTCACGATAAAACTGTCCCAATGGCTAAGACCTTTCACATTTTGGAAGACATAACTTTGTTTTTCTCTTTCCCTGTTGTTTCCTTTAATGACTAGCAATAAAACAGAAGGAAATACATTTTAGCCCTAAGACCCATCTGGAAATGATATTTCAAATGATCCCCTCATGGGCCCCTGAGTTTAAGCTTCCCAGTGGCCTACTTCCCTTACCTCTGGAAACTCTCTAGATAAAATCAGAAGACTATTGACAGTACTGCCACACCCTTGGGGCTTGGGAAAAATAAGTATGCAGTCCTCTTTAAAACTCAGCAGTAGTTACACCCACATTCATGACAGTACTATTCACAAAAGCCAAAAGGTGGAAGCAACTCAAGTGTCCATCAACGGATGAATGTATAAACAAATGTGGTATACATACATACAATAAAATATTATTCTGCCTTTTAAAAGAGGAGGAAATCCAATTGTAACAACATGAATAAACCTTGAAGATATTACACTAAGTGAAATTGCCAATCACAAAAAGACGAGTACTATATGATTACACTTATATATGGTAGCAAGTCACATTCCTAGGGACAAAAAAGTAGAAGGGTGATTGCCAGTGGCTGAAGGAAGTGGGGAGGACCCTGTTTCATATATATAGGGTTCAGTTTTGCAAGATGAAGTGTTTTGGAGATTGGTTACAGAAACAATGGGAATATACTTAACACTATTTGAACCGTTCATTTAGAAATGGTTAAAATGGTAATTTTTGTGTTACATGTTTTTTATCACAATTAATTTTTTTTTGAAACTAGGCAATAATGCCCTCTTCCTTTAATTCAGCTATTTGGCTAGTTGATTCAATGATATTTATGTTCTTCAGAAGACATCTTCGGCAGGGAAGTTCATTGAGTATTCAGTGTGGGAACTCAAAGCCCCTAGAGACAGCTAACCCACATCCCCAGACAGCGAAACCCACCATTGTGCATGAAGGTCAGAGGAGTAAGGCCCAGGAAGGCGAGATGGCTTTGACCTAAGATCATGAAGTTAATTGGCAGTTTGGTCAGGGCAAAAATTAAATCCCTTCACAACACAATACTCTGTTTTCTTATATGCATCTGTAACCCAGCAAAGCTTCCTGAATAACATGTTAGTATTATAAAAACTTTTTTTAATGAAAAACCAGCTTAGGTGTTAATAGATGCCAAGATCTTATTTTCATCCATTGATTGCTGGCCCCAACGCTCTTTAGCAAACAGAATGAAATGTAGAAATGATGAGGTCTCATTAGTATATGACTTCTTTGAATGTCTAGACTTCAGCAATTCCATTATTATGGTTTTGATCTTCTCCAACACTGATGTGAATTGCTGCTGAATCATTTGTTTAGAGAACATCAAAACTGCGAGATGGCCTATACAGAGATATGACTAGCCTGTTTAGAAGCCCACATTTTTACAGTCGTGATTAATCATAATTATTTGCACAGAATACCTACCTAAAGAGATTGACACAAAATACAAAGATTTGAGCTTCCTCCCCATCACTTAGAAACTTCCAATGATGCATTCATACTCTCAAGTGTCTAATCCACCTGTACTTCATTCCCTGTCTGGCCCTCCAGAAAGCCAGGCCATGCAGAAGCACAATTTTTTTGTAATTCCATTACCCTGTTGAGAACAAAAACAATTCCCAAGGTTCACAACCAGTACTGTTTACGACACCTGCATTCTCTCTCCAATCCACACAACTTATAACTTCAGAAAACATGCTCAACAAGGCTTTTACTTTTAATTTGGTCAGTCCCTTGAGCACACTATCTCAATAATAGTGTTATTATTTTTGCTCTCGACCTTTTGGAACCACAGCTGCCCACCTCTCCACACAGGAGACCTGAGCATCTGCAGTGATCTCAGAGGGCACCACAAAATATTTTAAATTGTTGAGGAAATAGAAACTTGAGCACTATGCAAAGTGCTAGCTCCAGTGAGTTGTCAGTTTCAGCATTAGATCACATACATTTCTTTGATGATGTCATATCTTTGTGTAGCTGGGTATTTAGTGGTTGCTGTGATAGAAAGCAAGTACTGTGCAAAATCAGTGTGAATCAACAAATGAGGGCGACTGATTCCAAGTGTGAGAAGTTGTGCAGTGCACATCAGGCACACCCTCCGTGTTAGTAACTGTGGTTACCTACGAGAAAATTAAAATAGTAATTTTGTCTTTCAATATATGTGTATTATTTTCCGATGGTTATCAAGTTGTTAGGACAGAAATACATACTGAGTTGTTTGGACCTAAGTACTTAATATATAACTGTTAAGTATTTCTTTTGGCCAATGGACATCATGAAAAAATTACTAAGACACTAGAGTGACCACGAACTGACAAAGTTGAGGAACTCTGCTCTTGGATGTATTAGGGTTGATATTGTGGCGATTTGAAGTGGTTAGAGTCCCCACAATGAGTTGTTGTGAAAGGTTGGTTTGTTTTGTGCCAGATTATTGATGTCCCAGCACACCCTGTGACAATGATGACAAGGAGGAATTCTATTACTAAAAAATTGGACAACAGAAGGGGATGAAAAGCTGTTCAGAAATACCACTGCTAAGCAATTGAATGTGGCTTCCAGCATAACGCTTAAATAGACTTTTTGTTCAAATCAGCTATCAGGGACTCCAGTTCTTGGAATCTTATCCTAAGACATTCTCATTCTATTTTAAAGCAAACAAAGGGCAGGGGCCCTAAACCAATTTCCCTTTAGCCTTGACATTCCCAACCTCCTAAAAGATATCAGCAAATGAACAACAATGAGGCACCTGTAACAATGACCTCTTTCACTGAGATACATTTCTAGGTAGGTACCATTAGGCAAAATTTTCATTGCCTTGCACATTTTCCTGGAAATGTGATTTCCAGGATTCCACGTGTGATTGCAATGTCCTGATGAAGCTCACGGAAGTCATGTATGGCTTTCATATAAAAGAAAAGCCAAGCGATTTCAGACTTTCTAACGTCACATTATTAAGCATGTTCTCAATTATAAGACAGACTCAAATGCTTGAAATGCCCCCTAATTAGATTTCTGTCCTCCGTTACAATCACAATTCTGTACCCATTGGTTGCAATGCATCTGTTGCTGGCAGCGATCATTCCTGACCATGTTCAGGTTTGGCCTTTCCGGTCCAATTTTTCTCTCTGATGTCTTTTGCTAGAAGCCACCTCAAATAAATTTGGAAAACAGGCAGAGTAATAAATTCCAGTAAAAAAAAAAATTACGGTGACACTTACTTGGACTTCCTTGATGCAGATTTGTCAACAAAATTGATTTCTCATCGTTCAACATGTTTCTCCGTGTTCAGCAATAGCAGCTATCCTGACAAATGGGGCAACTTTTGGAGACTCGTCTTAATTATCTTCATCCATAATTAGCTAATGACCAGCAGACACACAAGAACGTACCCTCGATGCTCCTTTGCCTGCATCATTCATTTTACCCTAAGAGATTTTCCTTGTTAAAAGCCATGTGGCTGGAACAGATGGCCTGCATGTGTTATCTCCATCTTTATCAGCTTCATGGACATTTTTGTTGGGGGGAACCTGACAGTAGCCGAATCTTCAGGGGTATCTATCCTATAGCCATCTGGCATTGATTTTTCAGCTCAAACCCCTGAGATTTCCTGAGTGTCTCAACATGAAGGAAGCAATAAGTCTCCGGTCACTGCATTTGCTAACAGGGGTAACCAGGACTTTCTACACCTACGAATGTAAGGCAGAGATCATTTTCATAAAGGTGCCGGCTCCTTCCTATTCAAAAGGTTATACAATTAAACTGAGAGATTATTTTATTTTTATAGGAGAACATGTAAAGCTAAAGATCCTGAGTACATTCTTAGCCCCTGAACTGAGTAGCAGTGGAAGCTGGAATAAGCCACAAATATCCTTGGCCTCAGTTTCCTTGTGTATAAAATGGGAATAATCTTAACATCTATATCACAAAGTGGTTGGGAGATTAAATTTGAAAGTGATAGTCACTATGAATTATTATTACTTACAAGGGGAAACTGGTATTTTAGACTCAGCAGGTTTGGGTAATCTATTTGACTTGAGCCTTTTTATTGTCTTTAAGTTCCTGTTTGTCTTTTATTGAGTTACTAGTATAACTGTGATGGCTCAAGAGGATTCTTGCAGTAAAAAGTGTTCCTTCCAAGACAGTCTTGTTTTACCACTTTCAGAACAAAGAGGTAAGTAACCATCTCCTAAGAAGGCACCCATTTAGCACCACAGTAATATCTAACATAAAACTAGTGTTTTTATCACAATTAATTGGCTCAGTGGATAGAGCGTTGGCCTGTGGACTGAAGGGTCCCAGGTTCGATTCTGGTCAAGGGCATGTACCTTGGTTGCGGGCACATCCCTAGTGGGGGATGTGCAGGAGGCAGCTGATCAATGTTTCTCTCTCATCAATGTTTCTAACTCTCTGTCCCTCTCCCTTCCTCTCTGTAAAAAATCAAAAATATATATATATTTTTAAAAACTAGTGTTTACATTATTTCAAAAACCTCATCCTTTTAATGAAGCGCTTGGTAATGACAGTGTTATAACTTTATAACCTTCTCTTCCTTTAACTCCTGAAATTATGACTTTTGGAGGATTTCTAAATTCCAATTTTTAGTTCTTTTTCTCCCAAAAACTGGAGGATTTTTTCCTTTGCTTTGTTTTTTCCTTAGTTGCTCTTATCTTGGCTTCATGGGTAGAACATTCTGGAAGTCACTTTTTTGATAGAAATAAGTAAACAAACACAGAGAGGGAGGCATTGTGCAGGCTCAGAATTTTCTTTTTCCACTGCCTTCCTATCACACAGCACCCAGGGACAGCAGCGCGGCCTTAAACAGGTTCAGAAGAAAATATGCAATTTTAAAAATTGACTTAAGATTGACTCCATCTGAGACTCTTCCTTTCCTCTCAGGGTCTGAGGAAAGGGGACTTTCCTTGTCTGTCAGTTCATCTACCTCCCTGGAATGGCATCGCTGGAATGGCGTGTTCCCTTATTGCTGATTCTGACTGGCAGTCCCCTACAAGGACATTGACAGGCACTGGTTTCCCACCGTTTAATGAGGAAGGTGCTCTGTACTCTTGACATCAGCTCAGCCCTCCTTGTCTTATCATTTCATCCCCTTTCTATGGTGGTTTTTATTTTATTTTATTTTCAATCATAAAGAATTCCCTAATATCACTTCTGTTGATGGAAATACTAAGTAATTATTTCAGGCCAGCCTTGCATACAAACGTGTAGATTTTTTCCCCAGAGGCCCACCCAGCTGGAGATACTGGCCAGGCGACCAGCTTGTCTGGGTTGCCTGGGACTGTCCTGGTTTTAGTTAGCACTGAGGGGCAGCATCGCAAGAAACTCCTCTGTCCCGGGGAAGCCAGGATGTTGGTCCTCCTAGCCCTACTGAACAGTGTAACTAATTTGGCCTAAATTTAGATTCTCCTAACTTGCTCTGAGATCGTTTCCACACTAAGCTCTTTTTATAGATTCCAACGCTGTTTCTGAACAAGTTCCACTTGTTTAACAGTGATCAGGGGTCAGAGAACTCTTCGCAAGTTTGCCTTTCATCTTCTATGAAACACTCTCCTTCTCTAATTCCCAGCATCCTATTTTTATCCCTTTTCTTGTTGCATCCATTTGGAAGCTTTGGAGAATTTTATAAAATGTGGGTCACATGCGACCTGGCCAATGTGGCTCCGTTGGTTGGAGCATGGTCCTGTATGCCTAAAGGTCAGGGGTTCAATTTCGGTTGGGGCATATGCTAGCTTATGGGTTCAGTCCCCAGTCAGGCATGTCTGAGAGGCAACCAATTGATGTTTCTCTCTCTCTCCCTCTCTCCCTTCCTCTCTCGAAAATCAATAAACATATTCCCAGGTGAGGATTAAAAAAAATAATAGATGTGGGTTTTTTTTAAATGTGATTATTTGAACTCTGGTTTTATAAATTAATTGGTTGGGTTTAACTCAAACAGTCAGTTCAGGTAAAAGAAAAATAATAAATAATGCACTTTGAAATATTAACTGTGGGTTGGTTTGATAGTAGAATTATGGGTATTTTTATTTTCTTCTTTTCTAAATTATATGTGCATGTATTATTTTTATTAAACAAGATCTTTTATTAACTTTAAAATTAGGTTTTAAATAATTTCCATTAAATAAAATTGATAATGTTCATCAAAATCCATTCATAATACCTCACCATTTCTGGTTAGGACTGCCCATGGGAATATACTAGAAAAGTATCTAGATCTTCTGTCCAGAAAGACTTCATGCCAGGAAAGCTACGTGGGTTCAGGAAATAAAGTAGGAAAGCTTGAGAGCTGTCAGGCAGGTCATCCAGATATCAAGCAGACAACGTCAGTTGGAGCATGAACAAATTTCAGGAACAGGTGGCCAGAAGCAAAATGGAATGCAGAAGGGGAGGAAGATGTTAGGAAAATAAGTCTTACAGTATTTTTTATTGGACCAGGGAAACTTTCATTCATATATGTACTCATTTATTCACTTGAAAATATGGAATACATTCTATGTGCCAGCATTTTCATTAATGAGCCAAAGGTATAAAAAAAGCATTACCCTTCCTTGTGGAACTTACATTTCAATGTGATAGTGACAAGAGATAGCAAATATAATAAGTATATAGTATTTTAAAAGTGCTATGGCAAAAAAGTTAGAGTAGGCTTAGACCACAGTAGTCGGCAAACTCATTAGTCAACAGAGCCAAATATCAACAGTACAACGACTGAAATTTCTTTTGAGAGCCAAATTTTTTAAACTTAAACTATATAAGTAGGTACATTGTTATTAACTTAATTATCGTACTCCTAAGGCTTAGGAAGAGCCACGCTCAAGGGGCCAAAGAGCCGCATGTGGCTCGCGAGCCGCAGTTTGCCGACCACTGGCTTAGGAGCATCCAGAATGCAAAAGAGAGTGGATGGAAGAAGGATTGTAAAATTAAGCTGCAGGACAGTGAAGGACTCAATTAGTAAAAGTTCTTAAGGAAACAGCAAATGCAAACAATGATTTTGTAAAAATTCACTGGGGTTCGGAGCTATTTGACATGTGGCCTGTATACTTGGTAAGATAATAGGGGAACCGTGGCTTAATGTCAACTGGACCTGGCCAAAATTGGGTCTTGAACTGAGAACAACCCAGTTCTGCAAAGAAGTGCAGAAAGGATATGAATCAACACGATGAACAAATGAATGAAAGCAGAGGTGAATGTAATAACAAGTCCAAACCTTATGCATTATGAAAACTTAGTCATATATCCACTGGTGCTTTTTATTAAGAAAACAAAGCCTCCCAGAGGAGAAACATTATATAAATTGTACTGTTTAAAAATTGCTGTGTTCATTATGAGGAGCTTAATTATGGTTATCGTTTACAAAAAAAAAATCAAAGTCTTGTCAAAGAATTCATAATAATGAATGTTTCTCATTAAACATTAATGAACAAGTGGCTTATTCTGAAGCATAAAGTCTGTGGAATACCATCATTTTCCTCTCTTGTTTAAAAAAATTAATATTCATGCAAATTAGATCCAAATTACTACAGTTTAGTAGTTACTTAGTACTACAGATTATGGATTTGTTTATTACCATAGACACCAATTGTATTTGTCAGCATAGGCTAGATTATGCTATGATAAACAAACCTTGAAATCTCAATGGTTTAATAAAACAAAGGTATCTTTCTCACTCATGCAAAATGTGATGTCAGTAGGAGTATCCCTCAAAACAACTCTTCTCTGTACAGTAACTCAGCAAGGTCGGCCGCTTCTATTTTAGACCATTTCATTTTAGACCATGTTAGCCTTTAGGATCATCATGCAGCACAAAGAGACAGCAGCAGGCCGTGCATCTGCTCTGAAATGCTTCCACCTGAAGTGACACACATCACTTCTGTTCACAGCCCGATGTCACATGGTTTCAAGTAGTGCCTCTGGGATATGTGGGGGAAGCAGATGAATATTCAACGAATAATGACGTGCCTGTAACAGCAGTATCAAAACCAAAAGGAGAAATTAGTTAAAGGCCTATTACCTACTAGGTAAGGAATGCTAGGATATAGTTTGCTTAAAATTGGGAGGAGAGAAAGAGCAGACTATTCCAAAAACAGCCCTGATACTTGGAAACAGTGAGTAATTCATGAATCCGTAAGTTAGTGATATCATTGCCATTGTATCCCTGTGGCTGAAATGGTACAATAATAATTACAGTCCACCCAGCCAGCGTGGCTCAGTGGTTGGGCATTGACCTATGAACCAGGAGGTCACGGTTAGTTTCCCGGTCAGGGCATATGCCTGGGTTGTGGCCTCAGTCCCCAATGTGGGGCATGCAGGAGGCAGATAATCAATGATTCTCTCATCATTGTTGTTTCTATCTCTCTATCCCTCTCCCCTCATCTCTGAAATCAATAAAAACATATTTTATTATTTTTTAAATAATTCTTTATTGTTGAAAGTATTACATATGTCCCCTGTTTTCTACCATTGACCCCCTCCAGCCTGCCTCCCCTCCTGCCCCAGGCCCTTACCGTCCCATTGTCTGTGGCCAGGGGCCACGCATATATGCATGCAAGGTTCTTGGTTAATTATTTCCCCCCACCCCACACCCCCGCCTCCAAGATTCTACACTCTGTGCCATACTTCCATGTCTCTGGATCCACTCCGTTCATCAGTTTATCCTGTTACTTAGATTCCACATATGAGTAAGATCATATAATACTTGTCTTTCTCTGACTGTTTTTACTTAGCATGATACTCTCCAGGTCCCTCCATGCAGTCTTGAAGGGTAAGAGATTATTTTTTTACTGCTGCATAGTATTCCATCGTATAAATGTACCACTGCTTTTTTATCCACTCATCTACTGATGAGCACTTGGACTGTTTCCAGATCTTAGCTATTGTAAATTGTGCTGCTATGAACACAGGGGTGCATACATTCTTCCTGAGTGGTGTTTCGGTTTTCTTTGGATATATTCCTAGAAGTAGGATCACTGGGTCTAATGGCAGTTCCATATTTTTTAAAAATAATGACAGGGCAAGAGGGAGCAAACCATCTCTCGAAGGAAAATTGAAGGAGTGACTTCCTTGAATATGGGGTTATAAACAGTACGGGCAAGCCCCACACTTCCGGTGGGTATACCACTCTGTTAAAGTCTAAGGAATGCTCTCTCAGCGCAGTTACCAAGGAACACAGTGCTTGACTGGGAAGGAAAACCCCTCCATTCTAAAGTCTTGTTTGAGAACACACACAATTTAACTTCACTTTCTTCTTGATCCCTAGGCTAAAATAGCAAATAAATGAAGGGCTGAGTTAATTAAATGCATATTTTAAAGGCATTTATCTGCCATTGATTGGCTGAGGCCACTTACAGTAAAGTGTGGAGTAGTTAATATTAGTGCCGGCCATCTCCTAAAGGCGGTGACCTCGAGGTTATATAATTGTAGCAGTAATTTATTTAGCTTAAAATGAATGTTCTCAATTAGGTCGGGAGGCATTATAATAACACAAGTGGGATTTATATTTGCTTAGGTCTTGGCTGTGAGGGTTTAGTTATTGGATTTCTTTGCCTATATTTAGTCCTCCAATTCATGAGCCTTCCCAGTAAAGATCGGGAGGCTCGTTCATGTTGATTAATAGGGGCCCAGTCCTCCCATTGCCAATATTGGCCTGATCACGCCAGAGGCAGTGGAGGAGCAGACACATAGCACAGCTTCCAGCAGACAATGTTATTTGGGGGGTCTGCTTGTGGGAATTGCTTCTCCCCACGAATACAGATCCATCAGCATCTTAAATGTGCACATAAATTGGGGCATTTCAGGACTTACTGCAGGATTTATCTTGCTGGAATTCGTATTGTATACACACACTTCTCTTCCTCTAATCTGGTCCTGTGAGCAGAAAAACGATAATCCGTGATGCTGTACTCTCAGATGTGAACTTCTGATTTTATTTATTTACATAAGGGGACTGAAGTGTCTTTACCATTTCTTGGTCAGATGTGGTAAAGAAATTTTAAAAGTCAACATGCAAATAGCTGATTCTTTATCTACCATGTCCACTCAGACCTCTCTGAATTTTTCAATCTCTGCATGCATGCCAAGTATGCAAATAGTAATTCTTTACGAACAAACAGAATCATTATTATCATCGTTTTTATTTATTTGCAAGCTGTCAAGAGATGAGAGGTTGGTCAGTCTCAGGGTCCAGCAGGAACCAGTCTGAAAGCACAGGACTCAGCCAGTAGATGTCCCTGTTAGACTCACAATAGTGGAGTATTCATGCCCCCTTGGGAGGGTGCCAGTTCTCTCAGGATGAGTGTAGCCTGCTTGCAAATGTGTATTTCTGTCCAAAATTTTTCAAAGTCTAAAAGGAAATCTGGCACCAGTTGTACTTATGTTCCAGTTTAGACTGTCAACTTCACAACATAGTGTATGTTTAGATCAACCAATGAGGGAGAAGGGCTCACTCGTTGTCCTGATGAAGAGGTTACTCTCCCCCATCCCGGCCCCCAGCATAAAACACAGCCCATGTGCAACCTTCCTTCTCCAGGGGAACTAAAACGAACACTCATCTCACTGTCTGCTCGAAGCCATCTGCTTTGCTGTTTGGGCTTTCACCAGCACAAACTTGGGGTCCTTGGAAATAATCGAAATGCTTTCTTCTATTCTTCCTTCCTTTCTTCCTTCCTTCCTTCCTTCCTTCCTTCCTTCCTTCCTTCCTTCCTTCCT
>NW_005360124.1:5434100-5461993 GCF_000412655.1 Myotis brandtii | reverse complement strand
CTTCCTTCCTTCTTTCTTTCTTTCTTTCTTTCTTTCTTTCTTTCTTTCTTTCTTTCTTTCTCTTTCCCCTTCCTTCCTTCCTCCCTCCCTTCCTTCCTCCCTCCCTCCCTTCCTTCCTTCCTTCCTTCCTTCCTTCCTTCCTTCCTTCCTTCCTTCCTTCATTTCTTCCTTCCCTTTCATTTTTGGTCTCTTATGCAACATATTCAAGTAAGTCATCAAACATATGAAACTGCTGGAGATGAAAAGTGTCACCAAAGCAAGAAGGAAGGTATATAGATGTATTTTCCAAGGAAAGAGTGCTCACTACCAACTCATTTTTTAAAATTTATTTTTAGAGAGAGCGGAAGGTAGAAGGAAAGAGAGAGAGAAACATTGATATGAGAGTGAAACACCCATCGACTGCCTCCTACATGTGCCCTACCAGGGATCGAGTTGGCAGCCAGGACATGTGCCCTGACTGGGAATTGAACTAGCAACCTTTTGGTATACTGAATAATGCCCAACCTGCCAGTTCCCAACTCATTTTTATTTGATGTACTTCAGTGGCTTTGCAACCTAGAGAAGCAGTTTCTTCAAGTATCTACCAGTACATCGGTGAAGGATATGAAGACTTTATTTAAAGGTTGAATAACTGAGTCTCAATTACTATGATGCTTCTAGTCTCAGGAAACCCTGTCCAGTGGAAAGAAAATTGGACTCCACTTTAGGAGACCCATGTTCTACTCCCAATTTCTCTTTCATTTTCTGTGTGACGTCTAGTAACTTAACTTTTCTGATCCTGCTTAATTCTCTGGGGCACCGGGATAATAACAAGAACAAAGGAAGATAAAGTTTTCAGAAATTGAAAATTTTTTACTTCTCAGGATTGTCCCAAGGCATAAGTAAGATAATGTGTATAATCCTCCTGATTATTACTCAATTACTGCTTATTTCCTTTCTCCTCCTTCTTTTTTCATTGATCTGATCAATAGGAAGGTGAAGAGTACTTTTAAAAATTGATTAGAAGATTAAGCCTCTTAAATGAAGCTTGGGGGTATTAAAGCATAGCAGAGGTATTATTTACTATGCTCCATAGCATCCTCTCTATTCCTTTGAACACACAACATGTGTTCAACACCAGAAGAGCAATGCAGATTATGTGTCAGACTACTCATAGACTCTTTGATTTGAAAGCTGTGGGTTAAACTATGTTTTCTTAGCTGCCAGGCCATGATAGAAGAAGTCATTTGTATAACAAATATAAAATACCAAACCCAAAGTATGGGTAACTTCTTTAAGACCCATGCCTTTGTCACTTGCTCATTTGTGTGTTTATTGAGAACCTCCTTTATATCTGGGCCTCTGACAGTGGGAAGATGACTCTCAGATCATGGCTTTTCCTGCTACAGAGATCACTCTACAGCTTAGGAAGAACATCTCCAGGTGAATATCTCTAACTCTAACTGATGTATGCTAGATAGAATGAAAGAACCAAAAGAACCCAAATAAGGAAATTCTGTATGCTCAGAATAGTGACAAGAGTGTGGGTCAGAAAAAGTCCCTGAAAGTAACTATTTAAGAGGTGGGACTCAATTGATAATTGACTACAGAGGTCCCTAACTTTCAATCCAGCATCTCTATTCTCTCGAAGGCCAAACCAGACTTCTCAGTCCATCCAATAGAGCCCGGAGGATGGGAGGGCCAGGTACACTTCTGACCCTGTCTGTTCACTGCCTCAGTCTCCTCTCTCCCCTTCTCAGAACACCACATTGCATAGTGACATCTAGATGTAGTAAGAGAAACTGACTTACCCACCAAGGACTATACATTGAGAGATAATTTTAAAATATTACAAAAGCATGTAAATTTAATGGAGGGTTCTTATGTGTGTGATTTCAAAACACTTTGAAAAATTACTCTTTTAGCACTACAGAGGGACCCAGCTCACGTTTGCATCTTGTTCATATTTCAGATAATCAACCTGTAGACAAGATATTAAGTCATTGTTTTAGGCTTTAGACCCTAGGGCCTAGAACAATAGATAGGAATAGGATCCTGTTATATAGAAACATATCTTTCTCTTCAGCAATGATAGGAATGCCATATAAAATGTATACCTCCCACAATTAGGGTAGCACTAAACATTTGAATCCATTTCATGCTAAAGATTTTTCCCAATATGCAATTTGTAATGCTTACAAACCAGGACAGATGAAAATACAGCCCAAAGATTGTAACTATAACTACACCTCTCAGTAATAACTTTTTAAAAGAGAAATATCTAGAAAAGAGAAACGTTGAGACAGGTAGAGCTCTGAAACATGTGTACTTTAAGTCTGTAATCACTTTGATCAGTGGTGTTTGTGAAGTGAAGGCTTTCCCCAGAAAGTCATGGAGGCTGGTCTTGTCCTGCAGTTGATTTCTTAAGAGCCTGGACTAAATATTAATTTTCATGACTTTATTGGTATGACAGGGCAGATGTGTTGGGGAAACTCAATATAACTGAACACCTGCTAAAGGATAGGTTTCGTGGCATCTCTCCTTTTGCTATCCTCTCTGTCCAAATCTGACCGTGTAACAGACTGCTAAGACCAAGGTTAACACTTTCTCCCATACCTCCTTGCCCTATTCTCTAATTTTCTCCCATAAGTGGTGTTTGGGAAAGGTAAGCGATTAAAACAACAACAACAACAAAACAAAAACGCTACTTTTAAATGTCTCCAGTCCTTGGATTTTAGCCAAATATATTTCTATATTGTGGTCAGTGAGCCTGAAATGGATAAATCTGCAGAGTTTGTGAATTGGCCTTTTAGAAAAACAATCTAGGATATTTGTGAAATGTTCCTTGTCTGGAACAGCAAGTACAAATATTTCTACATTTACGACCATTGCCCATTTGAGAACCTTTAACAGTCATGCCAGGAATGGGACTTGTGATGGTGCAGAACAAAAAAACAAACTGCTCAGAAATACATACCATTCATGTAAAGGGTGTCCGTAAGTGTATGGAAACATATGCGAATACATATAATGCCATCAATGACATCTCCAATTTGCAAAAAAGAAATAATATAAAATAATGTTAACATATCTTTGCTAATATCAGCAATCTAATAATATTAATACAAGCATGCCTCACAGATACTGTGGCTTTGGTTCTAACAACTGTAATAAAGTGAGTTGTAATCATTTTGCTGGTGGAGGGTCTTACCTTCAATTTGTGAAAAATGCAAAACCTGTGAAGTGTAATAAAGCGAAACACAATAAAATAAGGTAATGTCTTTTTTCACCTATGTTTTTAGACTTTATGGACACCCTGCACAACATTATCGCAAATTTATTTTTTAATGTGTGTATACTAGTATATGTGTGCATATTTAAAACACAAGAAAAATATACATTAAAATTTTAACAGTTTTTCTCTTTGAGGTAAGGTTATGCACCATTTTTATTCTTTTTCATTTCTCTGATATTTCCAATATTACTAATACTAACGTGTTACTTTTGCATTTGGAAAAAAAATAGAAATAAAAAGACAACAGGATAGACTATGTGTCAACACGTCCACTATGCAATATAAGGACTGGTAGATAAATTCTACCAAACACACGTTCAGCTCCCTGGAATAATAGTTGTGAGGCACATACTTTGAAAATAAATTACATGTTTCAAGAATCTAAGAAGGAAAGAAGTAAAGGAAAAAGAAGAGTAACAAGAAGTACCAGAGCCCTAACCGGTTTGGCTCAGTGGATAGAGCGTCAGCCTGTGGACTCAAGGGTCCCAGGTTCGATTCCAGTCAAAGGCATGTACCTTGGTTGCAGGCACATCCCCAGTAGGGAGTGTGCAGGAGGCAGCTGATCAATGTTTCTCTCTCATTGATGTTTGTTTCTGACTCTCTATCCCTCTCCCTTCCTCTCTGTAAAAAATCAAGAAAATATTTTTTTAAAAAAGAAGTACCAGAGTATGCAAACATCTTTCTCCTAATCCTATATAATAAAAGGGTAATATGCAAATTGACCCTAACAGCAGAAGGACCAGGAATGACCAGTCGCTATGACATGCACTCAATGAAGGAGCTGCCCCCTGGTGGTCAGTGCACTTCCACAGCGAGAGCGCCGCTCAGCCAGAAGCTGGCTCATGGCTGGCCAGCGCAGTGGCAGGAGCCTCTCCTGCCTCTGCAGCAGCGCTAAGGATGTCCAACTAACGGCTTAGGCTCCCGGGCTGCCAGAGGGATGTCTGACTGCCAGCTTAGGCCCAATCCCCTGGGAAGCAGGTCTAAGCCATCAGTCGGACATCCCCCAAGGGGTCCCAGACTGCAAGAGGACACAGGCCGGCTGAGGGGCACCCTCCCCCTGCCTTCAGTGCACAAATTTTCATGCACCAGGCCTCTAGTATATTCTATAATAATCCCATGTTATCATTTCTTCCCTCAGACAAAGATCCTAGGGAAAGGACAGAATGTGATAGAGTCCTTCCCTCATCTTTGATTTATTTCGTTTGTTTTTCTCCCCATATCACCAAAAGCATTCTGAAAACACAATTAACATTTCGTAATGTTTGTGAACTCACAAATCATGCAAAATATGCTCTTGAAAGGCTAGCAGGAGAAAGTAGCAAGTGCTTTCCTCATAAGGAAGAGCACATGTTCCCATACACCTGGAAGACAGAACATCATTTGCTTTTCTCTTATGGAATATTCCTAATGCATAGGTGTCCAAACACATTTGAGGCATATGTACCTGTGCTAGGTATTTTTAGGTATGGAAGTGGTTTTCATTCATGTGGTAACAGAAACAAATTATCAGTTAGATTTATGAGGATTAGCAGAATATCCCAGTGCTAGTCGACAACCAATTCTGAGAGAGCTTTTGTGTAACCCAAGTGTGTGAGTATGGAATTATTACTACAGCCTACTACAGCACAGGATTCTGAGTTCCCTGTGATAACATAGATTGAATTATGCAAACGAATAACTTTGGAAAGAGCTTTATTATGAAACTGAATGTGTCCAGTCATTGTTAACTGAGACCTCTTACAGATTGTTTTCTCTGCCACAGTTCCTTTGACCTTATAAAACTTCCCATATGTTTAACCTGCACATATGAAACTCACGAGATGAAAGCCCAATACTGCCAAGGTAGCAAGTGCTTTCCCCATAAAGAAAAGCATGTGTTTCCATACACCTTGAAGACAGAACATCATTTTGCTTTTCTCTTATGGAATATTTCTAATGCATAGGTGTCCAAACACATTTGAAGCACATTTTTTAATTTTTTTTTTCAGAGAGGAAGGGAGAAGGAGAGAGAGATAGAAACATCAATGATGAGAATCATCATTCAGCTGCCTCCTGTGTGCCCCACACTGGGAGGCAAGCCCGCAACCCAGCCGTGTGCCCTGACTGGGAATCAAACTGGTTTATAGGTTGACACTCAACCACTGAGCCACGCTGGCGGGGCTTGAGGCATTTGAAAGCTGTTTGAGGACAAAAATGAAAATATGTAGGGAATCGAATGATTCTGTTTTTTCGTAAAGGGCTGGCCATTCCATCTTAGACTGCTGACTTTACTACGTCTCAAAGGCATGCGGTTCTCTTGCTGTTGTAAGGAAAGTGTTTTAATTCTGTAGACACTGGCACTAGCAGATGCAGATCTAACCTCAAGCAAAAAATAATTATGACTTTGTAGAAAACACCCCATCTGAATTATAAGAGTTCCACAGAGCACTTTGGTTGGAATGACACTGTCACCAGCTATCTCAGTACATTTTTAATAAAAATTCTCCCACCTTGATCAATCCATGCTCTACAATTTAGAGCTGAGATTAATTCTCCAAGACACATTATGGTTCAGTATTAACACTTGAAATCATCTTATAACTGCTTGCTTTCATATTTGGCATGACTATTGTACCACCTCAGAAATGTCTTCTATTGACCTTTAGATTAAAGATATGTTGGATTATCATGATTGACACTTTTAAAATGACTCATTCTTGCCAAACACAGCATAACAACTTTTTAACATTTTCTTCTCTTTACAACTGCCTCTACTTTCATTATATGAAACATGGCTGTATTCTACACCACCTCTCGTTGCATAACATGCTTTTTTTTTTCATAGTTCAAGAAGATTTACATTTGGAGCTAAATGTTTCAGTGATTGCTCTGTTGGGTTTCATTATACCAGTGTAGTTAATCAAAGCAAGTCTGGCCTTGCTACCATGATTCATTGTATGGTTTTTGAACTTAATCATTTACACAGAATGAATATACACATTATCGCCAGGGCTAAATTTCTTTAACAGCCTGCATGACGTGGTACTGTAAATGCCTTTGTCAACTGCTTATTCCTGGGAACTGCAGAGTTGCTAGGGTTTTTGTTAAGACATTTCATTGATGGGCTTTCGATTAGAAAAAGGCAAATAGGAAGCCCCTAGGTGGAGCCGCAGAGAGCAGAGGAAATGCTGGTGGATCACTTATCTCCAAGTTGGGCTAACTGGGAATCCTTTCATTTGTACATAATGTTTCCTTTCATGTGTGTGTGGTCTTCACAGTCATAATTAACAAGTAACCTTTCTTCACTCTCATTCCTAATCCCATCATAAATTATTGGCTGCCGCCGTCTGGGTAGGGTTTGGCAGATCTGGGATTTTAAGTACAGCCTGAGGGAATTACAGGGTTGTTGTTTTTAAAGTGAAGAAGCTAATTGTGTAAGTATTAACATATGGGAACTAGGTCTAACACCAGTAGTTTCTGTGTCTAACAAGTCAAGCCCAGTGATGCTTCCATGAACACCCTATTCCTCAACAAAGAAAGCAGATTCACACTTAACCAGGAATGGTGGAGAGTGGAAGCCTGCTCCAGGCTCGTGGTAGTCGACTCCCAATTTTTCAGGAATTTTATACGCTGGTTGTTAGGCATAGATATTATTAAAAATCAAAGTATATAAACGTTTTATTACATTACATTTTTAAACAGTAAATACTCATAGCTCATAACTTTCTAAATAGTTTACTACATTTCACTGCAAAACTAAATATTTTGCTACTAATGCTTGAATAGTGATTTGGCTGTAGGATTCCATTGCAGGTGTTTTCTGACTTCGTTGTACTATTGTCTATGCTCTTGAGGTTATTTGTGTCCAGTGTATGTGTATTGTGGAAAATACTAAATACAGTAGTGCCCCCTTACCGGGGTTTTACTTACGAAGGTTTCATACTAGATTGCGTGCCATTCTGAGTATTGTGATGAAATCCCGTGCAGTCCTGCTCCATCCCGCCCAGGACATGAATCATCCCTTTTCTTCAGTGTATCCACACTGTATACACTACCCACCCTTCAGTCACTTAGTAGCCGTCTTGTTTATCAGATCAGTTATCAGAGAAAGAGACAGACAGACCACATTCACATAACTTTCATTACAGTATATTGTTATAATTGTTCTACAGTGGGGCCTTGACTTACGAGTTTAATTTGTTCCGTGACGGAGCTCGTAACTCAAATTACTCGTATGTCAAATCAAAAAGTGAACGAGTGAGACACGTGATGCTGGGCTGATGTTGTGGCGTTCACTGTGACGTTTGCTGCGCCAACTAGCAGTGGGGTATCTGAAGCTGGCTCGTAACCCGAATTTTAGCTTGCAACTCAAAGCAAAAAATCGGTCGAGAGACGGCTCGGATCTCGAAAAACTCGTTAGTCGGGACACTCTTAAGTCAAGGCCCCACTGTATTTTATTGTTATTGTTGTTGTTGATCTTTTATGGTACTTAATTTATAAATTAAACTTTATCATTGGTATGTATATACAGGAAAAACATGATACAGGTAGGGTTCAGTGCCCCCAGGGTTGCAGGGGCCCTCTGGGGGACAATGGTGTCTTCCCAACTCCACATTCAATGACATCATGGCCTGAAGTCAGCCATAATGAGAGGATTTACTTCATAGAAATTGCAAATACTGCAAACCAGGGCTTGATTTATGTTTTGGGCTCCTCCTTGTATATGAAGGAACTACTATTTTATTTTACCTACCAGAAAACTAAGTCTTAGAAAAGTTTAGCATGTGATTTGTCTGTAGAATTCCACTGTAGGTGTTTTCTGATTTCCAAATCCATTCTCCTAAGTTCTGTGTTCTATAGCTTTCTTTCAATGTGCCTTTTACCTGCCCCTGATCCTGTAATCTCATAAAGACTGCTGGTGCCTTGCTGGTATATTCATTGTGTTTCTTGAGTAAGGTACAACTTAAGAACATTTAAGTTAAGTTGCCTTTTTTTTCCCCTGAGAGCCAGTTGTTATGCATTTACCAACACATCACCATACAGAATTGGAGATTCAATTTAAACAAATCTAACCCCCAGAAATAACCGAACTCAGCTGCAACAACCCCATCATTTGACTTTAATATGTTCCTTGCATATCTTCCTCACCATCTCCTAACCCCAGAAAACACTGAGACGTACTCCTAGAAGTAACTATTTACTTTCTGTTTATGAAAAAAGTCCCAATTTCTAGAATTTACAAACTGTCAAACCTCTTACTGCTCTTATTCACCATTCTTCAAGACTCACCATCACTACCACCAACTGTGTTTTCCATCATTAGCCAAAATGCTCCCATTTGATTCAATGTGCAAGCAACATAAAGCCAACCGAATTAAAAATGAGAAAAGGAGGCAGTTACACAGATGTGCAAAGAAGCACGAGCCCAAGCCTCAGCCCTCATGGGCTTTGAGAGAATCCGGTATTGGACTACCTGAGTCTGTCCTCTCTCTATGCCATTCTGATTTGCTCCCCAGGGGGAACACAACCTCTCAATTGGGAACTAACTCAGGGTAACTGAGTTCTACTCAATACTACCTTGCTGATGTAGAAGGAATCGAGTGAAGTGGTAGCTGAGAGACCGACTATAAGTCTGGTGAAATTATAAGGGGCTCACCCACTTCAGTTTCTCCTTTTCTTAGCATTATTTGTGAGTACACTCACAAAAGAAGTACTAAGTCATTCTGCGGGTGTATGTATGCTCAAACATCTTACCAGCTGTGTCTGCTATTTAAATTTTGTGTGCGAGTGAGAATGGAATGTGCACGTGCTCTGTGGGTGCAGCTCCACTGATGGTATATTTTATCCCACCCACGCCCTCCAAAGCTCTTTAAATGGTGACCCCAAAACCTGACTTCCTGACACATTTCGGTCTTTCTGTTCATTATTGGTACCGTGTGCAGCAAGAATTACCTTCAGCTTTACCACTGATCCTGGAAGTCATGGCTTTCTCACAACTTTATCTACTATGGCATAAAGAGTAGTTCTCCAAAATTATTAGTCACAGCAAATACTTTCCTCATGCGTACCGTCATCAACATCTTGGCCTGTTTGGTAACGTGTGATAGAAAGAAGCTGACAAGTTTCTGCCTCACTCCTGACTCAGAGGCCCACAGAGAGCCCATAAATGAAATTGTTTGGTGTGTTGCAATTAGATACAAATCACACCCTAACTTTCCAAAAAGCTTTGTTATCAAGTAGAAAAGAAAGGAAAAATGATGGCAAACCTCTTGAGTTAAAAAAGCATCTATACGAAAGTGATATCAAGGAAAAAAGGTAAAAGAACTCATTTAGTTCAAGTAAAACATAAAAATTAAAGAACCAAAGACTGCTTATCACAAAATTGTTGTCAGTTGTTGGGATTCTTTTTATTCTCTCATTACAAATGCATGGTAGCAGTTGTTTTCCCTATACATATATACATTTTCCTCCTCAGCTGGACTAGGGATAAATTATTTTTCAAAGGGTAGCTGCTCAAAAACACAAGTCCACTGGCTGACTTCAAAAGCTGTGGGATTCTACAAATTTATCCATTAAACAGATGCTTCCACCTATAAGTTACTCCTGGTAACACTACAATGCAAAGTTAGACCTCACATAGGCTTGGTAATGACACTCTCACATACTGTTTAAATCCAATATGTCAAAATTCCAATCAGGTAACAGGATGCTGGGAACATAGGTGTTGGGGGGCCCAAAATTTTGACCTTCCAAGCTATGCTATTCCGTGCTGTTTTATTAAGGAAAACTTCTAGCTAATTTACCTTAGAATTGAACTGGAAGAAAAACAAGCAGTGAATACATGCAGTAAAACTTTAGAGGCAAAAAATTAACAATGTGCTTTGGTGTAACTCGGTCGAAGGAGCAATTTCTGTTCTGAAGTTTGGCTTTAGATTGCTAGTATGTTCTGTGACTTTGGCCAAGTCTCTTTAACTCACCCACTGTCATACCTTTTGTGAAAAGGGCAAAATAATACTGTCTTAGTCTGTTTGTGCTACCATAAGAAAATACCATATGTAATTTATGTGTTAATGTAAAATACCAAAGTGACATAAACAACGGAAACTTATTTCTTATGGTTCTGGAAGCTGAAAGTCCAAGATTAGGTGCTGGGAGGACCTGCTTTCTGATTCATAGTGGCCATCTTTTTGCTATGTCCTCACAGGGTGCAAGAGTAAGGGGTTTCTGGGGTCTCTTTTCTAAGGGCACTAATCCCATTCATGAAGGCTCCACCCTCATAACCTAATCACTTCCTAAAGGCCTCATTTCCCAACACCATCACATTGGGGATTAGGTTTCAACAAACAAATTTGGAGGAAGGGGGTTGGCTTGGGGGGTAGGGCGGTGGCTGGGAAAGGCACAAACATTCAGTCTATAGCAAATGCATCACTGGAAAGTTTCCCTAGGGTTTCAGAAGATGAGAATTCTGGCCTTGATAGCTGCAAGTGCTGGAGGGCTTGGTCTAGGAGCTGCTACGCATTTCTGGCACAATGGTAGGGAGATAAAGAGTCAGGCTGCAGGAGAGAGGCACAGCTGCAGCGAGACACTTTCACAGCACATAGCAGGGTTCTGGCCTCCTGAGTCTCTGACACTCAGATTCACTGAATGCAGAGAGGAGGAGGACTATATGTATGTACATATTGATCTGCATGCTGTGGTTTCAAATGTGATTCATTATGTACTATTTCCTCTACCCTAATCCATCTGCTAGGGTTTTCTTCTGCTGTGCAGAAGGAATTTGAAAAAGAAATGCGACTTTAACTGAGAAGAGAGTAACAGCATGACATAGTTAGAACCACCTGCACTAAGAAAGATTCAAGATGGTATTTGTCAAATATTGGAAGATGTGTGTCTGCTAGCTGAGGGATAACGGGATGTTTTCAGAGACTGTTTTAAAGTTCTGTGGCCAAGAGGAAAAAAAAAAAAAGCTGCATTTGCTTCTCATAATAGTGGTTATCATTTCTCTTGTGAAATGTTTATCTACTGGTGATCTCACTATGGCTTCCTCTGGATTGTCTTCTTGTTTTATTTTCTCTCACTAGCAAAAGCAAACATCTTGCTTCCTGTCTCTTTCTATTATAAGTACCAAGCATGTGCAAAGTTAAAACAAAGGGTGCACATTTCCAAGGGACTAGATAAGTATAGTCAAGTGGATCCTGATGGGAATGCCATGGTGTGGGCATTTGGTAACAAAGGCTTGTTGATTCTGTAAGAAGTGGAGGAGAGATGGATAAAGGAAAGGGGCTGGGAGAAAAGAGAGAATAAAATAGTCCTTAGGTGGGAGTGACTATCAGCTCAACTTAGAGCTGGTCCACTGTGCTCTATGTGCACGTCATACTAAATTTCACGTGTTGAAATCTGCTGATCTTCAATCAGGGATAAGCAAAATTATATATCACACCGATATGGGCATTTAAGTTTTAGTCTACTGATGTGTTTATTATTCACACATATGGAAAGATGTTAACTTCACAAAATTGTACTTTTGAGCTTGACTAGGGTATTTATTATACCTGTATATTTTCCTTTATTCTTGAGTCTAAAAGAAAGTTTTTATCATAATAGTATTATAACCATGTTGCAAAAAATTTATAAAGGAGTGAAAATGAGAACCAGAAAATATCCAAAACGTACCCCATGACCATCTTAAGAATGTTGATGTATGGCCTTTTGCCTTTTTCATTCTTTTCTGTTTACCTTGCATTTTTACATTATGTTATAATCATTCGCATATATGTCATATATTTATATATATATATATAACTTTTATATATACATATACAAATTTTCTTTCCTGTCTTATCTCCATCAAATTATATTTTCATCATTCTCATGTTAGTATTTGCTTTATAAATAAAATTTAATGACTGCATATTTTTTCTTAGTGGATTATAATTTATTAAATCTAGCATTAGTCCATAGAAATATATGTTATTTCAATAACTGAGGGTCCAAAAATAAACAGATTGGAATACACCTAGTTGTGAAATTTAAAGATGTTCTTTTGTAACACCCTCCTATGCTGTTTTCACTCCCAGAGAGGACCTCACCGTGCTCATTTCTCAAACTTAATTAAACATGGAACCAGTTCACTATGGAGCATTGTACAACACTGGTGTTCCTCAGGGCACACTTTAGAATACAATGGTTAACCATTTCCTAGGTTGTAAGAAATTTTTCACTTAAATAAATAAGACTTTAACATCATGTGCAAATAGATTTTTCTACATTTAGAATTATTTTCTGAGCCTAATTTCCAGCAGAAGTTAAAACAAAATAAAACAAGTGGAAAATTTTGTATATTTTTGCTACTTATAGCCAAATTTGCTTTCCAATTGCTTCACCAGTGTGTTAAATATCCTTTTGGCAAATATAACATCATTGCAGAGTCATTTATGACACGATGGACAATCACTGCTGCTCTTGGATTTGAGTATGACTGAAAAAAATCAACAAGTATACAATCAGCAATATATTTCTACACCGCTTTAGGTGAACATACAGTCAGTATCCTGATGTATGTGCCCTGGGAGACTTCTCGATTTTATGAGCTGCAAAGTAAGCTACCTGCTACTGATATCATACACTCAGATTGAAGGCTACGATTATTTTCTGCTGTTCATAATGAGACTGAAGATAATGGTGTTGTATTGTTGAGATACCAAGAAGGTTTCTGACACATGGTGTTCATTGGTAAATATTTGCTGAGTGAAAGAATGATTAAATGTATGAATGCATACCAACAAAATGTTTCTTTTTAACCAGCCATCTTGGAGTAGCCCTTATTTCACTCATTATCCCCTCACCCTGGGCTTCACCATTGAGCACTTAGCCAATGCTCAAACCATGGATGCCATAGGACTTAGATATGGCTGACAGGAGTGGTCGAGGTACTCAAAATGCTCATCAAAAGGGTGATATAAACAGCAGAACTTGGAAGCTCTTCAGCAAATTTTAGACCTCTCTGAGTTTATTTCTTCATATACAAAATAAAATTAATAACTCCCTTTTCTGGGTATCAGGAAGCTCAGATAAATACAAAGGCATTTTGAAAAGTTAATACCGCATTGAAAATATGAGGTATAATTATTATTTTTACCAACTTTGTATTACCCATTCCAAATAGTGAGTAAGTCTGTAAAATGGAGCTTGTAGATTAAAGAGAAAAGTTAATGGAAGCCCTAGGCGTTCATTTTCCTTCAGGTGGCAAGCCCAAAGACAACACCAATGTTTTCCCTAAAAAGAACAAAAGTCTTTCCTCTCGCTGGGGTTTCCAAATTCTTCAGAAATTGCCAGGAGTAGCAAACCTCAGAGTAATTTTCTGACTTAAAACAGTACATTGTTGGCAAACTGGAATTATATGGTATCTTTTTCCTGATATCACTTTTTACTGGGTTTTAGTCAGATCTGATCTTGTGAAATGCTTTGAAACTTGATTAAAAGGCAGCATGAATAAAGGTGAAGGAGAAATAACAGCAGTGTTGCAGACCTAAATAATAAATTAACACAAATACAGTGGTAATTATATGTAATTAGACACTTGACATTCATGAGGGATACTGACTGAGATCTTTGGAATCCCCAAATTTGTGAATTCAGAAATTATTAGTACAGACATTCCTGTTGAGAGTCATACATTTCTTGGACATATCTTTATAGCAAATTAAACATTATTTAAAACTTTGAAGTTTAGATCTTACCCAGTAATTTTGACAGTGACTGGGACATTTTTCTGAACAGTTTCATGAATCTAATTTCCTGATTTCCATATAGAGTTTATGATGGTCTTACTTATTTTATTTTCTTAAGTCACTGCCAAATAGATATTGCACTTAATTATTTTCCTAAAATTCTTAGTTGTTGTTCAATAATCCATTATTTCTTCCTCCCTCCCTCTTCCTTCCTTCCTTCCTTCCTCTTTCTTCCTTTCTTTCTTTCTTTCTTTCTTTCTTTCTTTCTTTCTTTCTTTCTTTCTTTCTTTCTTTCTTTCTTTCTTTCATGCTCCTAAAACATCTTACAATGTACAATGTACAGCAATTTTCAAATGGTGTGCTGCAAGAATTTTTAAGACATGCAATACCTGACTCTTTAGTCAGGACACTGACCTCTTTTCCCTTAGATTGCCAAATAAAAAAAATGATAGCAGCCAACATGACAGTGTTGTGAATGTATCCAGTGTGAATGAATCAAAATTATAACCACTTTTTTGTGTTAGATAGGCAAAACATATAACATATTTTTTTGGTGTGCTGCAGAATTTTAGTAGTTTATGTGTGGCATGAGATGAAAAAAACGTTGAAAATTGCTGCCTTACAACAAAGAATTACGTGGCCCAACGTGTCAATCATGTCAAGTATGAGTAAACCTGATCTAGAATGAATTAGAGTAATGTTAAACTTAGGAATGGTTGAAGATTCTTAAATCAGTCCCTTGCCCTTCCTTTTTCTTTTTGTGATTTCCCTGCTTACAGAGAACACACATTGCCATCAGCTTGCACTATTCCATGGGGTAAGTTTAGTGGGGCTTCTACCACCCACAGGGCAGACCTGCAGTTTGGGGGTATTCATTCAATTCAGGGGACTGATAGCAAACCCACATATCTGCATTCCCTAAACTTTATTAGTTTATAAAAGGGGACATTTTAATCTCCTTTTGCTTTGAATCCTGCGTGTCTCTCTCTGTTTATTCTAAACTTGGGAAGGAAAGGTTACTATTTGTGGGGCTCCCTCAAGCTCCAACATTATATATAATGAAGAAAGCATGAGACATAGATGCTTAGTAGCCACCTGGGTTTACTGACTAGCTACTCCTCTTCCATCCTCATACCAGCTCTACTAACAAACAATTGAAATGGTGATGGGTACAGCAATGGATGCTAAAGGCCTGGCAATTGGAAAAATTAAGGTCTTGTAAAGGTAGGAAAATTAAAGATGGAAGAATGACTATAAATGGAAATAACATATATTGACATGGTACCCATTTGGAATATGCCCACAAAATATATCTGTCCCCCCAACTTGGACACTAGAGTGGACATGAGTTATTTTTGTCTATTCAGAAAACATCCTTTCAAAACAGGACCTACATTTTCCTTGGGAAACCACATTTCTTACTCTCTTAGTCCATGTGAGCCAATACCCAATATCTGGCTCCAGGGGTAGGCATGAAACGCAGACCTGGCCCAGGACAGCCTTGATTTCCCTGGGCCTCAGTATATGGAGCAGCAATGGGCACATGCCCCAATCAGAGACAAATGAATGCCAGGATTTTGCTGAAACAAACAGAAGAGAGACACTTTATTTCTATGGACTTGGTGCTATGAGCATGTTAGCCTGAGCTTCCATAAACAGGATGCATGAAATAGAAACCAACATACAAAATAAAATAAACTGAGAGATGGAAAGCATCCAGGACCTCATGGAATCATTTGATCACTGAGAATTAGTCGTGCCTAAATCTTGGATTCCTCAGTTACATTAGCTACTAAATTCTACCACATCACCCTTTAAGAAAAACAAAAAAAACTTTATGATAGATAGAGTCTTTAGTAAGACTTTACCAAATTATATAACAACACAACTAATATTAATAGCACCTATCATATTATGTGATCAGTGCTTTACTGCTCTTCACATACTATATAAAGTGCTCTCTGTATTATCTCATTTAATGCTCCCACCAACCCTGTAATGTAGCTTTTATTTTTCTGCTTCGTAGAGGGAGAATCAGAGAGAGAGGTTAGTAAGCTAACAGCAAGTGGCGATATTGAGAACCAGATCAGACTCCAGACCCTGTGGCTCAAACCACCAGTTCTCTCTTACTTGTCAAGAGTACTTGCTAATGGGTACCCTTAACCAAGACTCAAAGCGGTCAAGGGTGGGAATCAGTGATAGTCCCTCCTATTCATTTTTCCCAGGAAATCCATTCACAGATTGACTCCTTTATGACATCTACAGAGGACAATTTTAAAATAAAAGATTTACAGGTAAAAAAGATATATAGTAGGAGATGTGATGCCCCTGGGAAGACACAGTATTGGTCTGTAACCTTGGTCAACCTCTTACCTTTCTCAGTCTCAGTTTCTCTATGTAAATAGGAGACCATTATAGCTCGTCATGACAATGGTGACCAGTGACTGAGGGCCTACTATGTGGTAGGCATTCTACTTGCCTTTTATACTCATTGGCTCTAAGCAATCTCCCAGGCCTTTTTAGGTATAACCCTTTTTAGTCATAACCCTTCCATGTTGATAGGCTCTCTATAAATTAAGATGTTTATGAAAGGGACAAACGAGAACACAAAAATGCAACTGCTTGAAAGAATTGGATTAGAAATTCCAATATAGCCAAATTTGCTTTCCAATTGCTTCACCAGTGTGTTAAATATCCTTTTGGCAAATATAACATCATTGCAGAGTCATTTATGACACGATGGACAATCACTGCTGCTCTTGGATTTGAGTATGACTGAAAAAAATCAACAAGTATACAATCAGCAATATATTTCTACACCGCTTTAGGTGAACATACAGTCAGTATCCTGATGTATGTGCCCTGGGAGACTTCTCGATTTTATGAGCTGCAAAGTAAGCTACCTGCTACTGATATCATACACTCAGATTGAAGGCTACGATTATTTTCTGCTGTTCATAATGAGACTGAAGATGATGGTGTTGTATTGTTGAGATACCAAGAAGGTTTCTGACACATGGTGTTCATTGGTAAATATTTGCTGAGTGAAAGAATGATTAAATGTATGAATGCATACCAACAAAATGTTTCTTTTTAACCAGCCATCTTGGAGTAGCCCTTATTTCACTCATTATCCCCTCACCCTGGGCTTCACCATTGAGCACTTAGCCAATGCTCAAACCATGGATGCCATAGGACTTAGATATGGCTGACAGGAGTGGTCGAGGTACTCAAAATGCTCATCAAAAGGGTGATATAAACAGCAGAACTTGGAAGCTCTTCAGCAAATTTTAGACCTCTCTGAGTTTATTTCTTCATATACAAAATAAAATTAATAACTCCCTTTTCTGGGTATCAGGAAGCTCAGATAAATACAAAGGCATTTTGAAAAGTTAATACCGCATTGAAAATATGAGGTATAATTATTATTTTTACCAACTCTGTATTACCCATTCCAAATAGTGAGTAAGTCTGTAAAATGGAGCTTGTAGATTAAAGAGAAAAGTTAATGGAAGCCCTAGGCGTTCATTTTCCTTCAGGTGGCAAGCCCAAAGACAACACCAATGTTTTCCCTAAAAAGAACAAAAGTCTTTCCTCTCGCTGGGGTTTCCAAATTCTTCAGAAATTGCCAGGAGTAGCAAACCTCAGAGTAATTTTCTGACTTAAAACAGTACATTGTTGGCAAACTGGAATTATATGGTATCTTTTTCCTGATATCACTTTTTATTGGGTTTTAGTCAGATCTGATCTTGTGAAATGCTTTGAAACTTGATTAAAAGGCAACATGAATAAAGGTGAAGGAGAAATAACAGCAGTATTGCAGACCTAAATAATAAATTAACACAAATACAGTGGTGGTAATTATATGTAATTAGAGTAGACACTTGACATTCGTGAGGGATACTGACTGAGATCTTTGGAATTCCCAAATTTGTGAATTCAGAAACCGAGTGCACAAATTTTTGTGTACTGGGCCTCTAGTTATATATAATGAAGAAAGCATGAGACATGGATGCTTAGTGGCCACCTGGGTTTACTGACTAGCTATTCCTCTTCCATCCTACCAGCTCTTCTACTAACAAACAATTGAAATGGTGATGGGTACAGCAATGGATGCTAAAGGCCTGGCAATTGGAAAAATTAAGGTCTTGTAAAGGTAGGAAAATTAAAGATGGAAGAATGACTATAAATGGAAATAACATATATTGACATGGTACCCATTTGGAATATGCCCACAAAATATATCTGTCCCCCCAACTTGGACACTAGAGTGGACATGAGTTATTTTTGTCTATTCAGAAAACATCCTTTCAAAACAGGACCTACATTTTCCTTGGGAAACCACATTTCTTACTCTCTTAGTCCATGTGAGCCAATACCCAATATCTGGCTCCAGGGGTAGGCATGAAACGCAGACCTGGCCCAGGACAGCCTTGATTTCCCTGGGCCTCAGTATATGGAGCAGCAATGGGCACATGCCCCAATCAGAGACAAATGAATGCCAGGATTTTGCTGAAACAAACAGAAGAGAGACACTTTATTTCTGTGGACTTGGTGCTATGAGCATGTTAGCCTGAGCTTCCATAAACAGGATGCATGAAATAGAAACCAACATACAAAATAAAATAAACTGAGAGATGGAAAGCATCCAGGACCTCATGGAATCATTTGATCACTGAGAATTAGTCGTGCCTAAATCTTGGATTCCTCAGTTACATTAGCTACTAAATTCTACCACATCACCCTTTAAGAAAAACAAAAAAAACTTTATGATAGATAGAGTCTTTAGTAAGACTTTACCAAATTATATAACAACACAACTAATATTAATAGCACCTATCATACTATGTGATCAGTGCTTTACTGCTCTTCACATACTATATAAAGTGCTCTCTGTATTATCTCATTTAATGCTCCCACCAACCCTGTAATGTAGCTTTTATTTTTCTGCTTCGTAGAGGGAGAATCAGAGAGAGAGGTTAGTAAGCTAACAGCAAGTGGCGGTATTGAGAACCAGATCAGACTCCAGACCCTGTGGCTCAAACCACCAGTTCTCTCTTACTTGTCAAGAGTACTTGCTAATGGGTACCCTTAACCAAGACTCAAAGCGGTCAAGGGTGGGAATCAGTGATAGTCCCTCCTATTCGTTTTTCCCAGGAAATCCATTCACAGATTGACTCCTTTATGACATCTACAGAGGACAATTTTAAAATAAAAGATTTACAGGTAAAAAAGATATATAGTAGGAGATGTGATGCCCCTGGGAAGACACAGTATTGGTCTGTAACCTTGGTCAACCTCTTACCTTTCTCAGTCTCAGTTTCTCTATGTAAATAGGAGACCATTATAGCTCGTCATGACAATGGTGACCAGTGACTGAGGGCCTACTATGTGGTAGGCATTCTACTTGCCTTTTATACTCATTGGCTCTAAGCAATCTCCCAGGCCTTTTTAGGTATAACCCTTTTTAGTCATAACCCTTCCATGTTGATAGGCTCTCTATAAATTAAGATGTTTATGAAAGGGACAAACGAGAACACAAAAATGCAACTGCTTGAAAGAATTGGATTAGAAATTCCAAATCATACAGTTCCCCCAAAGTTCCTTTTGACTTTTTCTTCTTCACAGGGCAGCATTGTCTGTCCTTGGCAAGTGTACACACTGCAGCCATTATCCCTGTCCCGGGGCAGCCACCAGTGGATTTGGTGTGACTAAGAAATAAAGTGCTGAGAGCTGAGCTCTTGGTGGCCTGCTTAACCTTTGGCTGAGTCCCATTGCCCTGCCGACACCCCAATGGACACAGAAGAAGCCAGAGCGTTTTGTTAATATGCAGGAGTTTCCTCCGAGGGCCATGAAAGGCCTCTATGACTCAGAGAAAATTAGGTTCCTTCGCAGTAAACTACCCTGTGGGGAAAAGGAAGAGAAATTCCAGAGGAGGAAAGGAATATAAAGAAAGAATATGTTTCAACTACTCCCCTCGAGTATTCTTTTTAAAAAGGAGCACAGTAAATGACAATTGCTCATTTGGGGTAAGCGCCGCCGGCCTCAGAGTCATCTTCAAACTGGTTTCCTCGGTCTGTATTTATTTTTCTTTAAATATCCTGGGACGCGCACATCATTATCTTCCCTGGACATCTTTAGTAAACAGGGAGCGCAGGCATGTTTGCATTGTTCTGGCTTGTTGCAGTTGTTGACCTGATTGGATCACGCACCGCTTTGATCACTTAAAAAATGAAAGCAGCTTTTACTGCAAATTGCGCTGGAATGATTTGAAAACTAAACAAACCCAAAGGACATGTTCTATTTATTCTTTATTACTTACACATTTAAAAGAACACACAGACCACCCTTCTCTCACTCCCCCAAATATGAATATGTTTAGAACATCCTTCTGAACCACCTCCTCTTTGAACATTCCAGGCAAAATCCTCCGGAGGGTGCCTCTGATAATGGGCCCACAGGCTGACAATTTCAGTTTGGAAAAGCACTTTGTGTTGTTGTTTTTTCACCAGACCCTCACCGCAGCCCTGTTTTATAGGCACGGGAGTTTTTGTCTTGTCCCCAGAACTTACTGGCCAAACAAACTTTGATTCAATAGCTAAAGTCTCTGAGCCTCACTGGGGTAGTAGCTCAAAGTCTATTAAAAGGATTGAATTTTTAAAGTACAGGGTAGGCATCTTTCAAGCAATGATGGATACTATTTTGGCAGGGGGAGGGGGCAGCAAAGAAGGAGTAATTGTTATTTTCAATTTATAAATGAAGAAATCAGATCCCAAAGAAAGTAAATGACCTAAGTACTCACAGCTCATGAGTGGTGGAATTTAGAAACAAAGCCTATTCTTTCACCTTAAAATTCACTTCTTCCTACAATAGAGACAAAGTGAAAAGTCTGTGTTTGCTATACATATATTTTAAGATGAATCCGTCCTTGTCACCCTTCTTAGGTTGTCAACTCAGAGTCCCTAGTATAATAGACATTCTACCCTGACCAGTGTGGCTCAGTGGTTGAGTGTCAACCTATGAACTAGAAGGTCATGGTTCCATTACCGGTCTGGCACATGCCTGGGTTTCAGGCTTGATCCCCAGTAGGGGGCATGCAGGAGACAACCAATCAATGAATCTCTCTCATCATTGATGTTTCTATCGCTCTCTCCCTCTCTGAAATCAATAATATATTATTGCTAAAGCAATAAAAATATATATTTTTAAAAGACATTCTGAAGCTGCCATTTTCTCTATCCTGTTTTTTAATTAAAATGCTTCATAATTAAAAGATGATGTTCAGAAAATGAATTGAGAGACAGTGATTCTAAAACCACTATTTGCATAATGATATATGTGTTGCTGTAGTTGCCTTTTCTTGTCTTTTTGATCAAGACAGCCTTATCTTTTCAATACTATAGTCATGAGGTTATTAAAAGGGACCAAACACCCTACCAGCCTTGTACCTTTGATTTTCTGCCATTCTCTCCAAGTTAATGAGTAAAAGGGTCAGGGGAATTTATTTCTGTGCTTTAGGAAATCTACAAACAATATTAAAAGAGAAGTTGGTGGCAGATTAAAAAACTTTTAATAACCTTGTGCAAACCTTCCAGACACTCATTACTCAGCTTTGGTTAGCACATATAGGTGATTGAAATATGCAATTTTAAAGTATGCCGTGGGAGCTAAGAGAGAGCCAGTGGCTGAGAGAAAAGTAGTTTGGGCAAGAAAAAGGAGGTTTCAGGGCCAGGGAGTTCAGTAAAAGAGTTAGCTCTTCTATTTTATGGTATTTTTAGCTAGAATGCCACCTAAGAGGGAATGTTGGAAGCCTGGGAAAGTCTTGCACACACACCATTTTGAAACCCACTAAGGACCACTGATTGATTAACATGAGACAGGTATACTTTGGTTGAAGGAGCACACTATATTCTCTCTCCTATCTTCCTTTTTCTCTTTTTCTTAAGATGCTATTTTCTCCAGGCAAGCAGGTTAGCTTCCTAACTGCTTTATTAGTTTGGGTCTAAGAAATGGAAATTTTGACATATTTCCCTATTCATCTTTGAACAGGCATTTATCTTCCTAATGCTATTTCTCAAAGCCAACTGCAAGTATATATATATATGGCTTGAGATTATCAACTGGATTCTAACTTCTAGCCTTAGTTCTTTCCAGTTCTAGGAACTTGTGCTAGCCACATAATGGTTTACCATAGAACACGTTAGTATTTTACCCATGATTGATAGATGAGAATCTGAGGCTTAGAAAAATTAAGTCACAGAGCTACTGAGTAAAATATTGAACATGAGACTTAGATCAATCTAGCTCCAAAATCCTTGACACTGGACTACATTCTGGCATCAGTTTTTGCTCCATAAAATAGTACTAATAACCTCTGCTTTACCTTCTCAAAGAAGTTTTTGTAAGAATCAGTGAACTAATATTTGTGAAAGTGTTTGGTAAACTCTAGATAATAATAAATGAATGTGAAATTTTTAGAGAGAAGAGAGGAAGGGTAACTCCAAGTAAGGAAACCACATGGTCAAGGGCATGGGAAGAGAGACGACATACCTACAATACAGTCAAGATCACATTGACTTGAGTGGGGATCCATGTGGTAGAACAGGGGTCTGCAAATTTTTTTGTAAAGAGCCAGCGAGTAAATATTTTAAGCATTGTGGCCCATCTGTTCTGTCTCAAATACTCAACTCTGCATGAAAGCAGCCATGGACCACATGTAAATAAATGAAAGTGTCTCAATTCACATAAAATGTTGGTGACAGACATTGGCATTTGAATTTCATGTAATTTTCACATATCAAAAAATACTGTTCTTATTTTGATTTTAATTATTTTTAAATGAAAAAAGAGCACAACATTTTTAAGCCACTGGCCAACTAAAAACAATCAGTGGGCCCACGGGGCATAGTTTGCAGATTTCCTCCAGAGCTATGAAAACTGATGAAGTGGCAGACTCTTTCCGACAGTGTTTAATAGGCAACACAATGTCACTACAGTTCATTACCAAGAGGATTACAGGCTACATTAGTTTGGAGTGCTTTGGGCTACATGGAAACCAAAAAAGCTGACTAACATCAGCTTGGACTATAAGGAATCTCATGGTATAGTTAACAAGTTATCTGAAGGTGGAGATTTCAGGATCTGTTCCAATCCTGTCATCAGTGACCCAAACCCATTCCATCCTTTTGCTCCTCCATTACCAGCATGTTGGCTTCCAATATTTATGTTTGAGGCTGCATAGTGCTAAGATTGCTGCTATGGCTCCAAATAGCATGTCCTCTTAGTAGCATCGCCAGCATAAAAGAAGAGGAAGGTTGTTCACCAACAAACTCTCTCTCCGTATCAGTAACCTTTGGTTAGGAAGCAAAGGCTTTCTGGGAAGGCATGCAGCAGACTACCCATTGGCTAAAATTGAGACACATGGCCACATCTTTGCACTGCAGAGGAAAATGCAATTGTCATTATTGGTTCAGATCATTTGCTGTAGTCACATTGGGCTGCCATATCAGAATACCAGAGACTAGGTGGCATAAGCAACAGAAATTCATTTCTCACAATCCGGGAGGCTAAGAAGTCCAAGATCAAGGCGCCAGCAGACCCGGCGTCTGGTGAGATCCCTCCTCCTGGTTTGCAGAGGGCCATCTTCTTTCTGTGTCCTCACATGATGGAGAGTAGAGAATGACCATCTCTGTTGTGTTTCTCCTTCCTGAGGGCTCCAATGTCATGACTTCCCCAAGGCCCTACCTCCAAATACCATCACACCGGGAATTTAAGTTTCAACATATCAATTTGGACACAAACATTCAGTCCATATAATAATTTATCATATTGGTCAGACAAAATTAGGATTTCATTAATAGAGAGGAAGTGGAGTGATGACATTTGTATATGCCACTGACAGGAGCTGCCCATTAATGAATGAAGCATTGTTTTACTTGATCTAGACACGAAGATGAGGCAGGAAGAAATTTCTGCATTCCCACAAAATCCTCTATCTCTTCCATACCACGAAATATGGAAAGTACCAATAAATACTTCTATTTTCTAATTTGACCATAAGATTGTGGAGGGCCAGGACCACACCTTATTGACTAGGGTGCTCTCAGTGTCTGGCACATGTCTGCAACTCAGTAGGCTTTGGGAATACTCGTCGAATTGAAACACTAGAGCTTGCAGACAAAGTTAAAGAAAACTTCCAATGTAAAAAAAAAAAAAAGAATCTGAATCAGAAAGGAGGAGGGAGACATAGAAATAAGAAAGAGGAATGTTCATGCATTGAAGCTTATATGACCTTAACTATTTATTATCCCTGTGGGAGAGACCCGAAGCCCTCCCACAGCTTCCTGGTCCTGGTGCCTCCTCAGGGGAATGGAGAAAATGAGATCCAGTCTTTGTGCATCACGGTGAGTTAGCCAAGAAATGTTATCAGTGTCCCACTGTGAAAGGGCCAAGGAAAATTTGAATAAATGTAAAAGAAATTTCAGTGAAATTGAGAAGACAGACTCATAGTATGGGTGCTTCACCAGTAACAATTGGAAGCTAGATTCCAACTGCAGAAAATTAGGTTTTTCATCTTCTGTTCCCTCATTTTATGAGAGATGTATTATGATGTGTTATAGTCTCTTCTAACTTGTAAATTGGTGGCCATGTACTCTGAGCAGATGGTAATACCCTAGTGAATTAGGTAAGCAAAGCTTTGTCTCTAGCAAAATAAGGAGAAAAAAAGAATGATAAATGCCTTTACTTACTAATTTTTGAGATCATGAATTGTGTAAGTTCAATGTTGTCATCAAATGAAGTGCACAACAAAAAGAACCTTTTACACCACCAGTAATATGCTTATTTGTCACGCTGCACAGTAAAAAGACTAAGACGGTAAGCAGTTCATATACATGGTTGTAATTATTATTAATCTTACATAGCAAAGCCAAAGTTTCACTATTTATCTTTTCTTTATTAGTTTACCCTTATCTATAACCATGACAATGCCTTTGCCAACATTTTATATAGTTTTATCCCCATTACACATAACGACACTTGTACTCAAACAGCACAATTCATAGCAAGAATCACGCACGCTCATTTACAGGCCAATTTCTGAGATCTGCTTCCTTCATAACTAGAGGTTTCTGTGTGCTTCACCCTCTTAGAACCAGGGTCGAAGCCCCTTGTTCCCTCCACGCCTCATATGCTTGGTGACCTCAGACAGCGATTACAAAGTAGCTCGATCTGGGGTGCCAACTTCAACTGTTTGGGACTGTCTGGTAGAAGAACTATGTTTAGAACATTTGTGAGCAATTCTCCTCTGGACCTGGGGCTTAAAGAGAGCCAAGTATCTGTCTTCCCGCAGCTCAGTGGTTCTGAGAAGGTTTTGTTCGATCTTCCCCATTCCTAAGGAGGACCTGTCTCTCAGTGTCAAGCCCTTGAAGGACTTGAGACAGCAAGAACCAAGGACATGAGACTGCCGTGGCCCAGGCCAGCGAGAGCATCCTTTCAGTCTGCCTAAGAAAGAGAGAGGATGGCCAAAGAATGAGCTGAAGACAAGCGTGGGCGTGGACTTAAGAAAGAAGTGTAAACAAGGAAAGAATAGAAAACCATTCAAGCAAGAGGAACTGCTTTCAGGCACAACATCTCATACCTGTGAAATCTATTCCCTATGCCCAGGACCTTTATGGGAACAGCTCTTAACTAAACTAGGTCTGAGGAAAAAATAGCTAGTGGCTGCACCAGTCTCTCAATGGGAGAGCAGTGCTACCCATCCACGCACACACACACCCACCCACATGTAAGCGCACACACACACACAGTGCCTTAAGCCTTCTTCACCACTCGAGTTGCTCCCTCATGGATCTTCACACTTCTTATAACCATCATCCTTCTCTTGGATTCTCCTGTCACCACATAGGAATTGGTTGTGCAGCCCGGGAGCTGAAAGCTGTTTCTTATCAGTATGCGGCACTGACCTGGAGGCTTATTTTCATTTTAGGTGTGTGTGTTGCCAGGAGAGCAGAGTAGGCGGCAGATTACAAATAGAGGCCTTAGGCAGCGGTAATTGAGGGCTGGTGCAACCACAGTGGCACAAAGCTGAGAGGGAATATTGCTCCTGACTAGGTAGAGAGAGGCGAGAAATTTCCTTGTGGAAATAAGGAGACAATGTCAGTGACTCTAAACAGCAAGTGTCTGGGGAATCTATTTGCAAGGTTGCGTTAAAGTCCTAAGGTTGAAATTAATCCTCTATATTGTAATATTGACTGTGCTGCCCACACCTAGCAATTTACCTGAGGTCATTTTAAAGTCTGTTCTCTCTCCCTTTCACATTCATTGATCTGCAGGATTTTCCACACAGAAGCTAAAAACTTCCATAATACAGTTCACATTGACGGAATATAGGTCATGTGATAGGTATTAGGTGCTTTGGGAAATGAATTGTGCTTGCCTCAGGAGAGTACCATCTAGAAAATTAGAGAAAGAAACTAATAAATTAGAAAGAAAAGTAAGCCCAGCCAACATGGCTCAGTGGTTGAGCATTGACCTATGAACCAGGAGGTCATGGTTTGATTCCAGTCAGGGCACATGCCCAAGTTAGAGTTTGATACTCAATGTGGGGCATTCAGGAGGCAGCTGATCAATGATTCTCTCTCATTATTGATATCTCTCTCTCTCTCTTTCTCTCTCTCTCTCTCTTCATTCTTCTCTTAAGTCAATAAAAATATATTTTAAGAAAGAAAGAAAGAAAGAAAGAAAGAAAGAAAGAAAGAAAGAAAGGCAACATCCTGGCTTAAATTGGCATTCAGGTGCTTATCTCTCTCACTATCAGAAATGCCCTCTTGGATATATCTCAAAACTGTCCACAGAAGAACCTCAGTGATGAGGAGAATGAAGGCACATCATTGACACTTTGGAGACAATGCAACCAATGGTCCATCACAACCACAAAAATATTTGAAGACGTCATGCCTTATATCAGTAGTTTTCAACCAAGTGTGACTTTGCCCCCCCACCTCCGGAGGACACTAGGCAATGTCTGAAGACATTTTTGGTTGTTACAACGGGGAAGAGTATGCCTCTGGTATGTGCTGGCCAGCAGTGCTACCAAACACCCTACAATGTACAGGACATTCCCCACAACAAAGAATTATCCAGCCCAAAATGTCAATAGTGCTGAGGTTGAGAAGCCCTGCTTTATATTAAATTGTATGCAAGTTTTGCATTCTAATCAATGTTGGGGATAATATTTACATGTGTGTGTCTTTCTTTGAGTAAAATTGACAATGAAAGAAAGTGGGATCATGTTTTTCTGGTGCCCTGGCCTGAGCTCTGGCCCGTGGCAATACACCATGCTTTGAAAAGCATGACCCCATCCCTGCCTCTCCACCTCTTCAGGTCACAGAAGCCAGTAGCATCCTCCTGTTCCAAATGGCTGCTGGAGATCCAGCCCTCGAATCCACATTCCAAGAGCTCAAAGGGCCTTTAAAGACAATTTCCTGCACTTACATCTCTTGATATGAGAACCCAGACAAACAGCCACACACAGCTGCAAGGGAAACTGACAAATGTGGTCTGTATTCAGGGAGAAGTGTGCCCGGATAAAGGTGAGGCTAATTTGAAAGCAAGTGGAGAATAAATATTTGCTGGGAAAGGAGCAGTCTTTGATACAGGTCTCTTCTGGCCTCAGTCACTAACACTATACCCACTTTTGACTTATAACCCTTACTCTGAGAGTAACTGGAAAACAGACGTTGGAAGAATTTCCAAACCTTTGTTGTTTTTAAATGCCACCTCCTTTACCTAGCCTTTGCTTCTTCCTCATGCTTATCGACCCCTTACGAACTATCCAAGCACTCTGTGTACCTTTCTTGGGTCTGCATGATTTTTATCTTGCATCTTCATTATTTGTGTGAGTTTGCATC